>NW_025767011.1:155000-470000 GCF_003918875.1 Haliotis rubra
CTTATCACAGAGGCAGACTTGCCGAATATCCTCTACCAGAAACTCAGTGTCCCTGTATACACATGCACCCCTTATCACAGAGGCAGCAAACCCGAATATCCTCTACCAGAAACTCAGTGTTCCTGTATACACATGCACTCCTTATCACAGAGGCAGACTTGCAGAAGACCCGCTTCCAGAAACTCTGTGTTCCTGTATACACATGCACTCCTTATCACAGAGGCAGACTTGCAGAAAACCCGCTGCCAGAAACTCAGTGTTCCTGTATACACATGCATTCCTTATCACAGAGGTAAACTTGCCGAAGATCCTCTACCAGAAACTCTGTGTTCCTGTATACACATGCACTCCTTATCACAGAGGTAGATTTGCCGAAGATCCTCTACCAGAAACTCATTGTTCCTGTATACACATGCACTCCTTATCACCGAGGCAGGCTTGCCGAATACCCTCTACCAGAAACTCAGTGTCCCTATATATACATGCACTCCGTATCACAGAGGCAGACTTGCAGAAGATCCTCTACCAGAAACTCGGTGTTCCTGTATACACCTGCACTCCTTATCACAGAGGCAGACTTGCAGAAGACCCACTGCTAGAAACTCAGTGTTCCTGTATACACATGCACTCCTTATCACAGAGGCAGACTTGCAGAAGACCAGCTTCCAGAAACTCTGTGTTCCTGTATACACATGCACTCCTTATCACAGAGGCAGACTTGCCGAAGATCCTCTACCAGAAACTCAGTGTTCCTGCATACACCTGTACTCCTTATCACAGAGGCAGACTTGCAGAAGACCCGCTGCCAGAAACTCTGTGTTCCTGTATACACATGCACTCCTTATCACAGAGGCAGACTTGCCGAATATCCTCTACCAGAAACTCAGTGTCCCTGTATACACATGCACCCCTTATCACAGAGGCAGCAAACCCGAATATCCTCTACCAGAAACTCAGTGTTCCTGTATACACATGCACTCCTTATCACAGAGGCAGACTTGCAGAAGACCCGCTTCCAGAAACTCTGTGTTCCTGTATACACATGCACTCCTTATCACAGAGGCAGACTTGCAGAAAACCCGCTGCCAGAAACTCAGTGTTCCTGTATACACATGCATACCTTATCACAGAGGTAAACGTGCCGAAGATCCTCTACCAGAAACTCTGTGTTCCTGTATACACATGCACTCCTTATCACAGAGGTAGATTTGCCGAAGATCCTCTACCAGAAACTCATTGTTCCTGTATACACATGCACTCCTTATCACAGAGGCAGGCTTGCCGAATACCCTCTACCAGAAACTCAGTGTCCCTATATATACATGCACTCCTTATCACAGAGGCAGACTTGCAGAAGATCCTCTACCAGAAACTCGGTGTTCCTGTATACACATGCACTCCTTATCACAGAGGCAGACTTGCAGAAGACCCACTGCTAGAAACTCAGTGTTCCTGTATACACATGCACTCCTTATCACAGAGGCAGACTTGCAGAAGACCCGCTTCCAGAAACTCTGTGTTCCTGTATACACATGCACTCCTTATCACAGAGGCAGGCTTGCCGAATACCCTCTACCAGAAACTCAGTGTTCCTGTATACACATGCACTCCTTATCACAGAGGCAGACTTGCAGAAGACCCGCTTCCAGAAACTCTGTGTTCCTGTATACACATGCACTCCTTATCACAGAGGTAGACTTGCAGAAGACCCGCTGCTAGAAACTCAGTGTTCCTGTATACACACGCACTCCTTATCACAGAGGTAGACTTGCCGAAGATCCTCTACCAGAAACTCAGTGTTCCTGTATACACATGCACTCCTTATCACAGAGGCAGACTTGCAGAAGACCCGCTTCCAGAAACTCAGTGTTCCTGTATACACACGCACTCCTTATCACAGAGGTAGATTTGCCGAAGATCCTCTACCAGAAACTCATTGTTCCTGTATACACATGCACTCCTTATCACAGAGGCAGACTTGCCGAAGATCCTCTACCAGAAACTCTGTGTTCCTGTATACACATGCACTCCTTATCACAGAGGCAGACTTGCCGAAGATCCTCTGCCAGAAACTCTGTGTTCCTGTATACACATGCACTCCTTATCACAGAGGCAGACTTGCCGAAGATCCTCTACCAGAAACTCAGTGTTCCTGTATACATGCACTCCTTATCACAGAGGCAGACTTGCCGAAGATCCTCTACCAGAAACTCGGTGTTCCTGTATACACCTGCACTCCTTATCACAGAGGCAGACTTGCAGAAGACCCACTGCTAGAAACTCTGTGTTCCTGTATACACATGCACTCCTTATCACAGAGGCAGACTTGCAGAAGACCCGCTTCCAGAAACTCTGTGTTCCTGTATACACATGCACTCCTTATCACAGAGGCAGACTTGCAGAAGACCCGCTTCCAGAAACTCTGTGTTCCTGTATACACATGCACTCCTTATCACAGAGGTAGACTTGCAGAAGACCCGCTGCTAGAAACTCAGTGTTCCTGTATACACACGCACTCCTTATCACAGAGGTAGACTTGCCGAAGATCCTCTACCAGAAACTCAGTGTTCCTGTATACACATGCACTCCTTATCACAGAGGCAGACTTGAAGAAGACCCGCTTCCAGAAACTCAGTGTTCCTGTATACACATGCGCTCCTTATCACAGAGGCAGACTTGCAGAAGACCCGCTGCCAGAAACTTGTGATCATGGAGTTACAAAAAGGTCTTGTTGAAATGATCAATAATCGGAAACATCGTATTCAGGATAAATATTGATCATGATCGCATGGGGCTTAGTTTCGGGTGGCTTTAAGGTTAGAAAACGTGACGACATACGCACGTTTTGCACATGACGTGACAGCTGAGACACAGGGCTTTCAATCCATAGTAACAACAATACCTTGTGGTCGATTTACGTAACATGACAAGTACCTGCAGCGTGGATAATTGCCGTTAATCGTGCTAACTCCGGGTTCCAAGCGCCCGGCGTCGAACCTGCTAACGACAGGTCACTTCTGATGACACCCACAGTTAGCCCTGAAAACCAGCCTCGCGTCGATTTGCAACATGTGAATGGTTTGTTTATAGTCAACGTCCACGCGCCGTGTAAGTGACTGCATCCAACGCGTCTGGCCCCTGTAAGAGTCCCAGTTTATTATGTTACCATGTGTACGACACACGGAAGAATACTTACTATGATCGTCAATAGTAACAATATTGTTTTGGTCAGTTACGGTTTGTTTGTCTGTTGTTTAACGCCACAGCAATATTCCAGCTATATGACGGCGGTCTGTAAGCAATCGAGTCTGGACCAGACAATCCAGTGATCAACAGCATGAGCATCTATCTACGCAGTTGGGATACGATGACATGTGTCAACCAAGTCAGCGAGCCTGGCTACCCGATCCCGTTAGCCGCCTCTAAGGACAAGCATGGGTTACTGAGGACCAATTCTAACCCGGATCTTCACGGGGAATTTGTGAAAAGACGTTTCCAACATAGGAAAGCTGGGTTTTGTTCCTTAATACACAGCTTTACATCCAATAGCATGTATAAAGGATTATGATTTTTGCATTTCAATAAAAAAGGGGTGTTTTCCTTGTTCAATGACGTAGTCCTCACATAGTTCCAAACAAACTGGTCACTATATCCCAGGTTCCCTGTATATTAATTCCCTGACATAAAGAGTGTCTAATTCAGATAAAATGAACAATGAAAGCAATCCATATGTGGGATCTTGTGTGAGAAGTTGTTTGTAGAAAAGGTACGATTTTGAACAGGATGCTCTTCGTGCTTACAGAAACACCTATTTAGCATTAAATACACATTCTCCGTGGACAGTCATTTCTTGCTCTACCAGTAGGCACCCGGCAAACACAATTTGCTTCAAAAAGTATTTACACAGGGTCGATATAGTTCGTAGAGGTCGATAATCGTTAACTAAATATCAATCGATTATCGATAAAGATCGGAAATGTGACTTTGCGCAAAAATGTCATATGGTGAGTGATGGATTATTCACAAAACAGCGTCCAAGAATAGTTCTAAATTTGTATTTTGTGTGAGAAAAGTAAAACCTTTTTCTCCTTTAATGTAGATAATCATTAATATTGTATTCTTATTAGTCACCGCTTGAAGATATCACCATTTAATAAACATACAATGTTATTACACATTATGTAATAACATCGCGTGCTGCCGGAACTATTTGCACTCGGTCACATAACCGAAGTGACGTGATTAAGTATTAAACAACACAGAAAGAGCATATAACATAGCACACTGATAGAGTAAAAAATAATGAGCACTTTAACAGTTTAAGGTCATTCTAATACATCTTACCATTTTAGTTAGTTAGTGTAGTGGTGAGTGGTCCTGTGGGTAGATCTAAGGTCACGAATCAGTTGAAGTTAAGTAAAATGACTCTCCTTCGCACCGACAACAGTTACTGTGGACAACTGTTGCCGCGCATATAAACAAGAAGGGCGGCACACGCTCTCTCGAACTTCTAGAACACTGTCAGAGAACGCTCATAGTTCTCAACAAAATGAGAGAGCTGAAAGGTCACTTAATAGCTCAGCACATTTAGGGGAAATGGAAAGTTCAGATCTCACTCTCATAGCTCCGAGATGGTCCGCTCAACCGTCGTTTCGACCTACTTGAGCTCCCAGTGACTCCACCGATAGCGCTTCCACGCCAGTTAGATCTGGTAGTGCAACCTCAGTCGAGGATATGCCACGAGAACCCGGCAGTGTTAGATCTACACCTGGAATTACAATTACTAATTCCCCCTATCTATTAAAATCTGTTACTCGATTTTGATTGGCTGACCAGCATCACTTATTCTCCACGCAACGGCATGTAGGCATCGCTCATTCACGACCCAAAAAATGTTTGATAAATAGTAGTGTGCAGAGTTTTCGATTGTTGACAAAATGGGTACAGTTTTATATCGTCTGTTTTAGTCAACATTAATAAAATGTCAAATATTACATAATTCGATTAACATTTTGATTGTAAATATAGGACCTTATTGTCATCTTAAACGTTTTGAAAACTCAAGGCTACCAGTTTTGTGTATGGTATTGACTTGTCAAGTATTCTTTCAGTTATCATTCAAGTATTTTGAATAATAATATGTTGCTTTAACTAGGATTTGATTAATGATCTTACCATTGATAACTGTTTTCAACCTGGTTATTATTTGATTAAACAATGCATAACAAAACCATTGTGCATGTTTTCATGGCTTTCAGTTGGGATTATAATGTGTTGATTTGTAAGTTGTTAAATTTCAATTTGCCCTGTCCTAAAACATACACACCTGTGCCTGTCATATACATGTATGCTTTTAATACCTTCTTCATCCCATTTTCAAATGCACACAGTCTTCTCTTTTGTCTTGGAAATATATTTGTCTGGCTTTTGATGGGTCTATTTTGATTACTTTTTGATAAGAAATCAAATATTATTCAACAATATTATAATTAAAATAAAATATTACTTTAAACTGTTTAGTTTAAAACTCTACATACCAGAAAAGTCTAAAGAAGTGTTATTTTTAACTTGTTAATGTCAATTGAACAAATTGAGTCCTTTTCGTCCTAATCTCGGCATTTGTCTTAACATTTTTTGACTGTATCTATGTAAACATGATTGGCTGTAAACTGTGGAATATGCAGGGGTGCAATTGAATTTATTGACAGTAAAAATATATGCACAGCTCTTTTTTCAACTGCATATGTCGCTTTTAATGCATATAGAATCGAAGTAGAGTTCTTTGTGACATGGGTGAGATAAAGGTAATATGATACGTATTTCATAGTTTTTTAGCCTAACTATTTCTAACCTTTCTCAGTTAACAATTTCGTCATTGTTTGTACTATATATAGTGAGAGTTGGAGTCCTATTAGGAATGCTATTTTCTGTTAAATACAAATTCATTTATCTTTTTATCACATAACCAATAGTGGCCTTCACATTGTATATTTCTTAACATGCACTTGCATGGGATTTATTAGTAGTAATGTGACATATCATAAATAATTGATATCAAAATATTAAGTACAAATGAAGACAGCAATTTTTTAAATTCCATCCGGACGAGTAGTTGAATGCAGTTTTTGGAAGAAACCAAGGGTCATCTATAAGTTTCTTTTAGATGTGATTAAGAGAGTGGTGTATCAGTATTTAACAGCCAGTGCCAATGCATTTTAATATCATCAGCACTATTGAGAGTTTTAAACATCTAAAACCAGGCTCTGTCAGGATCATGACTATTTTCATAGACTTAACAAGTATGGTGACTTCATTATTTTCCTGAATGTGTCTTAATAATTAAAGTAATGTTTCAATTGCTTCTCATTAATTAAGGCAATCCCTCAAAATCTTTTGAAAATTGTTATGTAAAACCTTTAACTTGATTTACCTTTTAACAGGATATCCTCTACACCTACAGATCACCCCTCTCTCCAGACTACATGAATATGAAGACGAGATAGTGGTTAGGAGGAACCTCTCTTGCGACAGCCATGTTGAATTCCAGTACTTCTCATGTGAGCTCTTCTTCCCACCAGTGTGTGTCTGGTGGGGATCCTGAGGTGTGTTTATTATCGCAGATTCAAATAATAAATTTAGACTGAGTCTTTTTAAAAGGATTTTCTCATGTATCAACAAATAAGATTCATGATTCAATCTTCTGTATTTGTTTGCATGCACACATTTCAAGAGCTGTTCTGTCCCTACTATCAGGAGAGTAGTTTGTTTAACGTACATTTTCCAAAACCACTGTCAAGTATCTACAAGTTTGTGGACAGTTTAAGGTAATTGCTACTTTGAACAATAAATTTACACTAAAAAGTTTGTTTATAAGTTTATGTTAACAAGTTTCTGATAGTTTAGGGTATTAATGACAGAGAAAGAAAAGCTTCATTACTCTCATTGGGAATTAGTTTTGCATCATCATTGAGCACACATTGGAACTTAAATAATTCAGATATAAAAATGTGCTGTAAAATATGTCATAGATTATATGTTACAAATGTACATGCGAAACAATTATAGTATAAACAACAGTAAAATGAAGAAACACTAGTATTAGGATAACAAATGTTTGTAAGGTTCAATTTTTACAGTATTTGGACGTATGAGATTAAAATAATACCTCACTTGACTTGGTATATTTTAGATGTTATTTCTGAATTTAAAATCTTCTGTAGATGATGGTGTCTACAGATGGCCTTCATAATAAGTTCACAGCAGTCCTGTGGACCTGCAGCCAGCTAGTGTGCTACCAGTGGACGACAGCCTTTGACCCGTGGCAAAACAAACCCTTCAAAACGCGATAAATCTCTCCAAAAGTAAACAAAGTGGCAGTTTTTAAGAACTGACTTTGTTGTTTTATTCTGATCCAATGTGACATTTAAGCATACTATATTAAAGGTTTGTAGCATTTGAACTGTCTAAAATTGAGAAAAAAGGATTCTCACAGTAAGAAAAACCTCTTTTAATGGTCTGGGTACTGTAGTGGACCAGTTTAAAAAGAAGATGGCAAACTAGACTTGTTTTTGTTTCTTTTTTTTCGCCAGCCCATCCCTCATCAGCACCAGTTTGGAGATGAGAGACAAATGTGGATTGCCTAAGATAAATTGCACTGAAATATCTTCTTTTGTCTTTGTTTTGTTGATAATGAAAGTGGGCCTATACTTTCTTTTGCCCGTCAGTTTATACATCCTGAGCAGTGTGAGCATTAAGGTGAGTGTGTAGTATTAAGGTAGGCAAAAATTTACATTGTGGGCAAAGGTCCTCCCCTGAAGAAAGTGTGGTGAGCAGAGTTCCTAGTGGGCAAAGTTCCTGGATTCCGCCCCCCCACACACACACACGTACACGTACACGTACGTACATACGTGTCCAGTTCTGTGCATGTAGAGAGTGCCTCAGTGTGGCCGCAAGAACATCAGCGAGATAATGCGAAAAGGGTACCAAAATCAAAACACAGACAAAGTAATCAAAACATCCCCCCCGCAGGCACTCACAAACGCAAGCACACGTACACGTCATGTGTGCAGTTAGACAGAGACTTAACGTGGCGATGAACCTGGTCGGTTCAGAGACACTGCATATGCATACCCATTGCAGGTCACTGAAGAAAGGCCGACGTCTTGAAGCGGGCTAGGGAACCCTTTAACCTATTGGTAACCCTACGGTATATTTCCATGGAATATTATACAAAGAGTTGGTGTTCTTGACTCTCACCAAGTTCCGTGTGTCGATTTGATGATCTGTAATGATGTTATGGGAGCCAAAGTTGGCGCTGATCCTATTGTCACTGTTTCTCCGGAGAGTTCAGTTAGTACAGAAAGGTTGGAGAATGATTTTTCCGGCTATTCTTCATTCTAGCGCAGTGACTCGTTCGATGTCGAAATGAATTTCTTCCAAGACTTTATTGCCGAATGATTCCATTTATGATTTGTTAGGTACTTTCATGGATCATTCTTTTTATGGGGTAGAGGCTGATGACTTATCTTCAAAAGGTAGTAACTCTGCAGGTCTTCTTGATAAGTATGATAGTTTGTCAGGTGGTGATCACATTCTTTCTAGAGAGCAGCTTATTAGTGCACAGGGTGAGGATGTTGAGTTGCAGAAATTGGCTAGTAAGGCTGTTTGTTTTGAGGAGGTTAGCAAGGTTCCAGTTTGTAATCATTTCAAGGATGATGAGGAGGAAATATAGGTCGCCAGACCTTCCCGCAGAGGATGAATGGAAATTGTATAATAATTAAATTGTGGTACCAAAATTATTTCGAAATAAAGTACTTTCATTAGCACATGAAAGTCCCATGGCAGGTCATTTGGGCGTAAACAAAACCTGTGACAAAATGTTGGCACATTTCTTTTGGCCCAGTTTGTGACAAGATTTGGAGTTTTGCAAGACCTGTCGTGCATGTGAAATTGTTGGAAAACCAAATCAGAAAATTCCTACCGCTCCTTTAAAACCTATTCCGGCTGTTAAGGAACCTTTCCGTAGAGTTATCATTGATTGTGTTCGTCCACTACCACTGAGTCTGGTAATCAGTATCCTCTCCAGTATCACCACGTACCAGCCTTTTCGGGAAAAAGGTAAAATTCCAGTGGGATAGCAGTTGTCAGACTGCATTTGAAAGAGTCAAAGCCAAACTTATGAACATCACCACATTTTTAGAAAGCATTTGAAACACAAATTGATGCAAGTGATGTAGGTGCAGGTGGTGTCCTGATTCAAGGGTGTGATTTAGGAATTGATCATCCAGGTTGATAAGAATTGATTCTGGAATTGATCATCCACAGTGATCAGAAGTTGACAAGCATCAAAGCGTGAGTCAGTGAGTTTAATTTTACGCCGCACTCAGCAATATTTCAGCTATATCGAGACGGTCTATAAATAATCGAGTGTGGACCAGACAATCCAGTGATCAGCAGTATGAGCATCGATCTACGCAATTGTCAGCGAGCCTGACCACCCGATCCCGTTACTCGCCTCTTACGACGAGCATAGGTTACTAAAGATCAATTCTAACCCGGATCCTCATGGGTTCAAGCATGAAAGAAATTATTCTACGATTGAGAAAGAGACAGTAGGTTTTTTGCTAGCTTTGCATCATTTTGAAGTGTACCTAGGTACCACTACATCTACAATTCACGTTTTTGACAATTGACAAAATGAAGAACAAGAATGAAAGACTTGAGGTGGATTTTGACTTTGCAAGGGTTGTGATTAGGCATATTAAAGGCAGACAATGTTTGTGCTGATGCACTTTCCAGACTGTAAATGCATAATGACTGTATGAAGCTGTATGTTTTTTTCTGCATTATATTATGGTGATTTTGCAAGATGTTTTACAGTTTAATCATCTTACTATGATTGTAATAGAACGCGAAACTTTCTTTTCCTTAAGGGATAGAGTGTTATGAAGATGTGTTTTTGTTAATTATGTCACATTAATTAACTTTTAGCTATAATGGGTCACAAAAGTTTAAAGCGCTGAGTGTGGATTTGAACCCGCATCTTCAACTTGGCTATGTAATTTCACCTGTTATGAGAGTAAGCTGAGGTGTTAGAGCTACCTCCCTTTGTGCTGCTTCCGGCGAAGGGCCGAGAAGCGCTTCGATGTTTGTGTTGTGGCGTAGTTTTCGCTACTGTAATGTTTTCTGGACCTGTATAATAGGTATATAAGCGGTCTGCTAACTTCAGCGTTTCAAGATCAACCACTCGAGGCCTCGTCTACATTGAACGTTCAACAGCTGTCAACAATCGTCAATCTGTACATCTGTCTTTACCGGAAATACCAAGACTTTGGCGAGTTAATATTTTAAATTTTGATCCAATATTTTAGATTTGTGACTCAATTGTATTGTATTGGAAATCTGTACTGTCATTCTTTGTAACTTGTTTTTATTCAATATACAATTGGATATTATAGACTCCTTTTGTGTACTGTTTTGCTGGTTTGAAGTGGATTCACGAGACTTTTTGTCACGGTTATTTGTAAACCGTAACAATAATGATATTGATTTTATTTATTACTAAAATAATATACCCTTCCAAAAATGTAGGGGAACCTGAACTTTCAATTTGGATAGGGAGTATAGCGTTAATTAACAAACTTTTCAAAGACAGACATCCATTGAACGCACCACCATTTCTCTATATCACCACCCCTAAACACAACGCATGGGTACAAGTGCACAACGTAGTAGCCCCATACACGTGCGTCTACACGTAGACCATTTATGTTGACAATCATCTTGCATCACAAAGTTGTTACAGTTTGTTTCTAGCCGTTATATTTGGTTTGAAAATAGAAATCGTACAGATGCAAGCTTCACATCATACACGTGCAATTGGTGATGCACTCTCAAAACATTCATTATTATCATATCAACATTGACCTACTCCGATATAGCTCCCAAATGTTTTTTTCAATCGTTAATTAAAAATGAAGTTCCCCACTGTTGAAAAGAGCATATTAACAATAATGAGATACATAAACCATTCAGTTTACATGATTAATAGATGTTCTTAATCGATTCGCGAACAGTTCTTACATCATTAAGCTAAACGATTACCAGTGTGACGTTGATGTCCAATAGAAACGCCAAAACCCTTTTCATACCCGAAAGAGACCGCCTCCGTGGTGTAGTGGTTACAGCGTCCGCCCGGAGAGCGGAAGGTCGCGGGTTCGATCCCCGGCCGCGTCATACCAAAAGACGTTAAAATATGGTACTTGTTGGTCCCTGCCTGGCGCTCGGCATTAATGGGTACAAGGACTGGTCGGCTCGTAGTCAGTATAATGTGTCTGAGTGGGGTATTCATGCTGCACTGCGGCGTGGTATCTCAGTGAGCTAGCAATATAAAACCAGCTTAAGTCTGGGCTAGTACAAACAGCCCCACATACACATACATACGCATGCACGTCGTCATATGAGCGAAATATTCTCCAGCACGACGTTAAACCCAATTTCACCTCACCTCACCTCACCTCACCTCACCTCACGTCAATCGCTGAGTTAATATTTTCAGGAAGGAAAACAAAGTTTCAAAGTTTATTAATCTGCAATATGTTATATGCATAGACAATTTAAAAGTTGTGAAAGAGCAATTAATATAGCTATCCGTTAATGATTTGTAATATGAACATCTCACTTTATTGAATCGACGTATGTGGGTGACATGTCGCAATAGAAATGTTTACTGTGACATGTTTACTGGTGACTCTTTTCGCGAACACCTGGTGTCATGGCTATTAAATAGTGTGAACTTACCTGGACCCATGAATTGCTTATAATCATGGACAGGGCTTGTTGTTTTTCGTATTTTGTTGTCTGATACCCACTTCTAAGATACTTCGCTAAAAGATTACATGCGCCTACAGTCTCTAAATTATTCATTTGAAACCTCACGCTACGCGTTCGGCTTCAAATGAAATTTAGAGACTATCAATTCGGTCTAACATTCATCTAATTTCCAAACACAGTAGGTTTATGTTTTTCAGTGGCATTTAGAAGTTGTACATAGATGTCCAAGATATTTTTTATGGATTAAACTTCATTTTTTTTTCCCTCACGACGTTTCGGGACCATTCCAGGTCCTACATTAGCTGACCAGCAAAAGAAAGTATACCAAAAGTTACCATTTCTCAAATCTTAAAGAAATATTTTTGTAGGTAAATTATACACTGAAACATGTCGCCCCAACGTAGCAATTTGATACCTGCAGTGAAATTCACGTGGACGTCGTGAATAAAACGTCGAGATTTGGGGCCTCTGTCAGAGTTCCACATGCACTCAGGGTATAAAAGTTAGTGTGCGAACAGGTTACTCATGCAGTTTGAAAAAAGATCACCACAGATATGCCACGCCTATCAGCAGTTGAACGTGAGAGGTCCATAGGTATGCTCCAGATGGGGTCGACACACGCCAACGTTGCAAGAACCTTCGACTGCACCTGTGCAGCCGTCTCTAGACTGCTGCAACGTTACAGGCAGACGGGTCAGACACAGGACAGACCAGGAAGTGGGAGACCGCGAGTAATAACACCAGATGAAGAACGGCATTTGAGGACGTTACACCTGAGAAACCGTTTCCTGACGGTAACGTCATCAGCGTCGAATTCCCTTGATCACCGTGTCAGTCCATACACGGTGACACCATACAGGTGTTGACCCTGAGACGTCACAGATTGCGTTGGGCTTGAGTTGTTTGTCGTTGGCAGCGATGAGAGGAACAACGTGAACGTTCTACAGTGGCCAGCATGTTCTCCAGACATGTCCCCGATCGAGCACATGTGGGATGCACTAGACAGACACGTGCGGAAACGCCCTAACCCACCACAGAATAGTCAGCAACTTGCACAAGCCCTCCAGGACGAATGGCGTCGCATATCACGTGACCTTGTCCGACCTCTGACGTCTTTGGCTAGAAGGAGGCTGCATGCCTGTATTGATGCAAGGGGTGGACATACAGGATACTAAAGTGATGGTAGTGAACATTCCTTGTGTGTAATTCAGTTCCAGCTTGTCCGCTATGTGATTAAACACTGGTTTTCAGGACCCCCAGTGAACTTGCGCATGTCTGACGCCACGTGTTTCTGTAGTATGCGTGTGATATTTAGCTCAGGTTGAGTACAGATGTTGCTAACACCACTGTATTATGTTTTGTGTGTCTAGGTAGTCTGGGTCAATGATAATGACCTCTTGAAAACCTTGTATACTTTGTTTGCCGGTCAGTTTATATCCATGAGCACGATAATGCAAAAAACACTACGTGTTGTTGTATAATTATGTTATGCTTTGAAAACCAAATATAATGGTACCAGTAACACATTTTACTCTGATTTCAACAAAAACTGAAACTGTAACATGATAACAATTTACTGCAATCTGAAAAGAATACATAAAAACGTGAACATCAACATTGCTGGAAAGTATGGTCACCATGACCACTCCAAAATCTAATTGTGGCGCAGTTTTCAAACAATGGTTGTTCTGATTGTATGAATCACCAAAGGCGACCACCATAGTATCAGGTGTAGCCAGCCCTCCCACTTATAACATGTGGAAGTCTCCTCCTCATATTGGCAATCGAGCATCGTATTATTAGCATATAATTCATTTGCCATTCTTCATACTGTCGGCCTCAATGCTTCATTTTGAACAGGAGGAGATCCATCTCGAACTTGTCTTTGATAATCCAAAAGATGTTCAATGGGGTTTATATCGGGTCTCCTTACGGACCATGGTAATGTTTCGATGGAATTGTTCTCTAAAAGGGCGAAACGGCGAGCGTTGTCATCCATGAATATCTGACGATTGACAAAATGATCGAAATGTGGCACCATGGCTGCATCCTATAGCACCTGTCGAAAACATTGACAAGAGTGTGTCACGCTTTAAATATGATGCTGCCATTGTCCTTTCAGTAAACTTGGTGATAGAGTGTAAAGGATATCCTCTGCCGGCGTCATTCTTGAAATTATACACATTGTTGATCAAAGTTTGCATATCTTTGCTTAACATGGGGAAACTAGCCAGAGGGTAACAAATCTGTCCTTCCACGTCACCTGTAATGATGACCCGGGGTCATGCACGTGAATTGCGTTCTGACCTAACCCGTAAGCTGTTACGTTTACTGCGACTGCACCCCATCTCTTGAAACCAAAACAAACAGAAATTTTAATGATAGTTACTTAAGTAACATTTTCCCCAAGTGACCAGCAAAGTTAAACCTATTTTTTCTTATTACGTCAAAGGGAATCATTAAAGGTCACAGGCAATGTAAAGCACAACTTTGCAGATTCTGATACCTTTCGGTATGGACTTACCGAAACAAATCATCAAAAATGCAAATTCAACTTATAAAGTTGAAAAATAACGCGATGAAAAAAATCGCGCGAAATCGGAGTTCAAACGATTCACTAATTTTCCCCAGACTTTTTCCCCAGACTTTTCTGGGGAAAACTGGTTTCAACAGCTGGGCTGCGCTCATAGCACGTGCGCAGTGAAATAGGTTCGCGCAACTTGGAAGCGGGCTGTCCGGTGAATACTCGGTGAAGGCTTTGGTGTGAGCTAATTTCCTAATGTTTTGTTGATATCTCACAGGCGCGAGCTTTTTATATGTTATGACAGTAAATAAACTGTTTATATAATTTCATTTGTCTATTTCACCACACGTTTTTCTTACCGAGTCACTTTCTCAGTTCGATACTTAAAAGCAATGTCATTATTTAGCGTTGACAGAATTTCTAACTGTGATATAGATATGTCGTTGTCACAGACAAAACTCAATGTCTTGTTTTATTGACACCTGTGTGTCTTCTTGCCTGTCTTCTAATGACAATATTCAATACACAACTGCGATCACCGATCACATGCAATTTGAACTTAACACCAATCAGGCTATACACCATAAACAAAACGCATTGATTTATGGCCCGAGTTCGGTCTCTGTCATTATGTTATTACACAGACAGGCAGGTGTGATACTTTAACACATGACCTGTTATGATGTCTGTTGATTGCAAAATGGTATACACAAAAAAATGAGCATGTATTTACAAAACCCAACATCTCTATATATACACACACAATGAGCCGTGAGGGCATCTGCAAATGAACCAGCCGTTACACTTGAGTGCACACCCACCTGCTCTGACTGGGTTCGGTATGCCGGCTGCTTCGTTTCTTGGGAAGTAAACCCAAGTACACAATATTGCACTTTTGATTTGCGATTGTACGCTTATAATTTTGTTTATATGTTTTTTTCATAACCAGCAATGTATATTACTAGTATATGTCATGAATAAGTGATAATTGTGTTTTAATTATGTTTGATTTTTGGTTGCATGTGACCTTTAAGATATGCCTTAATGGCATGTGGTCAGTTGGTGTTATTTGGAAGATATTTCACAAATGGGGTGTCCCAAAAGTTGGGTTGACAGACTATACAAATTAGCACCAATGTTGGGACGGAATGTTCCCTGCGTTATGCTAGCCATCATGCACTGTCTGAACGTTTACGTCTTGCCTTGTCAAGAGATGCCACTTTTAGTACTGCTGGTTCATAAATCATTTCAGGAAACTGTAGTGTGCATACTGAAATTAGGGCGGTGGGGTAACTTAGTGGTTTAAGCGTTCGCTCGTCACGCCGAAGACCTGGGTTCGATTCCCCACATATGTACCATGTGTGAAGCCCATTTGTCGTGTCCGCCACCGTGATATTGCTGGAATATTGTTAAAAGCGGAGAAAAACTAAACTCGCTCACTCACTGCTATTTCGAATTTTATACTCCATTTTGCACGGGGTCCATTGGAAAAGAGCAGTTTGAGATCTTTTCAGAAAATCCTTTGTAGACAGCAAAAAGCTTAGTAACGGTATGTGTTTTTTACGGTATGTGTCTTTTGCGTTTTATTTTCACTTCGATTGCAGCTCAAAATAAATGCCCGTAAAAAGGGTAAATAAGAACTGGAAACAACAAACTGTGACATGGAACGCTTACACACAATGTACATTAGGTGTCAGTAATTTAGATGATTTGTTTCAGCAAGAAAAGCAGACACTATACCTTTCAGAAAATGGATGCTTTCGCACTGGTACAAAATGTACCTGTGCTCCTTTTATGTTTATTCATTCAAGTCAAAGGCCAC
The DNA here is from genome assembly GCF_003918875.1 of Haliotis rubra. Taxonomy (NCBI): domain Eukaryota; kingdom Metazoa; phylum Mollusca; class Gastropoda; order Lepetellida; family Haliotidae; genus Haliotis; species Haliotis rubra. The sequence goes on from NW_025767011.1 coordinate 171,179, forward strand.
AGGCTCATAGGACGTACATTAACGGCATGTACACATTTTTGTTATACATCAATATATAAACGATGAATAAATTTCACAAGGTACTACAGTAATACACAATGCATGATAATAACATTATTGGTCTACCGATGGGTAAAGGTTAAATGCTAAGAATACATACTTACTTAGATTTAGCAATGTTTGAGGACATGTGGAATTGATAAGACTGACAAATGCTGCAGCAGAGGGGTGTTCATGGTATGCAGGGTGAATATATGATTTTCATAAATTTGGAAAAGCTTTGCATACAAGTAAGAAATGAAATTCATTTTCAACTACATCTATTCCGTAGCGGCTGCAGTGTGTACATAATCAGCTTTTTACATCTATTCCGATTCTTCGTCCAAGTTCAATCCTTAAAAACAAATGTACCTGTATTCCAGCAACATCAGAAGAGCCAACTGTTACCAGATTGATTATTGACGGAGCTGTCACTGTTCGTAAGTTGAAACCTTTAACTGTATAAAAATTTGATGAATATGCTAGTGAGGTTTTCATACCACACATCCTTGAACAGATATGATCTGATATGGGATAGATACAGTCAACAAGCAACTGTTCGAGCCCATCGGGGCTGTGTTCGCAGGCATGCCATTAGCCCTGCTGCTGCACCAAAAGACTAGCAGTGAGTGAGTGAGTTATTATTTAAGGTCACATCGGCAATATTTCAGCCATATCGAGAAGACTAGCAGAATGAAGATGATAGCTACCAAGTCAAATGTCCTATATATTTGTCAACGGCTCTTATTCAGCCTGTCAAGGACCAGGGCCTGATTTCTCGAAAGAAACTGAAGTTTTTACTCAAATTTCAAGCTGAGTTTGGGAATTGAAAACAGCGGAATTTTTAACTCAACTGCATTTTTAAAATGAAAAAGCCCCAACAACTTAAGTATTCTATCCACCAAACTCAAATTGTCAACACTGTTTGAGTTTAATATCGAATTCAGTTCAGTCTGGGAAATGCATTTTCCTGCGCTTTCTCAAATTTGAGTAAAAACTCAAATTTAAGTCAAAACTTAGACTTAAGTTTGTTTCGAGAAATCGGGGCCAGGACATTGAAATCAATGTTATAGATAGAGGACAGGTTGTGTGTGTTCCTCAACAACATGATCTGTCTTCACTTGTCCCTTGCAGTCATCAAAAAGGCGATATTTCATATTGCTTCATAGCCATGAAAAGATTATGTTACGAACAGTAGATGTTGTAGTGCTTGCAGTAAAGCCTAATACATGCCATCCTACCAACGGATACAGCTCTTCAACAGCATGTAAGAACAGCTTACGACACGTCATATATGGGGTCTGTCATTTCTCCCGTCTTGTTTTTGCCGCAGCTACATGACTCCAAGATTTACAAAATCACATATGCAATCTTATTTGAAGATCGTAATATGCCACTTATTACAATTATATATACCTGTGAAGATCCGGGTTAGGATTGGTCTTCAGTATCGAATGCTGTTTGTAAGAGGCGACTAACGGGAATAGGGTGGTCAAGCTCGCTGACTTGGTTGACACATGTTATCGTATCCCAGTTGCGCAGATCGATGTTCATACCGTTGCTCACTTGATTGTCTGGTCCAGACACGATTATTTACAGACTGCCGCCAAACAACTGGAATATTGCTGAGTGCAGTGTTAAACAACAAACAATAATATATGTGAAATACGTAGATGAAGTTTTGCATCCCTTGAAAAACTGGATAGTTTGATCTTGTGTGTGTTGTTTATATCAGATCCCTTCCCAACCGCCCATCAACCCACTCCAGAAATACAAAAGGTGTTTGTCCCCCAGCATGAAACACACCCAGCATGTTGAATTTCAGGCTTTAGTTCCGGGTTTAATCATTTACAGGGCCTTCTAAGTCTGCCTCCTCTGGTCATGGACCGCCTCCGTGGTGTAGTGGTTAGAGCGTCCGCCCGGAGAGCGGAAGGTCGCGGGTTTGATCCCCGGTCGCGTCATACCAAAAGACGTTAAAATATGGTACTTGTTGGTCCCTGCCTGGCGCTCGGCATTAATGGGTACAACAAGGACTGGTCAGCTCGGAGTCAGTATAATGTGTCTGAGTGGGGTATTCATGCTTCACTGCGGCATGGTATCTCAGTGAGCTAGCACTATAAAACCAGCTTAAGTCTGGGCTAGTACAAGCAGCCGCACATACACATACACACGCATGTACGTCGTCATATGAGCGAAATATTCTCAAGTACGACGTAAAACCCAATTTCACCTCACCTCACCTCCTCTGGTCATGTGTTTGTCAAAGGTTAGCAGAATTTCAATTGTTTAAAAGTCCTTATACAACCTAAGAAATCTCGGCTAAATGTCCATACTACGACTCTCTTGCGACCACATGTTTATGAATTGTGACATTGCACAATTTATGATTAAATTATTTTATGTAATTTTTCTGTATGTAGATGTTTTGTCCCCCACCCTACTCAAAAAGATGACGCACGGTAGCTAAACCCGATTGAACATCATCGTCCCTTAAACAAACAAGGACACATTCAGAGTTCACTGATGTTTATCAGCTCCAGGAATACATTCTACATGAAGTATGCTTTACTCTGGTGGCGCACAGTCCTTCGTTTCATCCTCCTCAACAACCATCCTTGGTTGACAGCCGTCATTGACAAACTTACAGCCCGCAGGTGCCTCAAATGACCCGGCCGCATAACCAAATCTACAAATAAAACGTTGCTGCATGTCTTGAAACTTGAAACTAGAATCACTTGCAACACCGATAAGGCATTGCCCATCTGACGTTTACCTGCCGCTGTAATCTGTCAATGAGTAACAGTGATATTAACATTCAAGGTCAGAATCGTTGTCATAATTGTATTCGCATCTGTCATCAACTAACATTTTAAGTGATATCATTTGATATAATTGTTATTCAAACTATGTAATATGAAAACACAAACAACATACTTTATAACATACAACCCCCCACACGTATGTGCTCCCCCCCCTACCCCCAACAAACAAAAAACCAAACCTTAAGACGCTTAAGTCCTTTTTTAAAAAATTCAATTTTCCAAATAAGTATTCGATTTTTTAATTTCAAAACACCAAATGAAGTCGTGATTTAGTTATGTGTCAAAAATGGCGAGATGGATCTAATTTTCAACATTTGTGCATGTCCTGTAATAAGTTTGGATCTAACTACAGTGTTATCAACCTACCCTGACAGAAAAGTCCCTAAAGTGTTATCTATTTTCCCCTGACAGAGGAGTTCCAACAGTGGTATCTACCTACCCCTGATAGAAATGTCAGAACAATGTTATCTACCTACCCCTGACAGAAGAGTCCACTCAGTGTTATCTACTTACTCCTGACAGAAGAGTCCCAAAAGTTGTATTCACCTACCCCTGACAGATGAGTCCACTCAGTGTTATCTACCTACTCCTGACAAAAGAGTCCACACAGTGGTATTCACCTATCCCTGACAGAAGAGTCCAAACAGTGTTATCTACATACCCCTGACAGAAGAGTCCACACAGCGGTATCTACCTACTCCGGACAGAAGAGTCCACACAGTGGTATCTACCTACCCCTGACAGAAGAGTCCACTCAGTGTTATCTACCTACTCCTGACAAAAGAGTCCACACAATGGTATTCACCTATCCCTGACAGAAGAGTCCAAACAGTGTTATCTACATACCCCTGACAGAAGAGTCCACACAGCGGTATCTACCTACTCCGGACAGAAGAGTCCACACAGTGGTATCTACCTACCCCTGACAGATGAGTCCACTCAGTGTTATCTACCTACTCCTGACAAAAGAGTCCACACAGTGGTATTCACCTATCCCTGACAGAAGAGTCCACACAGTGGTATCTACCTACCCCTGACAGAAGAGTCCAAGCAATCTTATCTATATACCTCTGACAGAAGAGTCCCAACAGGGTTATCTACTTACCCCTGACGGAGGAGTCCACTCAGTGTTATCTACCTACTCCTAACAGAAAAGTGCTAACAGAGGTATTCACCTACCCCTGACAGAAGAGTCCACACAGTGTTATCTACATACCCCTGACAGAAGAGTCCACTCGGTGGTATCTACCTACTCCTGACAGAAAAGTGCCAACAGAGGTATTCACCTACCCCTGACAGAAGAGTCCACACAGTGTTATCTACTTACCCCTGAGCGAAGAGTCCACACAGTGTTATCTACCTACCCCTGACAGAAGAGTCCACTCGGTGGTATCTACCTACTGCTGACAGAAGAGTCCAAGCAATCTTATCTATATACCTCTGACAGAAGAGTCCCAACAGGGTTATCTACTTACCCCTGACGGAGGAGTCCACTCAGTGTTATCTACCTACCCCTGACAGAAGAATCCACAGAGTGTTATCTACCTACCCCTGAACGAAGAGACCCAACGGTGTTATCTATATACCAATGACAGAAGAGTCCTGGCAGTGTTATCTACCTACCCCTGACCGAAGAGTCCACACAGTGTTATCTATATACCAATGACAGAAGAGTCCCAACAGTGATATCTACCTACACCTGACCGAAGAGTCCACACAGTGTTATCTATATACCAATGACAGAAGAGTCCACTCAGTGTTATCTACCTACTCCTGACCGAAGAGTCCCAACAGAGGTATTCACCTACCCCTGACAGAAAAGTCCAAACAGTGGTATCTACCTACACCTGACCGAAGAGTCCACACAGTGTTATCTATATATCAATGACAGAAGAGTCCTAACAGTGTTATCTACCTACTCCTGACAGAAAAGTCCAAACAGTGGTATCTACCTACCCTTGACAAAAGCGTCCCCACGGTGTTTTCTACATTCCCTTGACAGGGGAGTTCCAACAGTATTATCCATCTACCCATGACAAAAGAGTTCACACAGTGTTATCTACCTACCCCTTACACTTGAGTACTGTCTCTGAGCAGGAACAGACCAGGCAATCCTTTGTTTTCCACATCGACCCGGGCAGGAACTGAATACCTTCGTAGGTACAAAAGGAAATCACTGTTCCCCACTCTGAAAGGAAAACATCGAGCATTACACGGTTGCTTTCATTTGCTTTTCTCAACGTAAACTTCAGTATGACCTAAGTCTCACTTACATGAAACACGGGTTATTGTTTTAGTGAGTCTCTTAAATTACAATGAATCTAATACTTTCATTACCTTGAGGGGCTCGGCATGGTAACAATAAGATTTGACTGCGAAACATCAACATTTCATCAACAACTCTTGAAGACGTAAAAGCTGTTTTGGGTGTTGGGCTGCATTTGCGGCCGACGGCCGATATGTGGAGACGCAAGTGTTGTTTTGGATGTTGGGAAAGAGGGGTTAATTAAACATCCCCATGAATCTGATTCGCTCTTTGTAAATGATGCTGAAAATCAACTGTCACTCATTTCCAAACACAGATTCTACTGGATGGCTTGGAACAAACAGTTCAGTGGATCACTCTCTGGCAGTGTCTTCCAATGTCCTAATGTTCTTGTATTTGCCTAAGAGCCTGAAGGTGTCTTGTAACATTTGCTCAACATTGTGTACACAGCTTACTCTCTGGAAAGAAGAGGATCTAAGAAAGTATCGCACGGGTCACAGGATGTGACAAACAACTGCGAAGAATCATTAGACGTAACACATCACCTCAACTGAATGATGCTGTTATTCCCCTAAAGCCTGGCTGGATCATATCCAACAGAGCAAGTAAGTAGATGAACCCACAGCGCATAAACAGAAACATACCCTGGGTGTTGAATATCAGGTTTTAGTTCCGGGTTTACTCCTTTAGAGGACCTTTCTCAGTCTGTCTCTTATGATCGTGGGTTCGTCAAAGTATCGCGGTTGTGCAGGTCGATGCTCCTGCCGTTGATCACTGGATTTTCTGGTCCAGACCCGATTATTTACAGGCCCCTGCGAAATAGCTGTAATATTGCTGAGTGCAGCGTTAAAAACAAACAATAATATATGTGAAATACGTAGATGAAGTTTTGCGTCCCTTGCAAAACTGGATGATTTGATCTTGTGTTAGATCCCTTCCTAACCACCCATCAACCCACCCCAGAAAAACAAATGGTGTTTGTCCCCCACCATGAAACATACCCCACGTGTTGAATTTCAGGCTTTAGTTCCGGGTTTAATCCTTTACAGGGCCTTCTCAGTCTGCCACCTCTGGCTTCGTGTTTTGAAAGGTGTTCGTCACGCCGAAGACCGGGTCAAAGGTCAGCGTGAATTGAAATAAAGGCGGCGTAAACTCAGTCAGTCAGTTGTACAATTGCAATATGAAATCTCAACCTATGAAATCTCTGCTAAAAGCTATGTCTATACTGCGTTTTCGACTCTGTTGCAATCACATGCTTGCGATGACAGTGCACACAGTACAATTTATGATTAAATTCTTTTGTGTAAATATTTCTGTATCTATATTTATTATAGGATATTTATATAGCGCACATATCCAGGCAACTAGTGCATGCTCAAGGCGCTGGTGTTTTTTCCCTCGATCATTGGATGTCAATCTCAACGGCACATCGTGTTATCAATCTCAACTCCCCGGGGATCATACGACTCTTGCAGCCACTAGGCGCACCGAGTTATTGTGGCCTTCTCATCCTAACGAGGTACCCATTCACAGCTGGGTGGACTGGGACACATAGTCACAGTACTTTGTCCAAGTTCACTGCACGTTGCTGTACCCGCAACTAGGTGTTTGCACGTATTCATGTGGCCACCATCTGGGCATATATCAACGGCTTCGTGGGTTCTTTTAAGTGCTCAGGGATGTGTACTGTACACTAGGGGTTGTGAAAACACTGAAAGAATCTGCACACAAAGTTGACTCCGAGGTGTTTACACCCGGTCACATTTTGGCTCGATCCCGACACCTCAAGGTCGCTGGATCACTAGCCTGGCACTTAAGCCAGCTCGCCCACCGCGCCTATATATATTGTATATGTTTGCCACAAATTTCACGTTAATTCTAAACAGTTACTAATATTGAAATATCACTTTAGTTATCCTTCATGTCATGGCTCAAGCTGATGCACTTTGCAAAGTTAAAGGTCACATGCAACGTAAAACACAACTTTACAGATTCTGATACCTTTCGGTATGGACTTACCGAAACAAAGCGTCAAAAATGCAAATTCAACTTATAAAGTTGAAAAATAACGCGATTAAAAAACCCGCGCGAAATCGGAGTTCAAACGTTTCACTAATTTTCCCCAGACTTTTCTGGGGAAAACTGGTTTCAACAGCTGGGCTGCGCTCATAGCACGTGCGCAGTGAAATAGGTTCGCGCAACTTGGAAGCGGGCTGTCCGGTGAATACTCGGTGAAGGCTTTGGTGTGAGCTATTTTTCTAATGTTTTGTTGATATCTTACAGGCGCGAGCTTTTTATATGTTATGACAGTAAATTAACTGTTCATATAATTTCATTTGTCTATTTCACCACACGTTTTTCTTACCAAGTCACTTTCTCAGTTCGATATTTAAAAGCAATGTCATTATTTAGCATTGACAGAATTTCTAACTGTGATATAGATACATATGTATGTCGTTGTCACAGAATAAACTCAATGTCTTGTTTTATTGATACCTGTGTGTGTCTGCCTGCCTGTCTGCTAATGACAATATTCAATACACAGCTGCTATCACTGACCACATGCAATTTTAACTTAACACCAATCAGGCTATACACCATAAACAAAATGCATTGATTTATGGCCCGAGTTCAGTCTCTGTCACATTATGTAATTACACAGACAGGCAGGTGTGATACTTGATCACATGACATGTTATGAAGTCTGTTGATTGTAAAATGTTATACACAAACAATGACCATGTATTTACAAAACCCAACATCACTATATGTACACACACAATGAGCCGTCAGGGCATCTGCAAATGAACCAGCCGTTACACTTGAGTGCACACTCACCCGCTCTGACTGGGCTCGGTAACCCGGCTGCTTCGTTTCTTGGGAAGTAAACCCAAGTACACAATTTTGCACTTTTTGATTTGCTATTGTACGCTTATAATTTTGTTTATATGTTTTTTCATAACCAGCAATGTATATTATATGTCATGAATAAGCGATAATTGTGTTTTAATTATGTTTGATTTTTTGGTTGCATGTGACCTTTAATTCGATTTACTTTTTTGTTTAAATTGAAATTCATTGGTACGTTTTCACAGCAAACAGTCTATAATTATGTAAGTGAATTAGATGTGTTGTCATGGGTAGTTGTGTCTATATTGCACTCATGAATGGACACATAACATGTACTTTACATCATGAATACGCTGATAGCGAACTAAAATATATATTTGGTTCAATTGCAAATATCATGTATATAGGATTTTCATGACGACAGCTGAGGTATAATTGAGAAATGTGTTAAATAATGATGTGTATGAATAGTTCCCGAATAATTATTGTATGATGTTAGGCTGAAAGAAGAAGTGTTTTAATTGTTATGCATACAAACACTACCGTTTGAGATGCACATAATTTGTTTAACGAGAAATTTCCATAAAAATAATTAATGCTACAAAAGTTTCACCATTGAGCTCTCGTACACTCATTCACTCAAAATTCATTCAATTCTTTGGCAGCTATGTTCTGGGCTACATGACTAAGAGGTATGCAATAAGAAGTTCAGACTGTAAACTTACTGTTTGTTTCCGTTTCAATCGGAGTGGCAAATGATTGTGCACAGGGGACCATGAGAAGAAGAGTGAATACTTGCAAATACATGACGTATTGGCGAGTAGGTCTTTCTGAAACATGGAAGAACAGGAACAACTGAAGGAACAACTGATGCAAGTAGAACCAAGAACCAAGAACCTCGTCCACCACCGCAATGTTTGGTCATTGCAGTGAGTGAGTTTAGTTTTCTGCCGCACTCAGCGATATTCCAGCTATCTGGCGGTGATCTGTAAATACTTGTAATCGAGTCTGGACCAGACAATCCAGTGAATAACAGCATGAGCATTGATCTACGCAAGTGGGATTCGATGACGTGTACCATCCAAGTCTGACCACGCAATCCCGTTTGTGACCTCTTACGACAAGCATGGGTTGCTGAAGATAAATTCTAACCCGGATCTTCACGGGTATTTGGTAATTGCAGGACCCAGCTTATCTTGAACGAGTTTCCAGGGTATATCACCTTCTGTTGTTATAAGGGGAACACGAGGAGCCGTGTAAGTATCTGGTTGAAGGATCGAGCTATAATTCATGTCACATCGGAGGAATTTCGAACATACCGTGTCGAGTGAGTGACTGAATATTCCAGCTATGTGGCGGTGGTCTGTAAATAATCGAGTCTGGACCAGACAATCCAGGGTATAACATCATGAGCATCGATCTATGCAATTGGGATACGATGACTTGTGTCAACCACAAGTCAGCGAGCTTGACCACCCGATCCCGTTAGCCGCCTCTTACGACAAATATGGGTTACTGAAGATCAATTCTAATCCGGATCTCCACGGGTATATAGTGTCGAGGAGTGTATGAGTATTGTAACGGGTTAAGGGTGGGAAACGTGGTTGTCAGGATGTTTGCTGTCCCACCCAAACCGTCAGTTTTAAAGGGATACATAGATAAAGCTGATTTAAAAGAAAACTCATACAAATAATATAAGTCAGTGGAAATCTTTACTTGTTGTTGTTATTATTTTTCAAGTTACAACGGCAAACTGTGGATGAGCAAAGAGCAAGACGTAAACTTTGTTAATTTAAAGGGGCACTGATCCAAAGCGATTAATGTTTTGCACCAACAATTGGCAAAGACCCTCCCACTTGCACCCCTCGATCAAGTAGACAATGTTTGGACAGGCGCTATCGAGGAAGCACCCATGGATGAGACGTGTACGAAGTTTATGGACTATATAACTTTGACCTGGGTAGATGAGGGCCTGTGGGATAAGCTTGAATGGAACCACTTTGCCAACGACGGCCACAGAACAAATAACAACCTTGAAGGCTGGCACTCCAAGCTAAACTCCCTGCCATCCTGCCATCCCAACATTTATGCGTTTGTGAAACTGATTAAGATGGAGCAGTCAAGGACAGAAGTGAGACTTGCCCAACAAAAAGGTCATCAACGTGAGCCAAAGAGGAAGAGGAAGTATATTGTTGTGGACAACCGATTGAGACGATGCAAAAGATAGACTGGTTGCCGGCGAAATCGAAGTGATGCACTACATAGACTAATCTTCTTGGTGACTGGGAGTGAATGTGACTGAATGTATGACATGAGTATGACATGTGTTAATGACTGAAACTGTATGTTGTATAACTCATCTATTATTGTGATTGAGTGGGACATGTGTTAATGATATGTTAATGATGTGTATGAAGTATTAAATATTTATAAAAAGGTCACTTGCATTTTTGTCATTCTTTGAACACCCCTATGATCACTACATGTGGACTCTCCCATTCCCACTTCGCCTACTGCCCCTGTAGTAATCATCCAGGCGTTACATACCCACATTGCCTAAAAGATTTTCCGTACCTAATGGGTTAACATCAGGCGAAGTGGGACGACACCAGTTATTACCTCTTCCAGATCTAGAGGCATTTAGAAGCTGGTATGATAAACATAAAAACGATTTTTATGGATAGACAGCTTTATTGCAATCGATGCGACGTTTAGGTGTAGATCAGCATTTATACCAAAACGTCTCATCGGTTGCAATAAAGGTGTCTATCCATAAAAAAACCCGTTCCTGTACATCACCAGCTATAACGATTTATACATTTTTTGCATATTTGACTGTTAAAGCACAAATGACATGGAACACGGTTCTTTGACAGTTGCAGATGAATGGCATATCGTTCCTTTATGTGGATATTGGTGGACACATTCCTCGAACAAGGTAATAGCCTGATATTATTGCATCTACACCAAAACGTCTCATTGATTACAATAAAAAAGTCGTGTATCCATATGAAAACGTTCCGGTTCATCACTTGTTATAACGATGTATACATTTTTGTGCATATTAGACTGTTAAAAGTCACATGACACGGAACAGGCTTCTTTGACAGTTGCAGATAAATGGCATAATGTTCCTTTATGTGGATATTGATGGATACATTCCTTGAAAAATGTAATGGCCTGATATCATTGCTCTAACTTTAGTCGGTTTATATTTTAATATTTGTATTTTGTGTTTATTCATTTGTTGTAGCATCCAACAGAATCATTCCACTTATTTTTCTTTCGCCGTAATAGTCCAGTCAAAGTGTAGCAAAACCTCCAAATAATTGGTACAGAAATGATTTTAGTGTTTTCTACATGTTAAAGTTATAACTAATGAGTATTAAAAAGTCCTACAAGGTACTACCAATGGATGAATTAGAAAAGTCAAATTATGTTATCCGAAATCCTATTTTGGGGTAAAAAGTTAAAAAAATATATTTCAGAGAAATCTTTTTTTGAAAATTTCATATTGAGACAAAATTGTACTTTTATATGCATATATTCAAAGAGGACACATGGAATTCTAATACATGGACTGGAAAAGTCATAATTTGTATAAAAACATAGACTTGAATATTTGAAATGTGGTGAGTGAGGTGATTTGATTCAATGGTGCTTGCAATAGTTTTTTCACTTACCAGTACAGTGAATTGTACATGTTTTTATGACAGTTACCCCCAACGACATGTAATACCATGGGATATATAGTCATCCCTCTGTCAGTCAGAGATCTTTTCGTTTCCTGAGCAAGATTTAAAGATTGTCTGGTCCAGACTTGATTTGCAGACCGCCGCCACAGCTGGAAAATTGCTGATTGCGGCGTAAAACTAAACTCACTCACTACAAGGAGTTAAGTTAATTATTTTTCCAATTTTGATGTTTTTCAGTAAAAATATGTGTTACATATCCAATTTATGTGAATCAGTTTCATTTTTTTTCATGAAGATTACAACACGAGTGTGTGTTGAATATGGAATATATTTCAACGAGTTATTTTTAAGCGTTTTGAATAAATCAAAACGTTTAAGAATATTGAGTTGGAATATTTTCCATATTCAATTCAACATCCACCAGGTTTGTAATCTATTTATTGCACACTGGACGGGAAACCAGTGTTATCCATGACGATAAATCAAGCAAACGATGTCGGGTGTAAACAATTCGAAAGGGAGATAACTCTGTCACGGCTACTACCTTTTAATAGATGAAAACACACAAAACTACTAACCCCCAGGACAGCGAAATCGGATTATGATTATGCACTAACGTTCTGTTTGGTTGACATTTTTGGAAAAAAACTGCTTGAATGGAGTTATAATGCTAATTTAAAATATCGAGGTGGCAACAGAAAGTTCGGCAATATGACGTCCTTAGGGTTGAATAACCTAGTTTGGTTACACAGCACGGATGGATAACCTTCAACTGGCTACACAACACCTGTTTCAAATAACCCAAATTATCTCATAAAGATATTCAGACCACGTGTGTAACAAGTAATAAATAATCATGCCTCGAATAGTTATAAAAACATGAAAACGATCTCGGGAACGTGCGCAAATAACAAAACTCTCGATAGTTTACAACAGAGGCTCACTGTGACAATGCCCCCTTTTGGAAACGAACACTCGTCCCGAGCATTATCACTTGGAGTTATCTAAGATTTAATTTCAATTCCTGTTAATATGATACTGTTTCACAGATAGATATGTGAATGATATCCATTCTATTATCTCTTACAGTTTGCCCTTACAAGGTGAACATTCAAAATAAACATGGGTTTGTTGTATAACAATACCATTATATTTTTAAGGCACATTATCAATCTAAATAATACATGTTACTAGTATATTACGCCAGGAACATATATTGATAATTAAATTTAATGGACATTTCATATACTTACACGTTCCCAAAGAAAAATGGAAATCCAAGAATGGGTAATCTTTTTGTTGCGAGGGGCGACAAAATTCCTTTTGAAGTGATGCAAGCGAAGGTCCCTGGCTTCTATAAAGGCGCAGTGATGACTTTAGCCTAACATCATTGCAACAGGCTAATTTGCATATCACGTGACCAGACTTTTCTCCAAGTGAGGCGCTATGTTCAGGCAGCCATAACATTGCGCTGCATATTTGTACATTAGAAAAGATTGGCCTCATACAAGCTTTTGAGGGCACTCTTCGTGTTGCAATATTATATAGATATTCTTATACACCTGCGACATTCAGATTCATAAAAATACATATTTATTCATGAAAATGACCGCTTTGCTTGCTCTCCATAGGGCTTCGATGACATCGGGTGGAATCGCACAACCTATGTAAACAAAGGATAACTACGCAAATCGAAATAGCTTTACACGTTTTAGGATATTTTCTCAGTGGAAGAAAAACCAAAGAATTGTAATTAGACGTGTAGACTCCTCAGAAATAAAAGCGTGAAGAAATATGTACAATATATCGAGTGAACTGTGCATAATCGTCACAGTCCTCTGGCCCGTAGCGGTGTCGTCCCGAGAAGGCTAAAATATATCATATTTCGTATATCCCAGGAGAGCTAATTTTCCAGGGAGTAGGTGAGTACCGCCAAGGCTAAAGATACGGTGAATAGTTACCGGGAAACATAATCCATGTCGGGAGTAGATAGGCATATGGATAGGGTAATTTCTTTACAAAACATTGTTACAATAGAGTGAATTCTATTTAGTAGCATGTAGGCCTACATATTATTTCAGAGTTATTTATCTTCAATGTGCCCGGAGTTAATCTTCGGATAACCTTTTCCCAAGAAAACGGTTGTTTAGAATTTTATTTAATAGGCGTGAGAAGATGTATTTAATTAGAAAACACAATATCATCTGTTTAAGTTGCCGACCACAGTTCAACTGGACATGAGACCAAAATGCCGTCCAGGACGTGTTCCCCGACTTCTACATGAGAGGCTGTTTCCTCCATTACACACAGTATATTTGGTAAAAACACACAGAACGTCGGCCTTGCCTCCGAGTGAGGTGTTATGTTCACGCAGCCATAACATTGCACTGCAATTACCGCCAAGGTTACGGTCATTGAACCGACAAACGTCTCGCATTTACCTTTCGTGGCCATGAACCCATGTGCAGGGGTACTCTATGACCTCATATCGCCTATACCCTTATCAAAACAAATTTACGGTTGACTGCACGTTAATGCTGTTATACCTTTAGAAAAGTAAACTCGTCCACTGATGAGGTTTACCTCCACTAATGAAAATAAACTCTTGCACTGACGATTTATACTTTAATAAGATCATATATTCAACAAGTTAAAATACCAATATCATAACTATGATCAGTCACATAAGTCAAGGCGACTTGTACACTGGCAAAGGACGGCATGGTGGCTACTGTGTGTTTGTCAGCATGGTGGAGTTCAGCATTAAAGATCTGCTGCACAGGAGTGATGTGAGTCTTGACAATAGGGCTGTGACGATGCTATTAGGGCTGTGACGATGCATCGAACTATCGATGGATTGCAATTGTTGAGTCTGCGATGGCAATTAATCGATTGTAGAACGAACGACCATCGATGCGTCGATAGTATGTGTGACTATCGATAGTTTAGTAATTGACTTTATTTTTATGAACTATTTATGTTGTTTTGTATTTTTATATTGTTTTGGTGCAGACTTGCAGCTTCATTGAGTTTATGTTTTAACTGTTTACTTGATCTGGGTTTCAAGTTTATTGTCAGTTATTAAAAGAGACTGAAAGTACTTCAACTTGTTTCCATTTCATATAAACTATTCATTCATTTGGAAAATGACATGAAATGAGAAAATTCAAGGCGAAACATTCTATTGCAATACTATGGCAATAGTTGGTCGCAACAGACTATCGATATCGCAATAGTTGTTTCCCCCTCAATAGTCACCCCTACTACGTATAATTCTGATGTGATCTGCATTCTCAACAGGAGACGAATGTGTGGAGTAGTGGATGTAATGTGGTCGCCGATGGTGCTACATGTTCCATTGCAGCCAGGAATTACACACTTGACGCTTGACATTCAGTCTGTATCGGTATCCTGCATGAAGCACTTGTCGACCGCCTCTATGAAGTAACAAACTCAGCTCTCTGAAGATTTGTCATTTTCACGCGGAGTGTGAAACTTGCATAGGTTAGTATACAACATTGCAAAAAAGAATAAGATGAGATGAGCAGGTCTTGTTAACACAAGAAAAAAGCTTAGGTGATCAAAGTAGAAGACGAGAAAGTATACTACAAAACATAATATGTATGGTTGATCAAAGCATCCTAATTAAGATGCTGAGTAAGTCATGTTTATACGTTGAAAACAAATAGATCTTCTACATTGTCTGTGTGACACGAATGATTGTATACACATGTCTTTCTTATCTTCTTTCTTTGATCAACCATACTTGTTTCGATTGTATAAACATGACTTACTTGTCTTCTTTGTTTTGTTATCCCTTTCACTTATGCTAAGGGGGAGGTACAGCCAGACCGACAACCGAGTAAATTTCCTCATTTCAGCCCCTTCTAGCACGTCGGCCTGACGCAACATTTAGCCTTTGCCAATTTAAAAAGGATTAGCGAAACAATGGCAGTGGGGGGTTAAATCTGGGGGACATGTCAAAAAAGTTATTTTCGGTTGGCAAGATGGTCGTACATTCGTTCATATATTCATACAATTAATCAATCACTAGCAACTTTCAATCATTTCATTCACACATTGAGCAATTTACATGCATTACATACATATATTCTAAGCACTTTTCATACATACATTACATAAATTTACGAGGGTCGATCAAAAAGTATGTAGATTAATTATTTTCTCGATGTCCAATGTTTTCTTGGTGATTCTCCATTTTTTTTTTTTCGCCCCTCGTATTTTAGCACTTTTTACACATTTCAAGGTTATGACCTGCTCCTTGTTTGGTCAAGATGTCGTTTACTTTTGACAGTTTTGCAGGACAGGTCTTCAACAAACATTCCCACGACTGCCAGGAATGTCTCTTCTTATTGCATTTGAACATGTATCCTTGATGAACCAATGGTTTTCCTCCACGGTTGGACGGAATGAACTTAAGATCTACCTGTGCGTGAGCCATGATTGCGAATGATTTGGTAAATACATCATTCCTTTATTTATACTCTGTGTGAAAACTGTTCAAAACTGTAAATTCAGTAAGTAGTGAACTCGTTAATTAAACTGTGAACTAGAGCTCTCTAAAGTGGTGAACTCGTCATAAGTCACAACAATTTAAAGTCACAACTCTGCATAGTATTCATACTTCTTCACTAATTACATAACAGTCACGCCAAATGCTATGTTTTGAACGCTCATTTGGTTAAAGTTAACATGCAGGTGTATGTGGAATTATGTCTTGTCCAAATACTAAATACCCGTTTGCTTTAAACTGTATGGTGTACTGCACGGCTTAAATTATTTTCAGAAACGGATGTTGAGGCCCTCTACAAGTCTCGTCTTTCCTTAAATTCGCCACAAGTTGTCACAAGTGCCTACTAAAGCTAAAACTACGACACTCCTGTGCGATGGATGCGGGCGGAGCTTCAAAACTAAGAATGGCTTGAAACTTCAGTCCACAAGAACATATGGAGATTCGAATGTGTTGTATGTAATGAGAAATTCAACCAACTGTCGAGTTACAAATCTCATGTAAATCAACATCATGGTTTTAGAACCAGAGAAGTGTCCAGGTTGTAAGAAGTCGAACTTATCACAGAAAGATCTTGTTCGCCATCGCAAGACCTGTTCGGGTAAGGATGATACCAGGGAATGTGATGTCTGTCAGAGTGTCGAGGCAATGGATTACATGTATAAACACTAGAGATGCTACCACGATTTTAGAGTGTACAGGCGCCGAAGTTAACGCTCTGGCAGTGTTGAACAGACAGAATATTTTCACAGACAATCTTATAAATAACAACCTATGATTATGTCACAATATAGTAAGGTATTGAAAATGACGTAATTTTCTCGATTTTGACCTATATGCAGTTTTATACATGGATACATTAGAACATAAATTTTGAGTGCAGGAATTCGCATGTTTGGGTCAATTTCCAAGTTCGATCCGTTGACGGTCTATTCATCATTAGATATAAAATATTCGTTGAAATAATTCTTGATGTCAGTCACACATTGATTATTAGACAATGAAGAATATTTTCACATAAATACACTCGAATATTTCTGATAACAATTAAATTTAGTGACAAAAGCATGGTCATTAGGGTATGCAAAGTCACAATTATTTTAAATTTTCTTTGTAATCGCTAATGCATAAATTATGATTATTGAGCAAAATAGCCAAATAGTATAGAAATATTATGAATAAACATTCTGAATTTTTTAATTAAAACTAAACTTTCAATGTATTTGAAATTATTATTACGTCAGAGGTGGCTGGACCTGGGGAAGTTTGCAATAGGTGTGTTGTGTACTTGATTGTCACGATTAACTTGCCAGTTGTAACGAATCATTTATAGCAAATAATGGTTTCATAATACATTGTATTGATGTTCACAAAATTCGCGATAAAATGAGTATATCTTAGATTAAGTGAAGTTGCGTACACCACTTTAGTTGTGTAACTGTTTGTTACGTTAATGTGAGTTTTCAGTTGCTCCAGTGTTGGAATAATGTTTGGTTATTTCTCAGTAAAAAATTATCTGCCCCTCAGTTTGAATAATGTTTGGTAATAATTTGTGGATTTCCTTGTCATTTTTCATCAGATCAGCTGGCACAATGTTTAGAAAGATTTTAGACTCAAGTTTGATTTTACTGGTGCTACAATCCCAAATCCGATGTAGGGCCTTTAAAACATTTGTTAGATGAGCGTCAATTGAATGACAAATACTAGTCTCAAAGTCCGAGTACATTGGTAGCAATGGAAAGTCGCCATTAGTAATAGGAGAAACGTAGCACGCATTTAGCCTGAAAATTAAAAGAAAACACATTGTAGCAGGGATTTTGTTAAAATACATGTCATCATGATCATACAACTCCCCGTACAGTGGCATATTTATTTCATGCCACTGCCCGTACAGAACCTGTGCAACAATCATTAAGGCGTACAGTCTGTATTTTGCCATGTTTCTCGCTAAATAAGCATTAAAGCTTCACACAGGAATTTGAATAAGACTAATTTTGTTGTAAAAGTGAACAAAAGTACCGTGTGGTCATCACTTGTGTAATATCAGGAGTAAAATAACATTTTTGCGATGGCTAGGTCAGCTTCAGTCGGAGAGCCGCTTGAAATAGACATTTATGACAAGAATAGAAACATTATCATTATCATCTGGTTATATTTTAAAATTTGCATTTATTAAAGGTGGGGAATACCTTAAACTAACCGAGAATATGTGAAGCCTTTGTTTTCCGCGGAAAACTGTACAATGGAAAATGGGTTGTTGCAGAGGTGCAACATCCGATTTTCATGTACACCCCTGTGAAATAGGGTAGTGTACACTCTACAGGCTTGTTGTTCAAGGTTGTGAGTCTAGAGAGAGCAAAATGCTACCGATGTGGGTAGCATGTGAGAGTTGCAATCTGTTGTGTATGGTGGTGCCTCCGGGTTAAGCAAACTGTTAGGTTTCACTTGAGCTGTCTCTTGCACTTGTTCCTGGATGATTATTTCAACAGAGTGGTTGCCTGTCTGAATATCGTGCAATATGATAGGACGTCATATGATAGGAGCAGTGGCGGTAATCGTTGTTCTGGTTGTGCGTCGACGGATTCTAAAACCTGTAGTTCTTCCACCGCTACCGCTATTTTCTTTCGTGTTTCCAGGAGCGTGAGCTCATTATCCATTTCACCTACCTTTACAAAGAGTCCAGAGTCCATTTCAGCCTTTAAAGCGAAAGCTCAGCCTCCTTCTGAGCAAATTGTAGCTCAACACGAGGGAATTTTCTTTTCAACGTTATCACTGAACTAGCGTTCGATTTACTAGACACATTTGAACGATTTGATTTAGACTGATTTAATGATTCACTGTGAACTGAAGAAGTCTTGTCAGATGACGACATAATTGGACTTCGGATGAGAAAGATTCATGTCTTTTTACTGTGCTGTCTGTGCTCTGGGAGAAATAAATCAATCTGCTTGTCAGTGTCGTTATTTATAACAGTGTCGTTATTTATAACAGTGCCGTTACATTACACTGATGGTGATTTAGTAAAAAGACCTTAGTTGTCCTATTTTTTCCGATGCAATAGGATTTGAATATTTCCTTTTTAATTCACATAAACATGGCCTCAGACGCTGGCTTGCAAAGCTTCATGGGAGATAACTCTAAACCTCTAACATCAAAATACACCCGCTATAAAAAAAGCGTTTTGAAGAAAGTAATCAGAGGGTGATAAGTTCATCAACTTAATGTGACAAAATCCTGGTCAAATGTAGACAACCTACAGCTGTCGTTATTAACGTAACATTACAACCCAACAATGTCTCTATCGGCGTTCGAAATCACTGACAAATTGTAAGAGTCGACTAAGGGGGTCTGTTTGTCAGACTCGTTGACTTTGTTGATACACGTCCAGAATATTGCTAAAAGCGGCGTAAAACCTTACTCGCCCACTCTACTCTTTACACAAACTCGAAACAAACCCATTGCCAGTAAGGCAAGAAGCTTCCTGTATATCTTTACCGTACTGTTATTAGGGCTTTTTGCCTCTAGGCAGGAGACCTATTGTAATCGTTCGGATTAATATTATTATTTATTCTTCCGCCGATGTTTGTACCAAACATACCTCCTAAACCAATGTTCCGAATCGATTACAAAAAATCACACAGATGCCCACCGAGATGAAGATATTCCCCTTAAAAATCTCTAGGCTCTAGGCCCAATAGCAAAGGGGAGATAATTAAAAATTAATTCCAAAATTTTGACAGCAAATACCTCAAGAACTGATTGTTCCAACACTTCGAAATCTCTTGTACAGGTGCACAATCGAATTCCCAACAATTTTCTCCGGACGGGTCAAGTCGCTAAAATGTACCGTTTGGCAGTTATTTTTGTTTTCAGTTTTTGGCCATGTATTTCAGCAGTTTTCATCCCAATATGTGCTGAGCTCGAATCATCAGCTCTAGACATTCCTCAACACTAATTGTTTTGACCGTAGACCCGTTTTGGACGATTTCTAGCCCTCAAATACAATTCAAAAACCCGTAACTCTCTAAGCAACCGTCCGATTTCGACCAACATATACCTGTACAAGTGGGCTATTAGTGTCGATTATAACTACTGATTGCAGTAATGTATCTCCAAAGACTAGCAGTGAAATGATTCATATAAACTAAAACTATTACAACTTATTACAGAACTTAGCTTTAGCTCAGAGATATTGTATACTAGTGTTGGGAATTGGTTAAAATCTTATAATTGATGATTGGTCCATAACAACCGATCAATCATCGAAATGAATTGGTTAGCGTCATTTATCAAATGTTCCTGTTATCTTTGTAAAAAATAAAGAAAAAACATGTAGTAATTTGTTGTTTTTTTGCAAATTAACCAAAATCCATTTGCAGATTTTGCATATTTAAAGGATTATTACTATACTACCCATCAAAAGTTTAGACTCACTTAAAGCACTCACTATATGTTATGTATATGTATGTGGTTACATCGAAGATGAATTTCTCCACCAACTTGGGGGAACCAACTGAAAACCTTATGCAGATGAATTGCACAAGGATGATGCTTCAAATTGCGAAAGGCATGAGCAAATGTCGTGCATGTGAACAGATTCGTTTTGGTGTAAAGTTTTGTTAAGAATTCAATTACCTGCGCCTGACAGGCTGCATTTCACCTGAGCTCCCACATTTTCCTGGAAAAACCCTGTTTATTCTCAGCGGATCTGCTTGAAAACTGTTCATGGTGTTCCTAACATATCCAGACATGTGTATTTGTGACTTTTGAAGCAAAAAGTACTTACAGAAAATGTTGATTTTCACTGCAATATTTGTCTGGATTTTCCAAATATTTGAAACCAGTGAGGCCTACCATTGTTCAACAATCAGGGAAGCAAGCGTCTTTCACAGCCCAGTGACAATGGGAGTGCGCCAGCCTGAGTTGAATAGAAGCCGACTAATTGTTATAGGCAAGCAGGTGAAGAAAAGACAATGGATTGACCCTGATGTATATCAACTAATCAAGCACCTGGGTATCAGCCCCTTTGTGAGGGGTAGCCGAGGTGGACGACGCAAACAAAAGAACAATCAACCAACAGGTGCTGTGTTCAGTAATTTGGATAAGTCAATGAACCAGCTTTCAACCCATGTCCCTGGAATTCAGTCAAGTGGAAATTCAAAACCTTCTGATTTGATTAAAGTTCATCTATTTAATTCCCAATCTTGCAAAAACAAAACAGTTGAAATATACGACTATATGCTGGATCATGACATCGATTTGCTCTTTCTCACTGAAACTTGGCTAGCTGCCGTCGGTGATGAGTCAAAATGCCATGAAATTACCCCGCCAGGCTACAAACTGTTTAATGTACCTAGACCAAACAGGAGAGGAGGGGGTGTCGCACTGATCTACAGGAAGGATTTGATTATTGAAAAGTCAAACCTACATACTGACTTTGCTTCATTTGAATATTTGCTTGTCACTGTCACTTGTGGTAAAAAAATCTTTTAAAATTGTGTGTCTCTATAGGCCCCCACCATCAAGAGTGAATAACGTCACTAACTCAAACTTCTGCGATGAATTTTCTTCACTCTGTGACTTACTAAGTCCCAAACTTGGATCTTGTGTAATCATGGGTGACTTTAATGTCCATTATGATATCAAACAAAATTCCTTAACTAAGCAAGTGCTCAACGTACTGGAATCCCACAGCCTCAAACAACATGTCAGCTGTTCCACACATCGCTCTGGTCATGTGCTTGACTGGGTTATCTCAGGATCTGATGATCTGGTAACAGACCTAGAAGTCAATGATTTGCAGATATCCGATCATTTCATGATCTCCTTCCTTCTGAATTTCCAAAGACCCACTCCGAATACCGAGTTCATCACAGCTCGCAACCTGAAGAAAATTGACATTGGCATATTCTGTCACGATCTGAGCAATTCAGGTCTGTTTTCTAACACATCTGATGACGTTAACGAGTTATCTGATCTCTTTAACTCTACTTTGACGGCCGTCTTAGATAAACACGCCCCCGTTAAATTGAAGCAAATGCGTAATCATGAAGCATCACCGTGGTACAACGATCAAGTCCGTGAGGCAAAGAGGAAGAGACACTTTGCTGAGCGCACATGGCGCATCTCTGGCTTGGAGATCCATAGACAATTGTACAAATGTGCCCGAAACAATGTTGCCAAAGAAATCAGGAATGCTCGCGCCCATTACATCAATGAGGAAATTTCTAGGATTGCAGAAAATCCAAAACGTTTACACAGCTCTCTCCACAAGATCCTTGGAAAATCTAAGGAAGTGTTACTTCCTCATGGCGAGGAAAAGACATTGGCAGAGGATTTCAACACCTTCTTCAATGAGAAGATCACGAAACTACGAGGTGATATTGATTCTTCTTCTGAGGATGTTGTATTCGGGGAGCCCATTGGTACCCAGCTCAGTTCATTCCGTCCAGTAACAGAATCTGAGGTCAAGAAAATAATGCTTTCGTCAAAACCAACTTCATGTGAGCTTGATCCTATCCCGACAAAATTCCTTTTGAAAATACTGGATATCATTCTGCCAATCATTACCAAGATCATCAACCTAAGTTTATCATCAGGTTGTGTACCATCATGCTTTAAGCGAGCTGTAGTCAAACCACTCATCAAGAAAACCACGCTTGACCCTCAGAGTCTAAAAAACTATCGTCCTGTCTCAAATTTGATGTTCATGTCTAAAGTTCTGGAGAAAGTAGTCAAACAACAACTCTCGGATCATCTTTCTGGGCATAACTTGACTGATTGTTACCAATCTGCCTACAGGCAGGCTCACAGCACAGAAACTGCTCTAAATTATGTCTTGAACTCTGTCAGATCTGCAGTCGACCATGGTGAATCTGCTTTGCTTGTCCTCCTGGATTTATCTGCGGCTTTCGACACAATTAACCATGAAATTCTTCTTGAGCGTTTGGTGAAAGAATTTGGTTTGACTAATACAGTTCTTGACTGGCTAAGATCCTACCTTTCAGACAGAACCCAGTCCATTCACATCGGAACGTCTTCATCATCCAGTCACACCCTAACCTGTGGAGTTCCCCAGGGATCAGTTCTTGGACCAACTCTTTTCTCCCTGTATACTCAACCGCTCGGAAAACTGATGTCTGCTTATCATGTGCCTCATCATTTCTATGCGGACGACAGCCAATTGTTTGACAGTTTTAAGTCGTCAGAACAAAGTCAGTTAGAGTGCAAGTCCAACCTTGAAGCATGCCTCTCGAGCACAAGATCCTGGATGTCTGCTAACAAGCTGAAACTTAACGACTATAAAACAGAAACAATGGTCATCTCCACAATCTCAAGACAACGAAACCTTATCATCAAAGATATCTCCATTGGGCAATCTTCGATTCCTTTTTCTCCTCTTGTGAAAAACCTTGGCGTTCTTTTGGACTCAAACCTCAGCATGGACAAGCAAATAAATCATCTAGTAAAGACCTGCCACTACCATCTGAAGAACATCGGCAGCATCCGCAAAGTCCTAACAAAAGAAGCCACTGCCACCCTTGTGCGGACACTGATTTTATCCCGCCTGGATTACTGCAACAGTTTACTGTTTGGCATCTCTTCCTCTCAACTCCATCGTCTTCAGAAAATCCAGAACAAAGCTGCACGCATCATCACTCTCACCAGTCCTCGCTGTCACATCTCTCCCATCCTAAACTCTCTACACTGGCTCCGTATTCGTGAAAGGATTGATTTCAAGATTCTCTGCCTCACCTACCAGTCTTTCTACAACTCAGGACCTTCCTACCTTCAAGACCTTCTGACACATTACTCTCCAGAAAGAACCCTGCGCTCATCACAACAACTGTTACTTGCTGTCCCGAGCTACAGTCTCAAATCATTTGGCTCAAGGACCTTTTCATATGCAGCAGCTTCTCTGTGGAACTCTCTCCTATCGAGTTAAAATCATCTCCTTCCCTAAGTACATTCAAAACACGACTAAAGACTCATCTATTTCTTCGCTACAAGTGACTTCCAATCATCCGTACCTGCCAACTGTATATAGTTTTAACTTGAGCTCAGGAAGCGCTTTGAGCATATCCCTGTGACGTGGAAAGGCGCTATATAAATGGCCTATTATTATTATTATTATTGGAAAATTTCTGTGGACTATTATATATACTGATATTGACTTTGTTTTATTACTAACACATTAGGATCAATAATGGGACACATAAACCATTCAGTTTACACGGTTAACAGCTGTTCTTAATCGATTCGCGAACAGTTCATACATCATTAAGCTAAACGACGTTGATATCCAAATAGAAATGACAAATCCCTTTTCTCATCCGTAAGAAATGTAGCGATATTCAATAACTATTTAACACCGACAATTGTCAAGTCCTTAGGAGAGTAATTGTCAACCACTGAGCTATTTTTTTCAGGAAAGAGAAAAACTGTTTAAAAGTTTATTAATCTACAACAGGTTGAATGCATAGAAAATTAAAAAGTTGTAAATAAGCAAATAATATACTGGGCAAAAATATATATACACTTTTTACTATGATATATATGTCGAGATACGTATTGGAGTTGGTCTTCAGTATCCCATGATGTTCGTAAGAGGTGACTAACGAGATCTCGCTGACTTAGTTGAGACATGTCATTGTTTCCCAATTGCGTAGCTTGCTGTTTATGCCGTTGATCACTGGATAGTCTGGTCCAGATTCGGTTAGTTACAGACCGGTGCCAAATAGCTGTAAAATTGCAGAGTGCAGCGTTAAAGAACACACAAACAATAATATACTAGTATTTGAAATACATACATGTACATGAAGGTTTGCGTACCTAGCGAACCTTGATGATTTGGTCGTGGATTTTCAATATCAGGCCCCTTCGCAACATCTAATAAACCCAACCTAACCCCACACGCACCCCGAACGATGGAGCTCGCTTCCTACACCCGATTGACCCTCATTCTCTTAAACAAAGAAGGACTCCGACAGGGTTACTTGATGTTTATCAGATGCAGGAGTACATTACTCTTGAATGTTTGGCTCTGGTGGCGCACAGTCCTCCAATTCATCCTCCGCATCCACCATCCTAACCAGACAGGCATCATTGACAACCTTGCAGCCCTCAGGTGGCCCAAATGCCCCTGCTGCATAGCCAAATCTACAAATAAAATGTTGCTGCATGTCTTGAAACTGAAAACACTTCCAACACCAATACGGTAGTGTCCATCTTATGTTTACCTGCCGCTGTAATCTGTTTATGCGTAACACTGATATTAACATTCAGGAAATCAAGAATCGTTGACATAATAATGGTGTATTCATGTCGCATCACCGATAAATCAAAGCTGTTGATTTTAACTCAGCTATCATTTTTATGTAATATCGCTTGATATGATTGTTATTCATTCATTCTGATATGAAACACACACAAAACACACACTAACATCCCCACGCATGTCCCCTAAAGTACCGTAGAAACGCTTAAATGTCCTTTCTTTTAAAATTCAATTTTCCAGTAAGTATTCGATTTTTAAATTTTAAAACATTAAACATAGCCGTGATTTAGTGTCAGGAGTGGCGAGATGTACCAGCTTCTCAATATTGGTTCTTGTCCTACAATGGCAGTGGATCAAAGAATTCACAACTGCAAAGTGCGTTTGTGTACGTGATGTATTTTGAAGAAGAGGGAGAAACATGTCCAGGGGCTAACAACAGGCTGCGCATCGACGTGTTATTCTACTACCCCCCCCAGTGATATCCACCTACCCCTGACAAAACAGTCCAACAGTGATATCTATATACCTCTGCCAAACAGTCAAAACACTGATATCTATATACCTCTGACAAACAGTACCAACAGTGATATCTATATACCTCTGACAAAACAGTACCAAATTGATATCCACCTGGCTCTGACAGAAGAGTCCAAAAAGTGTTATCCACCTACCCCTGACAGAAGAGTCCCAACAGTGTTATCTACCTACCCCTGACAGAAGTGTCCTTACAGTGTTATCCACCTACCCATGGCAGATAAGTCCCAACAGTGATATCCACCTACCCCAGACAGAAGAGTCCCAAAAGTGTTATCCACCTACCCATGACAGAAGAGTCCCAACAGTGTTATCCACCTACCCCTGACAGAAGAGTCCCAGCAGTGTTATCTACATACCTCTGACATGAGAGTCCAAGGAGTGTTATCTACATACCCCGGACGTAAGAGTCCACACAGTGGTATCTACCTACCCCTGACAGAAGAGTCACAGCATTGTTATCTACCTACCCCTGACGGAAGAGTCCCAGCAGTCTTATCTACATACCCCTGCCGGAAGAGTCCCAGCAGTGTTATCTACATACCTCTGACATGATAGTCCAAGGAGTGTTATCTACATACCCCTGACAGTAGAGTCCCAGCATTGTTATCTACCTACCCCTGACATGAGAGTCCAAGGAGTGTTATCTACATACCCCTAACAGAAGAGTCCCAGCATTGTTATCTACCTACCCCTGACATGAGAGTCCAAGGAGTGGTATCTACCTACCCCTAACAGAAAAGTCCCAGCATTGTTATCTACCTACCCCTGACGGAAGAGTCCCAGCATTGTTATCTGCATACCTCGACAGAAGAGCCCCGACAGTGTTATCTGCCTATCCCTGACTAAAGAATCCCCGCGGTATTTAGTACCTACCCTTGACAGTGGAGTCCTGACTCTGAGCACGAACAGTCCATGCATTCCGTTGTTTTCCACTCCGATCCGGGCAGGAACTGAATACCTTTGTAGGTACAAAAGGAAATCACTGTTCCCCACTCTGAAAGGAAAACATCAAGCATTACACGGTTCCTTTCATTTGCTTTTCTCAACGTAAACTTCAGTATGACCTAACTCTCACATGAAACACGGGTTATTGTTTTAGTGAGTCTCGTAAATTACATCGAACCTAAAAATTCCATTGCTTTTCGGAGCTCGGCATGGAACCAATAAGATTTGACTACGAAACATCAACATTTCATCAACAACTCTTGAAGAAGTCAAAACTGTTTTGGATGTAGAGCGGCATTGGCGGACTGCTAAGTTGTGGGGACGTGATGGTTGTTTTGGATGTTAGTAAAGGGGAGTTAATGAAAGATCCCCATGAATCGGATTTCCTCTTTGTAAATGATACTGAAAACCAAGTGCCACTCATTTCCAAGCACAGAGATTCCGCTGGACGGCTTGGAAGAAACAATTCAGTGGATCACTCTCTGTCTGTGTCTTCCAATTTTCTGATGGCTTTGCTCTTGTTTCTCCCTAAAGTAGCGTTCTCATGGCGCGATTTGTCAGTGGACCTTCTCAATCTGCTTCCTCTGACCTTGTGTGTGCCAAAGGATACCAGAATTGCAATAGCATGAATGCCCTTATGCAACCAAAGAAATCTCGACTCAACAGCTCTATACATAGTTCGTTTTGGACTATCAAATGCTTTTGAATCACTTTCAGACAGCAATGCTAGCAGGTATTCACGAAAGGTGGATGTATCTGCACCCAGTGTGTGAAATAGCCACTGGCCCGCTAGCCGTTGCTAGTAAAAATCTAGTCGGGCCATTCCACAGTCACTGGCCCGTCTGGCTAGTGAATTTTCATGGCGTCATTTTGTGAATATATCACTATTTCCGACTTGTTAAATTATAATACACTTTTAAGTCATGCAAGATTATGGCCTGATAAAATCATATACTTCTCATAAAAACATTAGACTCTATATCTACTTATTGCAGGCAACAGTTCTAGACTAGATTTTGCTAAATATTCCATAATGCTTAAAGGTAATGTTTACACGTGAACTGTTGTATTGTAAAACAAATTCGTGACGTTGAAAAGATTATTGTAATGAGTGCAATAAATAATAAAAATCAGTGAAAATTGATGATTTCTTTACAAAACTTTACACCAAAACGCAGCTGTTCATATGGACGATATTGACACATGCTTTTCAGCTATTTGATCCGTGATCCTCGTGCAATTCATCTGCATAAGGTTTGTAGTTGGTTCCCTCAAGTTAGAGGACAAATCTATCTTCGATGTAACCATATATATGCATAACATATAGTGAGTATTTTAAGTGAGTCTAAACCTTTGATGGGAAGTATATTAGCAGCTTAATGATGAAACCCGTGTCATGCCTACAATATCTTATTCTCATCTATCTTTGTAATCTTTTGATTAGTTCCTACATTTAAATGTCGGGCTAGTGAATTATTTTGTGGGCTAATAACCTTCAGGCATATCTAGCCCGCCTGGCTAGCAAAGTTTGGAAACTATTTCGCACACTGTCTGCTCCACCCGTGCAGTCCATCCGATTTGTTTTAGAAAGATTTACTCAGGGCCTGCGTTATCCTGGAATGAGAGACTCGTCCTGACACCATGTAGCCACAACTGTTTATATTACCAGTAACATGCAGTTGCCTTTATTTGTCAATGCTTGACATGGGCCACTTGATTATACAACTGCTTGAAAAGAGATCAGTAGTCGGAAATCAGTTGTATGAACATCAAAGTCGTTGGCGGGTTTGTTGTTTAACGCCGCACATAGCAATATTCCAACTATATGGCGGTGGTCTGTAAATAATCGAGCCTGGACCAGACAATCCAGTGATCAACAGCATGATCATAGATATAAGCAATTGGGTTACGATGACATGTGTCAACCAAGTCACCAAGCCTGACTACCCGATCCCGTTAGTCGCCTTTTACGACAAGCATGGGTTGCCGAAGATCAATTCTGACCCGGATCTTCACGGGTAAAATATGAACGTCAAATCGTGGGGTATGATAATGCAGGCTATACTACGAAAAAGAAAAGACACTACATGAAGTACATCATTCGCTATTCGCAGTGTCTGGCGCCCACGTTTTGGTTTATTATAATGAAAACGCACAAGTGTTGAAGTTCTATGTACCTAGTAACTCTTAATGAAAGGGTTGTTGATTTTGTCCACCGTTCGATGCCTGACAGCAATTTTACCTTGTGTATGAATTCCAAGAGCCTAGTTTTTTGTTTGTTTTGTTTTTCTTTTTGGGGCTTCTGAAGCCGAAGTATCAGGTTTAGATACCCATTTGGGTAATGTAGAGAAGAACAATGCTGGCGCTCCCCGATATAAAAAAGTACTCTAAATGTCGAAAAAGTAATTAAAACATCGAGACATTTATGAAAAACAATTCAAATTTCCAGTTTTCGAAATAATCACCAAAAAAGCGAAATTTCGATCATAAAATTAAGTAAAGATGAAATACCCGAAATTTCGAAAATACGCTGTTTAAAAACAGAATGTAAACAGATTTTTTTTGACAGAAACCAATGCACGCTGAATTCCAACACGTGGGGAATGGATGTCGACGACAAAACGTTCGAAAAAAGAAACATTTAAGAAAAACGTACCGTTACACTTACGTCTGTAGTGAATCGCTAAAACGTATCTTACATGAAATGCACGTTCATCATCAAATTGTATATCACCTTGAGCTGGAGCCTATGACTGTAGACTTCGCAGCATGAGATGGTAAGGCTCTTCAGCGTATCCAGACAGACCATCTCAAACCTACGGTCCCGATACAACTATACTGGGAGTGTTAATGACAGACCCAGGTGAGGTCGACCTAGAGTTACCCACGTCGCCCAAGATTTGATACATCCAGTTGAGACAACTTCGTTTAAACAACACGGCCGCATCATCCACAACAATCCGACTTCCCTGGACTGCGCCGAATCTCCGACCAGACAGTGTGCAATTGGTTATGGGATGCCCGACTTTTTGCCAGAAGACCAGTTCAACGTCACACCGTTACCTTCATTAATAATCAACGGTTGGTGTTTGGAGCATGACAATGCTCGACCTCACGTTCCACGCGTTTGACAGGACTTCCTCCAGCAAAACAATGTTCAGGTGTTACCTTGGCTTTTTCAGGTGTTACCTTGTTCCCCATTGAACATCTATGTGATACTCTTGATCTATGCTTGCGCCAGCGTGATCCGCCACCTCAGACACTACAAGAACTGCACACAGCACTTCAGCAAGAGTATCAAAACATTCTTCAAGACAGCATTCGGCATCTCCTTTCTTCTATGGGTCACCACTGCCAAGCTGTTAACGATGTTCATTGTGGTCACACCAGATACTGACATTTTACTCTGACTCTGTGGTTTTACCAAACACTTTCTGAGTAATCATGTTTTGGAAATTTGTAAAGTGACGAATTTACTGTAATTGAGCAAAACAGCATGTATAGTTTCTCTTTTGAAGGGTATATATACACATAATTTGGTAAACGAGAAATTGAATTTTCTATAAAGATAATTTATGCTAAAAAGTTTCAAAATTAAGCTCTCGTATACTCGTTCACTCAAAAGGCATCGCGGTTTTTTTTCAGTTTTTATGGCAACTATACTCAGTCAAAAAAGAAACTTCACAAATGTAATTTGAAAAATAATGAATAATTTTTCTCTGATGATACATCTATGTATCTGAAATGGGATCCCTATCTTTCGACTCTAGAAAAACGTTAGCAAAACCCACTCAAACCCATCCATTCGTCGCGCAAATGACGTTAGTGCCAAATCGATCACGTGATCTTCGCATCGAAGTTTTCTTCATATGCACGTGTTTGCATTGGCCTCAAGAACCGAAAAAAACACTTTTAAACCACAGTTCTAAGGGTACTTGAAATGCCACGATTGCAAGATGTGCAACGTGAACGTGCCGTTGGCATGTTGCAAGCGGGAAGATCAGTTATTGACGTCGCAAGAGCAATGGGATGCAGCCGTCGTACTGTTTATGACTTGAGAGGTCGTCTACAACAAACTGGCACCACTTCTGATCGCCCAAGGTCGGGTCGTCCACGTGTGACGTCATGAGCAGAAGACCGTCAAATCGTCCTACATCACCTACGTGACATATTTCTGCCGGCTACACGAACCAGGACTGAGATGTTTAGAGGTCGACTGTCCTCACAGACCATTCGAAATCGGTTACGGGCTGCCAATCTCAATTCTCGACGTCCATATTGTGGTCCAATATTTAATTATAAACTTTAAAGAGTACACTTTAATGTTAAAAATGATTTATGCCTTGCAGGTGATTAGAAACAGTCAAACATGCAGTAGACGTCTTCATACACTGTACTATGTATACTTATGTACATGCAAATATCTGTTGAGAAATAATGGGTAATGTTAAATGACTTGTACCTTGCATGTTACCAGATGCAGTCAAACATACACAGGTCGTAACTCATATACAGTACGAAACAACATTATGTACCGATGCCTCTTATATATCTGGGTCAAAAAAGAAACTTCACAAAATGTAGTTTGAAAAATAATGAATATTTTTTTCTGATGATACATCTATGTATCCCAAATTTGGATCCCTATCTTTCGACTCTAGTAAAACGTTAGCAAAACCCACTCAAACCCATCCATTCGTCGTGCACATGACGTAAGTGCCAAATCAGGTTTTGCACGTGCAGTCGATCTCGTGATCTTCGCATCGAAGTTTTCTTCATATGCACGTGTTTGCATTGGCCTCAAGAATTGAAAAAAACACTTTTAAACCACAGTTCTAACGGAAGATCAGTTAATGACGTCGCAAGAGCAATGGGATGCAGCCGTCGTACTGTGTATGACTTGTGAGGTCGTCGTCAACAAACTGGCACCACTTCTGATCGCCCAAGGTTGGGTCGTCCACGTGTGACGTCACGAGCAGAAGACCGTCAAATCGTCCTACGTCACCTACGTGACATATTTCTGTCGGCTACACGAACCAGGACTGAGATGTTTAGAGGTCGACTGTCCTCACAGACCATTCGAAATCGGTTGCGGGCTGCCAATCTCCATTCTCGACGTCCATATCGTGGGCCAATATTGACGCCGTTTCATCAACGTCAACGTCTGCTGTGGGCCCAACGTCACCTCCGATGGATCCAGAGAGGCTGGAATCGAGTCGTCTTTAGCGATGAATCCAGGTTTACCTTCAGATTCGCGGACGGCAGGCATAGAGTCTGGAGACGACGTCGTGAACGGTATGACCAATGTTGTGTACAGGAAGTCGACAGATTCGGGTGCGGCAAGTGCATGGTGCGGTCATCCGTGGAAACCTCACAGCTGCTGCTTACCGCGACCAGGTGCTCACCCCTGAACTCGATCGTTTCATGGCGGCTCATGGCCCAGGTCTACCGTTCCAGCATGATAATGCTCGACCGCATACCGCACTGTTGACACGAAATTTCCTTCAAAACGCTGGAATCAACGTCATGGATTGGCCATCGAGGTCCCCTGACCTTAATCCAATAGAACACGTTTGGGATGCACTTGGGAGAAGGCTTCTTGGTCTTAGGAACCAACCTCAGAATTTGCAGGAACTTGGCGCTGTCTTGCAAGAGCAATGGTGCAGAATCCCCAGCCACGTGTTCACAAGCATCAGACAGTCGATGAGGAGACGGTGTTTGGCAGTGGTGAATGCGCGGGGCGGCCATACACGATATTGAACAGAGAAATTGTTATTCTTGTGACTTGACATTCTGTATACCAATGTTTCGGCGGTGTAGCCCAATGGAACTGATTATGGCACTGTCAGTGTATCGAGTACATCACACAGATCTCAGCAATAAAATAATAACAATTTAACCATCCTACCATCTCTTGTTCTTTTATAGTGCCCTGAAGAAAGAATGTGAAGTTTCTTTTTTGACTCAGTATATATTCTGGGATGTATGAATAAGAAGAAAACAGTGAGAAG
The DNA here is from genome assembly GCF_003918875.1 of Haliotis rubra. Taxonomy (NCBI): domain Eukaryota; kingdom Metazoa; phylum Mollusca; class Gastropoda; order Lepetellida; family Haliotidae; genus Haliotis; species Haliotis rubra. Next base: position 204,152 of record NW_025767011.1, read on the forward strand.
TTCAGACTGTAAACTCACTGTTTGTTTCCGTTTCAATCGCACCACTGGCAAGATATCCCAGGGCACAGGTAACCAGGGTAAGAAGAGTGAATACTTGCAGATACATGGCGTATTGGCGAGTAGGTCTTTCTGAAAGAACGGTAACAACAAATGCAAGTAGAACCAAACGAACCTCGTCCACCACTGCAGTGTTTGGTCATTGCAGTGAGTGATTGACTTTAGTTTTACGCCGCACTCAGCAATATTGCAGCTATATGGCGGCATTCCGTATATACTCGAGTCTGGATAAGACTATCCAGTGATCAACAACATGAGCATCAATCTACGCAATTGGGACAGGATGACATATGTCAATCAAGTCAACGAGCTTGAGGCCCCTTAATCGCCTCTTACGACAAGCATGGGCATCTGAAGACCAATTCTAACTCGGATAGTCACGGGTTTGTGGTCATTGCAGGATTCAGATTATAAAAATAATAATAAATGCATATTTATAATGCGCCCTTTCCACACCCTAAGGCATGCTCATAGAGCTACAGAATATTTACACAGGAGTATTTACAGCTGAAATTATACGTAATATACTGAGAAAAGGTGGGTTTTAAGTCTGGACTTAAAAATGTCAGTTGTGTCAGAGCTTATAATGGCACATGGGAGAGAGTTCCAAAGCAGATTTGCAGAGTAAGAGAACGATCGGTGTCCAAAGGATTTCAGTTTGTAGGATGGGATGACCAGTAGATTTGTGTGTTTGAGCGCAAGTTGCGTGGAGGGACATACGGATGTAAGAGTTCAGACAAGAAGGAGGGATCAAAACAACGGAGGCACTTGAGGCATAGTGCTTCTTGAACAGGAAAGTTATAAAATTAGACTGGAAACTGGCTGTTGAGGGTGGTCCTTTGAGGCACCCATGCATATTGTTCCAGAGGATAGCTGACAAGTAGGAAAAACGTCGATGTCCGTATGTCTTCAGACGTGCATTTGGGACGATGAGCAGCGACTGATTGGCTGATCTAAGAGTCCTTGTTGGAACGTACTCTCTGACAAGACTAGAGAGATAGGATGGAGCTGCATTGTTAAGACATCTATAAGCCATGCTAAATTTCTTGTATTCTATCCTGGCTCTAACCAGTGAAATATATATAACTTTATTCAGTAGAAAGGCCACAGGCCCATGTACAATATATATTACAATACAAAAGGTATGATGTGCACAATAACTAGAACATATAGAGAATCTCACCCAAGTGTCTTCTGATATCAATTATATCAACACGAGTTGATAAAGTTACAAATATCCGAGGCTTGCCGAGGATATTTTTACTTTATCAACGAGTGTTGATATATTTGATATCAGAAGACACGAGGGTGAGATTCTATTTATCATCCAAAATCACTCTTCATTAATTTTTAATGAAAAATGTACATCTCTGAACATGTTACTGCAATTACACTTGCAGTGCAGCGATGTCATAGCATTGTGATGTCATCAAGTACATGACGTCATAGCATTGTCAGGGCATTGTACAAAATCTACTGTCAAAGCGATATCTCCTAGGAGATATCGTTTGATCTCACACAAGCGATATCTCCTGTGGAACACAGTTTTGGATGATAAATTTTATATATTCACAATAATAATGCGCTACGTCGCATAAACGCTTCCTTGATATAATTTGCATACATACATAAATAATTGCTATTTTCATTTTGAAGAAGGCGAATGAGAGAGTTTCTATCTTTACAGTCAATATTTAACATGTATCCTGTTCTTAAATCATCATATTGTGGGCAAATAGACATAAAATGAACCTCATCTTCTAAAATGTTCTTACAAAATGGACAAAATCTTAATTCTCTTGGGATATTATTTCTTCTTGCCTGTATTCTTCATAATATTTAATTCACCGAATGAAATGTTTGACTATGAATGTATTTACAATGCACTTTAGTCCATCTTGTTATTCCAAGACAAGACCAATTATGATTGTAACGACTTCCTGGACACACAAACAAAGTGATGCCATTGTACGTCAAACCAACATGTCACATGGTGACTGGAACAATTGGTGACTCAATTCTTCAAAGACCACAGCCGCACAGCTGTAATATTGCTGTGTGCAGCGTTAAACAACAAACAAAATAATTAGGTACACTGTTATATTTACCGGATTAGAACATTAGTCAGTGAGTGAGTGAGTTAATATTTAGCGTCATATCGGCAATAATTCAGCCATATCGTGATGATATAGAACGTAAAAACCTGTTAGGACAGTAAAAATACTAGAGTATCACAGATATATATTTAAAACTGGTACGCTATCGTAAAATTAAATCACTATAGACAGAACACATATAAACACGTGATATAGATCACCAACACTTGGCGGTAGATCACCATACTAGGGTCCATGGGGACTTACAGTACTTTTGCTACCTGCATGGACCCTAGCTGGATTTACACCATCCCTTCAGTCGCTGGCAATTGTTTTAGCCATGTTTGAAAATAATGAATATTCTATGATTAAAAATTTGGTAGAGCTAAAGTGACCTTGAAGTTTTGGGACTTACGTACACTCTCAGGGGGACAATAATTTTACGCTACTTTAACCCCAACTAACAATCGCAGTTGCTAATTTATACTACCATGTTTAAAATACCGATTATCTATTTACAAAACATATTCAAAATTTATATAATAATTCTATTTCCTTTAAAAAATTCAATTATTATATGATAATTAACATGATAAAATAGATCCTTTACTGTTTTGACATTGAAATATTTATCCCTTGTGATGGTAAAACCAATACAGTCATTAGTTAAAGTATAAAGTTAAATGATAATGTCAAACCCTAGGAAAATAGATCCTCTCAAACCCATGTTTATTGTTAGAGGAGATTAAATGGAAGATCTCGCCACTCAAGGTGACGTGGTTGACGACAGATCACTGTATCCTAATTTCGTAGATCGAAGTTCATAACAAGACAATATGAAGACTTCAATACAACAGAGATTGTTGAACCCCTTGAGACACTGCGCCACATCAAATACTACTATTAAACGTACATAATGTGAAAGTCAAGGAATTAATCACAATAAGACGATTATTATTAGCTTGATTATTTACATAATTGTTTGAATAATGCTGAATGGAGCGTTATCAAGCAACAACACCAATATTGTACAGCCTTAGCCCCAAGTATCTACAATTGTTTGATGACCAATCTGTAGTGCAACTTACCTGATCACTGAAGAGACTTCTAAATGCGTGTGTTCGCAATGGGCAGTTAACAATAAATGGGTCAAACGTACATGGATCTAAACGTGTATTGTGACAGTATTGACGTATATATTCATGGTAGCAGGTGACACTGAACAATTACGCTGATGAATACACGACACGTTTTTGTTTTCTTTATGTCACGTTTCAGAGCTTATTCTTGCTCCTTCACCAGGTGAATAATGAAGGAGAAAGAATTACTTCTGAAAGGTCGTTTAAAGAAAAAGAAGAGGCTATCCGTAGAACGTGTCATGTATTCATTTTCGTCCAACTGCTAAATGCCCTTCAAGAACTTCAGTTATGCTGATATTGTGTAAGCTCTAGGTCACGGTGCCCCTTCCTCTACCACTATATAGCCTGGCACAGACGTTCAAGAGGAGAACAGCCTCCACGATTATCCAGGCTCAGGCCCAGGGAGCCGATCCACAAATCGTTCGTAACGTTACGACATGTTGTAACCTAATAGTTTATCAAAGGCTTACGAATGCCTTAAGGCTACGAACGCTTTGTGGATCGGGACCCTGGTTGATGAATAAATATGATTAAGGTAAAGTGGCTAAGTCACTTTTAGCAATATTCCAACAATATCACGGCGGGGTGCAGCAGAAATGGGCTTCACACATTGTACTCCTTGGGAATCGAAGCCCGGTCTTTGGCGAGACAAGAGAACGCTTTAACCACTAGGCTACCCTATCGCCCCGATTATGGAAGATAGACAAGTGACCACCACACATGACCAATACAGTAGATATCACTCATGAAAGATGAGCCGTGAAGATCCATGTTAGAATTGATCTTCAGTAATCCATGCTTGTCGCGAGAGGCGACTCACGGGTTTCGGTGGTCAGGCTAGCTGATTTGGTTGACACATGTCATCGTATCCCAATTGCGTAGATCGATGCTCATGATGTCGATCACTGGATTATCTGGTCGAGATTCGATTATTTACAGACCGCCGCTATATAGCTGGAATAGTGCTGAGTCCAGCGTAAAACTACATTCACTCTCTCCATGTATTTCCCAGTATGCAATGACGCTGCAAGTTGCTCCATCCACAGATTGCCAGGTAGGAATTGATCTTCAGCAACCCATACTTGTAAGAGGCTATTAACGGGATCCGGTTATGCTTGTTGTTATTTACATACTGCTGTAGGCATTAAAGGACCAGCCAGCCTTCCAACTAGTTTAATCGTGATGAACATACTTCACTACACTGGATACAATAACCTCAACGCTGCATTTTTTAACTGGTTTTCTCACACAAAACAACACACATATTCTTATTATTTCAGCAGAGCTACAGCTCATTTAAACTGTTAATATCGTGTGAATAATTACAATCGTCAGAAATATACTACATGTTCACAAAAAAAATGCACAATTTCGGCCTTAAAAACACCTTAAGTTTGGTGTTTCTAAACAGTACGCAGCATAGAATGCACAATGCTACAGCAAGCACAAAGCAGGTTATCTGTTCCACGTCGTTTATCAATAGATTATTTCCGAACCAAATCTCGGAAACACCCGATGACCAGTATCAGTTTACTGGTGTTTTACTATATATATCATGTACACGTATGTTATATTGTCTGTTATTCACAATAGGTTAATTTCGGTCACTTTATCTATGATCACATTTTCCGCTAATGTCATATTATCAATTCATTTCCAATAATCTTTCAATCATGATTTGTATGTGTGCAGATTATTTAATAAACACTCCAACTTTTCAGCATTCCCCCTGAGACCTGAGTATTTCACATCAACAGCGTTGATCAACCTGCACTGTTTATATCTTATAAATATCCTTCTAACAGCCTTATGGGACTATTTGGGTCTATTTCTAAGCCTTTTCTGAAATATCGGATCTAAGTATGCGAGTTTGTGTATTTTGGACACATCAACAAACGCATTTTCCATAAAATCAAGGGTTTGTGTCGCTTTTTTCTTCTTGTTCATGAGACCGCCTCCCGTGGTGTAGTGGTTAGAGCGTCCGCCCGGGAGAGCGGAAAGTCGCGGGTTCGATCCCCGACCGCGTCATACCAAAACACGTTAAAATATGGTACTTGTTGGTCCCTGCCTGGCGCTCGGCATTAATGGGTACAACAAGGACTGGTCGGCTCGGGAGTCAGTATAATGTGTCTGAGTGGGGTATACATGCTTCACTGCGGCATGGTATCTCAGTGGGCTAGCACTATAAAACCAGCTTAAGTCTGGACTAGTACAAGCAACCGCACATACACATACACACGCATGCACGTTCTCATATGAGCGAAATATTCTCAAGCACGACGTTAAACCCAATTTCACCTCACCTCACCTCTTGTTCATGAGGAGGAACGATAATGAACAGGATGGCAACAATAGTCTCGGTAAGAAGTATAATCTTATTTTCTAAATGTTCCTGGACTAGCTGTTCTGTGCCTACCTCCTCTCTTATCATAAACAGGTTTATGTACCAGATACAGTGAACAGAAAACTATAATAATGTAGCGTGAATACTGTACGTCCACTGCGTGGTCATTGGTTGGCTGAACATGGTTACGCCATGATAAGACAATGAAACATAACAAAAACAATCATGGATTTGACATCTTATGACTATGATTATAATGTATTTATCTCTATTGCTCATCAGTTAACAAAAGAGACAAATTCTTGTCTATATTCATGATATATATCTCCCAGACTGCACGCCTTTAACCTCTCAGGAATGAATCACAAGAAAACATAAAGTGATCTTGAAGTTTTGGGACTTACGTACCCTCTCAGGGGGACAATAATGTTACGCTACTTTAACCCCCACTAACAATCGCAGTTGCTAATTTATACTACCATGTTTAAAATACCGATTATCTATACTGAGTCAAAAACGAAACTTCACATTCTTTCTTCAGGGCACTATAAAAGAACAAGAGATTGTAAGATGGTTAAATTGTTATTATTTCATTGGTGAGATCTGTGTGATGTACTCGATACACTGACAGTGCCATAATCAGTTCCATTGGGCTACACCGCCGTTCCAAAACATGGGCATACAGAATGTCAAGTCACAATATGGACGTCGAGAATGGAGATTGGCAGCCCGCAACCGATTTCGAATGGTCTGTGAGGACAGTCGACCTCTAAACATCTCAGTCCTGGTTCGTGTAGCCGGCAGAAATATGTCACGTAGGTGACATAGGACGATTTGACGGTCTTCTGCTCGTGACGTCACACGTGGACGACCCAACCTTGGGCGATCAGAAGTGGTGCCAGTTTGTTGTAGACGACCTCTCAAGTCATAAACAGTACGACGGCTGCATCCCATTGCTCTTGCGACGTCAATAACTGATCTTCCCGCTTGCAACATGCCAACGGCACGTTCACGTTGCACATTTGACAATCTTGGCATTTCAAGTACCCTTAGAACTGTGGTTTAGAAGTGTTTTTTCAATTCTTGAGGCCAATTCAAACACGTGCATATGAAGAAAACTTCGATGCGAAGATCACGTGATCGACTGCACGTGCAAAACCAGATTTGGCACTAACGTCATTTGCACGATGAATGGATGGGTTTGAGTGGGTTTTTTAATGTTTTTCTAGAATCGAAAGATAGGGATCCCATTTCGGATACATAGATGTATCATCAGAGAAAAATTATTCATTATTTTTCAAATTACATTTTGTGAAGTTTCTTCTTTGACTCAGTGTATATGGGAGAGGGCTTCATTAAGTTTGCGAACCACCTGCTTTGTGCTCTTTAAGTTGGATAACTTGTGCTTATTTCTGTTCTTCAATGAATAAAATATGTTTAAATCAAAGTTTATGACACGGGTGCTCGAGGAAAATCGAGGTCACCCGTCCCACCAGTTATACACTCAAACAAACTCACTCAATGGTAATCCAATTGTGTACCCGAAGAAATATCCAAGAGGGCACTTGGTTCAGCTCACAAAGGGGCATTGCATGGGATAACATGTTTCTAACTGGTACGTTAAATCTGGAAAATGGCGACATCACCTCCCAAACCTTTCGAAATCCTAACCCTGATTTTGAATGCTCGCACCAGACAAAATAACCCCATTGAGCAGATACAGTGTTAACTAAGAGGTAAAATAAAGTATAGGTCGATTTTGACGATCCATAAAAACGACACACAAAATGTTGATTACAAGAATATTATGAAATGAAGAATGGTTACAGATGAACCGAGCACATTATGAAGGATGTTCTGACAACACATGACGTGTCAGCGATATCGAAACATAGAACATATTGGTTTCCAGTGATATTTGAACACTCATACGCGATTGTCAGGCTCTATACAAGTTCATTGGAGACACAATGTCAGTCTCAGTAACGGGTATGACCCCCACATGCCTCAACGGGTGCTGCGATACGTCGTCTCATCGATGACGTCAGACGTCTGATGACGTATGCTGGAATCCTTTGCCACTCCACTCTCTACATATGCTCCAGCTCTTGTCTGTTGTCAATGGGTTGTTGACGACTTCTTATCTGTCTTTTCAGATGGCGCCATAGATGCTTTGTCGGGTTGATATCTTGTGAGTGGGCAGGCCATGGAAGGGCATCAATGGTGTGGTGTATGAGAAAGTCCTGTGTCAGTCTTGCTGTATGGGGTCTGGCATTGTCCTGTTGAAACACCGTTCCCTGTGCTTGGTTTTGTATGAATGAGAGCACAATGGATTGTAGCACCTGGTCTCTGAACTGCACTGCGTTTAAGTTCTCCCGCACAACTCCAGGCCAGTCTTCTGTTCCCTACAAATACCGCTCCACAGCATGCTGCCTCCTCCGCCGAAATGCTGGACCTGTTGAGTGCATACAGGAGCTAGTCGTTCAACTCTTCGGTGATAAACCCGTTCTCTGCCACCATTCTGAAACAACTTAAAACAACACTCAGCGGTAAAGAGCACTCGGCGCCACTGCCTTCACCTGCCAGACTCGAGCTCGCCTAGCCTATCGCAATCTCAGGAGCCGATGCTGCACCGTCATAAACATGTCCAGGAATGAACGGAGGGCTCTAATTCCGGCAGTAAGAAGTGTACGCAGTACTGTACGTGGGCTAATGCGATGTCGCAGAGTAGTATAGGGAATGGGGGGTTCTGTGACAGGCCGATTAAGAGCGCCATTATATATCTATTCTGCTTCCAGCCCCCAGTATAAATTAACAATTTCGAGCAGAGACACCATTCGATGCACATCCCAGACCCCTATAGGAGCCTTAAAATCTGTAGGGTACCATGAGTTTCGGCAACCCCCGGGCGGGAACGAGGACTGCAGTACACGGCGCCGGATGCTAAGCAGCCACCAGTTACCCCCGGTCATAGAATGGGATTCTGTGACAGGCCAACTAAGAGTGTCATTATATACCAATACCGCTTCAAGCAGAGACACCATTCGATGCACAGCCCAGGCCAACTAAGAGCACTAATTTAACCACTCAGTGGTTTATGAGCGTGTGCCCGTACGCGTAAGTCGTGACGCCGTCGGCGGCGATCCACCGTTTGGGTGTCCATGGGCGACAGCGACGTCTTGTTGAGGGTGATGCCGTAGATGTTGTTTTTGTCGCTTCTCAACACATTCATTCGGTGTTTGAACGTCTTATTCTTGAACAGAGCTTGTTTGAAGAGGACGTGCTTGATGTGTTGTTTCACCACGTATTTCTTGACCCCCTTTGCCTTTCGGATCTCACCCTTATCAGCTTTCAAGATGGAGTACATCTTAGGCCTCAAGCCAACGTATTCGGCGATGGGTGTGCCAGCGCATTCGTCTTTCATCTTGCCAAGGACCTTTTTATTGATCGTGTTGTGTAGGGCATGGTCCTTGGGGTAATTGCTGGTGTCGTACAGGTGTATGTGTTTTGCCATGTCCTTGTACACATCCTCGGTGTGTATATCCAGCAACAAGGAATCCGTGTCCGTGTACAGCAGCTCGCATCGATCACCGTATTGCTTCTTGAGCTGGTTGTAGTAGAAATCATACATGAGATGTTTGGACAGGTCGAGAATGCTCATCCCCATGTAGACGGGTCGGTTGAGCTTGATGTGACTTTTGTTCATGTGCAGCGCCGCCAAGTCGTTATCGAATAGCTTGCTTCTGTTGAAGGCCGGGCTAGCGATAAGCTTCCTGAGCTTTTCCTCCTGGTGCGATCGCACGAGTTTGACCGTCACCCGTTTTCTCAGGTTCTCCATCGTCTTACCAAACACAGAGTTGTTCATGAGCTTATACAAGTTCTTCTCGAAGTCACTGGTGGCCAGCTTTCGCAGGTCCGTGTTCATTCTGACTTAGGGCTCCATCCAAGGCCTTTGGTCAAACTTCAGCACCCTATGAATTTTGGTCAGTTTCATACCCAACGATAGGTACAGCTGCAGGTTGCGATAGTGCACGACGTACTTGGTCTTGTTCATCAAGTTCGGGACGAGTTTTTCCACCCGAGCCAGGGTGTTCTCACCCAACAAGTCCCGCTGATAGTCGGACATCCAGTCTCGGCAGACCATCAACCGTTCGGGGGCCAGCGGGTAGCTGTTGTGAGCAGCGTGTAATGCCTCGGGATACTCCAGATCCACTTCGAGGATGTAACCCTTCCCCGAATCCAGCGCGATGCTCGTGATATCGATCTCATCATTCAACCACTCAAACCCACCAGTAGGCAGAGACTGACTCATAGCCCAACCGTTCAGGTTGTTGGCGTCGAGGTAGAGGAGATGATTGGTGGGCTTGCTAGAGTCGTAGCCTTCCACGTACTTATTGTTGGCTCTTGCATACCATTTGGCGGCCATGGAGATCCCACCTCGCAATCCTTTTTCGATGAACAGGTGCATGTCGTAATCCGTGAGCAATTCCAGCTTAACTCCGGTTTTCTTCAGCAGCGCATCCCACGATAGACCGGGGCTGGTGTAGTACCATGCAGGGTCGAGTTGATACTGTTTCAAACATGTCCTCCTAAATGTCTCGAACACATCGGCTAGCAGGAGCACGTCCGTTCTCAAGTACAGGTCGTGGTAGTCACCCAGATTCTTACATCCCAGTTTCCCCCACACGTTCTGCGCGTGGTCGTAATCGTCTTGGGAGATATGGGATTCAGTCATGTTGCTGTAAAATTGGCCGATAGGAGGTAATCGGGTCTCATCGAACTTAGGCTAATCATCCATGTACTCGTATGGGTACACACCCTTCCTCATCAGCAGGGGCCGAGTCTCGGCATTGGTGTATCGATCAGTGATGGGGAAGGTGTCATTGGCTTTGACCAAACTATCGAGCGATGACAGGAGGAACTGAGCGCTGTCAATGAATCTCAGACCATTGAGTGAGAATGAGATGTATTTTTCCATGTTGTTGGGGATGCACTTGATATCACCGTCGACCTTTGAGATGGCCTGCATGATCAGGTGGGCATCGTACCCTCTCAGATTGTGGAAGACCACGGGGATGTTGATTGTTTTAGGGTTGATTCTAAGCTGGAGATTGCACGCGTTATGGGCGGCACCTCGGTACCGCCGGTGATGTGGCAGTGATCTCACAACATCCCCATTCAGCGACCCTGACATATGTGGCAGTTCTTAGCACGCTTGTGGGCGACTTGGTCCTTCAGCGTCATGCGCATGGGGGAGCAGCGGTGTACAGCCTTTTCCTAATGATTTTCTCTTCCTGTTGCAAACACATCAGGAATCGTTCGCCGCCGCCAGGACCTCGGTAGATGACTGGAGCATTCGTTTGTCCATCGCATCGGACGACCACATACCCGAACCCGCAGGCTTGGTGTTCTTGGGTCTTGCACGTAAAACTTTGCTCAGTGTTGGGCACGTCGTGGTCGTAACCCGTTTGATGAGGGCTCGAAGTCTGCATAGATCATGTAAGGCACAGGCATCTGATGTTTGTGGTTGGTGAATTTCAAGATGTTGTCGCCTTCCTTAGGCATGTCAATTCGGATCGCTGTCTCTCCTACACCTAGGCAATCCCCCTGGTGCGCTTGCAGCAGGTCGGCTCGCGTAAAACCGTGCAGACATCGTTCGCAGAAGTGTTTCTTTTCGCTGTGCATCGATTGATCGTGCAACAGCCGACTCAGATTTTCTATCGCCGTGTAGTGATACTGGCCGTCTTTTTCGATGAGGAATATATTGGTTCTACGCACAGTTTTATCATCCACAGGGCTTATCCTATGCACGATGGTTTTGTCGCCTTCGTGGCCGAACACATTGATGGCCACCTTGTTTTGCTTTTCGAATTGCGCCCAGTAGGAGATGGGTGTTAAGCGTTCTACACCCGTGAAGTCGAACCCGGATTCTTCGATCGATGGATAGCTGGAACGCCTGCCCGGATTACCCCTTGGTTCATGCGTAGCAGCTATGACCGCCACCACCGCACAGTAATCGTTAACATCGTCGCCTTGGGTTTTGGGGTTAACGAGGGCCTTTTTGGCCTTGAAATGCTTGGGCACCGGTGTTGTGCGATCCACCTTTGAGCGGCATGTAGTTCGCTATGTCGAGATAAACGGTGTTGATTTTGTCTACCACCCATCCAGAGCCCATATGGGTATATCTCTCCAACGACTCTTGTATTTTCTGCAACGATGCGTCGATGGAGGATTCAATCAATTCTGGTTGGGTTAGGGCTTCCTGTTTGCCTCTGAAATAAGGTGCAACGTACTCAGTACTGCCGTCCGTATTCTGTTTTTGGAGCTCCATTTTCATCGTTAGTTGGTACTTGATGCTTTTCAAGTCGCCTAGTTCTTCGCGGAGTTTACTAATGATGGGGGGTTTGACTGTACCGGTATCGATATTGGAATCAACCGTCATTATCCAGCCCCAGAGATACTTACCTACGGCGTGCTCCGTCGGCACAAATCTCAACTCGACTGGCCTGGTGTCTTCCAGCAAGGTGATCAGCTCAGCTCTTCTCATGCGGGAATAACCGTTCAATCCCCGTTCTTTAGCTCGGAGTTTGAGGTCTCGCACGGTAGGGGGCTTGGTATATTTCATTTCGAGCAAGTTGAGCAGTTGGGGTTTCCTAAGGCGGGAATAACCCGTCAGTCCACGACTTTTGGCGAGCTTTGAGTTCGATGACAGTAGTCATGGTGTATACCATATGAGCCACATGCGTCTAATAGGGTGTTTTCAATGTGCAGATAAACCCGTCAGCCTTCAAAGAAATATGAATCACCCTTAAACTTTCGTCCTGAGCAGCCGGTTACGTTCGTTGAGGTAGTCTTTCTTCTTATCGTAAATAAGTTGGTTTCAACTACGTCCTCCCATGGTCTTTGCATCAACCAATAATGCCCTTTGACCCCTATGCCGCGATACTTTGCATTTCACGAATTGACATGACCCTTCTCACACAGTGGGCATGTGAGTGGCAATATTCAGTCATACAGCGTTTGTCGCAGGTTGCTGGTTTGCCGAAAGCAATACCCATTTGCAATAATGGGTTCCCGTCCCTCCCATGGCCACATGTTGTATACCTTATGCTAAATCAAATGTCTAAATGTTACTACATTCGAAGAAGGGTCCGGGTTTGGGGCTTGGGTGTTGCTGGGAAACTGGTTTTGCTATGCTTCCAGGTCTTGTGGATGACCTTCCAGAGTAATACAGCAGCTATCGAAACATAGGTTAACCTTTGGGCTGATTCTACCATCTCCCGCACCTTCTGGATACCCAGACGGGTATCTTCTTGTTCCTCTTCTATTTCCTCCAGGACTTCATCATTGTCATCATCCTTGTCCAACCTCGACAGGATGTCAACCAACAAATTCGACGATGTATTCGCGGTTTGCTCCACATGAGTCTCGAGACTCCCCAGGCGATCGTAGAAGTCCTGGATGGTTGGTAACGTACTACCAGGTATTGTTACTTTCGAACTATCCCGAGTCACCTTTTGTGGTTCGTCGACCGGCAACGATACTTGTGGGTCATCGACTGGCAACGATACTTCTGGTTCTTCGATCGGATCTCTCCATATGTCGTGGACCCAATACCGAAGCGCTTTTTAACCTCATTTGCTGGGAGCACCCCTCGAAGGGAGCGTATTTCTTGGATCTTATCCGCAGGCAAATCTCTTTTTGGTGGCATGGTTGTTTTTTCCTAGGCATATATATACCCATACTTCCTATATGCCTATATGGGAATCCCAATCCTCTCCCAGGAATCCAAATCCTCCCAAGGAACCCCAACCTTTTCCCAGGAAACTCCTAGCAATGCTTAGCAATGCTTAGCAATGCTTAGCAATGCTTAGCAAATGCTTAGCAATACTTAGTAGCCCTCTAGGTTATGTCTAGTGTACCCAGTTTGTCTAGTGTGCCCTAGTTTCCCATATAGACAATATTTTGTGAATGTAGATATATTGCGCAACCAAATGCCTCCAAAAAGACAACTATCGCAAGCCCAAGTGGAGGAGATTCGCAAGCTGCGTGGAAAAGCCCAAGCACAAGAAACTAGACAACGATTCGGCATCGGTTCCAATCGACTGCGTAAAATATGGAATACAGCCCCTGGAGAAAGTGTCGACTCCCCGCACAGACGCGCAGCCACTAGCGAGGCGTCTGCCGGGCTCTTTGCGCTGCAGAGCCAACTGTGCTCCCCGTCCAGGACTTCTACGAATGCTTTGGGAGGCTCGTGTGGAGCAAACTGCGGTTATGTGCATCGAATGATGTCTCTGCTCGAAATCGTAGAGGTGTGTGGGCTGTACACCGAATGGTGTCTCTGCTTGAAATCGTAGAGGTGCATGGGCTGTGCATCGAATGGTGTCTCTGCTTGAAGCGGTATTGGTATATAATGACACTCTTAGTTGGCCTGTCACAGAATCCCATTCTATGACCGGGGGTAACTGGTGGCTGCTTAGCATCCGGCGCCGCGTACTGCAGTCCTCGTTCCCGCCCGGGGGTTGCCGAAACTCATGGCACCCTACAGATTTTAAGGCTCCTATAGGGGTCTGGGATGTGCATCGAATGGTGTCTCTGCTCGAAATTGTTAATTTATACTGGGGGCTGGAAGCGGAATTAATATATAATGACGCTCTTAATCGGCCTGTCACAGAACCCCCATTTCCTATACTACTCGCAGTGCTGTATGCGGCTGTTGCCGTCGGCGTCACCGGCGCCGTCTCTTTCGTAGATGGATGATCCCGTGGGGTTGTGACTGGTGCTCTACCCTTTGTGGGCCTGTCCTCAGTCATTCCTGTCTGTCGGTATCGTTGTAGATGCCAGGATACCGTAAGTGGCGTACATCAGAAACTTCTGGTAATTCCCACTTGTGTTGCCCCCATTTCGACCATACCGATGGCCCATACTCGCTGTTCACCTGTTAATCTCGGCATGTCTTTCGTGTGTTTTTATCAACTGTGATCCCATGCTATATAATGATCGACTTTATAACCATTTCGCCACGTTCATCTCGTTCTGCAGACTCCAAACATGTTTTACTAATTTCTCTTGCAACAAGGCACCGTCAGTCGTGTTGCGTTTTGGAAATGTTATTTGTTCTTCCTTGTACCCGGGAAATGACTGTCAGAATAACCATTCTTCACTATGGATCACATTGTTGTAGGAAAATGACGTTTGCCAACCAAATATGCAGATTGTAGTGATTTATTTTCCTCAAATTTTGGGGAAACTCCATTGTCTTAAGGTTTTACAACTACGGACAATCCATTAACAGGACCTGCTGGAATTTTCTGTGATCTAATCTGACAACTGTTCTGAAAAAGAAAAATATGCTCTCTAACCATGCATTACGATCTGAACGAGACCGAATGATTGTTACTGTCTGACCTTCAGTGCTCCGACATGTATTAAAAATGTTTTTCTGATCAAACAGGTGTAAGCAATCGTCTATTTCGTAATTCATTTACCTGCTATTATCTATGAAGAATGATAACAGATGATCATTCAAACATGTTATGAAGGATGATCTGACAACACATGATGTGTTAGCGATAGTGAAACATAGAACATATTGGTTTCCAGTGATATTTGAACACTAATACGCGATTGTCAGGCTCTATACAAGTTCATTGGAGACACAATGTCAGTCTCAGTAACGGGTCTCACCCCCACGTGCCTCAGTACATGCTCTGATGCGTCGTCTCATCGATGACGTCTCATCGCAGAAATCCTTTTACCACTCTACACTCTGGACACGCTCCAGCTCTTGCTTATTGTCCATGGGTTGTTGACGACTTCTCATCTGTCCCAAAGATGAGTTATCGGTTTCAAATCTGGTGAGTGGGCAGGCCATGGAAGGACCTGAATGTTGTAACGGTTGAGCAAGTCAGTCAATCTTGCTGTATGGGACCTGACATTGTCCTGATGAAACACTGTTCCCTGTGGTTGTTTTGTATGAATGGGAGCACAACTGGTTGTAACACCTGGTCTCTGTACTACACTGCATTTAAGTTCTCCCGCACAACTACAAGATAAGTATTCTGTTCCCTACAAATACTGCCCACACCATGACGCCTTCACCGCCGAAAGGCTGGACCTGTTGAATGCACTCAGGAGCTAGTCGTTCACCTCTACGGCGATAACCCCGTTCTCTGCCACCATTCTGAAACAACTTAAAACAACACTCGGCGGTAAACAGCACTCAGCGCGCCACTGCCTCACCTGCCAGACTCGAACTCGCCTAGCCCATTGCAATCTCAGGCGCCAATGCTGCACTGTCGGAAATATGTCCCGGAATGAACGGAGGGCTCTAATTCCGGCAGCACGAAATCTTCGTAGTACTGTACGTGGGCTAATACGATGTCTCAGTGTTGTTGCAGCCGTTGCCGTTGCCGTTCCCGTCTCCGTCGCCGTCGCCGTTACGAATCTGTTTCGCAGATGGATGATCCTTATTTGCCGGTGTTCCCGTGGGGTTGTGACTGGAGGTCTTCCCGTTGTGGGCCTGTCCTCAGTACTTCCTGGATCGTTGTAGAAGCCAGGATACCGTCAGTGGCGTACACCCAAACCTGCTGGCAATTTCGGCACCTGTAGCCCCCATTTCGGTCATACTGATGGCTCTCTGTCTTTCTTCACGTGTTAATATCGGTATGTTTTTGGTGTGTTTTTATCAACTGTGATACCATGCTATGTAATGATCGAATTTATACACACCTGGCCACGTTCATCTCGGCCTGCAGACTCCAAACATGTTTTAGTAATTGCTCTTGCAACATGGCACCCACATGGATCACATGGGGAAACTCCATTGTCTTAAGGTTTTACAACTACGGACAATCCATTAACAGGACCTGCTGGAATTTTCTGTGATCTAATCTGACAACTGTTCTGAAAAAAGAAAAATATGCTCTCTAACCATGCTGAACGAGACCGAATGAATGTTACTGTGGCGCGTGGTCCTGTGCTCAAAGTTCAGGTCACAAATCGGTGAAGTTAAGCAGCGTCGAGCTCGGAGAGTCCTTGGATGGGTGATCGTGTTTGGCAGCTTGACTCCTGAGAGTTTCTAGGACTTGAGTCCTGCCCCACAATGAAGCACATGTGACACATAAAGATGATAAAGAGATATATTTCATATTGATAATATCATTAGCCGAATATTGTATCAATTGGTCATATACGGCTTTTTTCTGTTTTTCAATATACAACATGAATGTGTTCTCAATGTTAGATACTGACCCACAAAAGTACGGGACAATTGTTATTATTAACTAATTTGGAATGGGGTTAACATGTGTTATGTTTGGGATTACACCTTCTTAGCAAAGTGCCGATTCTAGTACTTTTTTGGGTTGAGCCCATTCCGGGATTCGAACCCATACGCTCTATAAATAAAAGGAAAAAGAAGATTCTAGTACGTTTTCTTCTTTTTCCTTTTATTTATAGAGGGTGTGGGTTCGAATGCCGGATGGGACTTCCCAAAAAAAATTTAAACAAATTAAAAAGATGTATAAAAAATAAAATAATAATAATAATAATAAATAAATAAAAATAATAATAATAAAAAAATTAATAAATAAATAAAATAAAATAAAAGTAATAAATACTAGAATCTGTACTTTCCTAAGAAGGTGTAATCCCAAACAACCAGATATTATTGAGAATTTAAAGATTGTAATTTGTTTATTTTTTTCCCTCATTACTCACGTATTAAATGTGAATATTAGCAGAATATAGCTCCAGATTCAAAGACAGGTGAACAGTTAGTATTTTGTCAAGTCACAATGGGCAGCAATGCAGGCTTCAATTACCACCTCTTCTTTCATTTCAGCAATATTTGTCAGATTTTTCTTATTGACACTTTCCTTCATAAGTCCCCAAACATTTTCTATTGGATTTATGTCAGGGCTATCGCTTGGCCAATCTAATGATGTCATATTTTGGGTCCAAAACCAGGCCTGTGAATGCTTTAAAGGATGTTTTGGGTCGTTGTCCAGCTGGAAAATCAAAACATTTTCATAGAACACGTGAGCAGATGGAAGTAAATGTCCCTCGAGAATATCTGTGTACCGCTCGCTGTTCATATTCCCTTCAAATACACAGAGGGGCGTTGTCCCTAACGCAGATATGCCATCCCACACGTTAAATTTCGGACTGTACTTTGGGCGCTGATACAAAGGTTTTTCAGTTTGTTTGGTCCAGAATTTCAGTGTATTAGGAAACAGCAACACAGACCTTTCATCTGAGAAAATCACATTGTCCCAGTTAAAATTTCTATGCCCTAAGCACCAGTTCAACCTTGGCTTGTTCAGGTTTCATGATCGGTGATGGAATTCCTCGACTTTTCTGCCAACCCATTGCATACAGCTCAGTTCTAATTGTCTCCTTACAGACAGCCACAGTTCCTCTATCAATCATGTCCAGCCTTAAGTTTTCTAAACTCCTTCGTTTGTTTTTAGAAACAAGAATAACAAGCCGCCTCCTGTCACCGACTGTCAATTTTCTGTGCCTACCTGCACCTCCTGGAGCTCAATGCCATATCCATTTGTAATATTTTTCAAAACACGATAAACAGTGTGTATTCATGGAATGCGTTATTTGGGTATTAATTTCATACTGGCAATCACTTACCTTAATAATGTGTGCATTGTTGGCCAATCGACCGAGAACAGATGTTGCTGGCACTAGGGCTGGGAAGGGTAGGAAAAAATGGAATCTAGGACCCGCATGTGCTTACCGGAATCGGAATCGAGTACCCGAAAATGTAAGGAATACAGCACTTCTGTCAACTGTCTGAATATTCAATCACGAGTTGACAGAGATTATTATAGAAACTTGAAAGGATGGCAGTAAGACATTAAAACAGATCTTATGCTATTTAATTTATGTCTATTTAACCAATATAAAGAGTAACAGCATTACTTACATTCCTCGTTACAACACAGAACCTTTCGTTCCCGCCGCTCATGCGTAGATAAATTACAGTCGTTAATAACAACCTTCATTAATCAGACAGTACCAACGATGTAAATGTGTGTTACGTCAATTATGAAAAGACAAGTTATTATCTGCCCTTGTTATTACAGAATTCTCTCCTTTCTGGGTACTCGATTCCTAGAAATAGGACTCGATTCCAGGTGTACCCGACCCAGATTCGAGTACTCGAGTACCCGTCCCAGCCCTAGCTGACACGTACCTAATGGTTTACCTTCACTCATTATTGGCCCGAATATGTCAATAATAAAATAAAGGAAATATAATTCTGGATACAATTCCATAGAAAAGACTCTTTAGTAACCTGTGAGCATGTGTTATGTGTATATGGTACACCCAATCAGTGTCTTGCGTCTGTGCAATGTGCAATCGACAACGATGTATATGAGTTTTAAAATCTTGTTGACAGAAGTCAAAGGGACAAAGCTATTTCACAAAGATCTATGAACCAAGTTATTTTAGAAATATATTACTGTAAAACACAAATAAAATACGCTTATAATACAAAATGTACGCTTTAGTGCGCAAAACAAATGCGATCAACCATTATTAACAACTAAAAAGTACTAAGAGATGATCTACTCACAAAATTGTATTTCATGCCTTCTGAGCTTGGACTAGATTGTGTATAATTATTTAATAATAGAGTTAACGTTATTTTAAAAAAACCAAACAAACATGTAAACAATACATGTCCAATGCGTTGATATTGTGAAATAATTGGACCATTATTTTGGAATCACAACCAGCGTCCATTTCCCATTTCATGCATTGAGAAGATAATTGCAATGGGCAGTTGCACAGGTTGTGTGTAACAATTACATAATTATGCATATATATTTATTGACGCCCTTGATATTCGCAACTGATGACGGGTTGAAGTGAAAACTGAGTTAACGTTCTGGTTAAAAACATCATTTAATCTATGTAATATTATTATATGCCGTATAATATATTGAAACTTGGATTGGTTTTGTTTAATTTTGTTTTTGTCCTCTTTTTTTTAATTTGATTTTGGTTTTGTGGCATTATCGTTCTGGCGTTTTGTTAGCTCGAAAATGATACTTTATACCTTCTTTAATCAAAGGTACTTGAGGTATGAACAGTATTACCAACAAAAATAGTTTATTTCTTAACATTATACATATGATACTTTATATGTCAACATTAGTCAAGAATGACCATATTGAGCAGGTCGATATAGATCAGGAGACAAAGAATGCTTAAATTGTATAAACCTACTGGCCTCCAGATTGCCTATTATATAGAGAGGTTATGTAGGTGACTGCGTGTGACAAATTATCCTTTATAGTAGTATAGGGAATGGGGGTTTTGGACCAAGTCCAACAAAAGCCTCTGCAAAGCCTTATTTGTGAAATAAGGCTTTGGTCGGACCCTTGATCCAGCTACCATTACCCCTACTGCTTTCCCGATCTTATAAAAAGTTCAGACGCTAGCGGGATACGAACGCCCAATGTTATACCTCACAGCCGCACCACTCAACTACCAGGGACATGGCTGAAGTATGTCGGTTTAACGGGTCTATCCACATGTGGCTATGTCTTGTTGACCAGAGGTAACATTGTGTCGTACGGTACGATCAATAATTCCTGTCTAACGAGCCCTCTCCCTGGCCCATCTCTCAAGTAATACAAGTTAGGCTCGTCGGCTTTTATGTCCACTTTATCTATGTTGTAAGTTTTGACTGACCATATTGGGTCGGTGGCTCGCTTACGGCTATCACCCTCGTGTTCCCCCGGCTGGTATAGATACCTCACTAGGGCCCTATCTGGTATCTGTTTCTCCTTCCCACGCAATGGAGCAGCCGACTCTGATACTATTGATTTTAATTTGATAGCGTCTGTCGGTTTCTTGCCGGTGAGACGGGTGGCTTCATGGTTGATTGCCGACACCACCTTAGGTAACCTCGCGACCCATTCAGACGATCGCTTCCCCGGGTTGGCCATCTCCCTCGCATACTGATGCCCGAATAAGAGTTCAGCCAAAGTCCTATTAAATCTCTCAACTATGGCTTGGCTGCGATGGGCTCCTGCCGTGCAAACTTTGTATCGTGTTTATCTAACAGGTGTGACACGACACCCATGAACTCCCGCCCGGGGTCAACTTGCAGCTCTGTTGGCCACGTCAGCGGACTGCATTTGTATATGCATTCGAATCCTCTGGCTACCTGGGCAGAATCAAGGGTTCGGCTTCCTTGTAGCGAATGGCTACGTCCACTACGGTTAAGGCATACTTGTACCTCTTGTCGTGGGGTAGGAATAGGAGGTCGGCCTGGTGAACGCTATTAGGTATGTTAAGACCAAACTTCCTTCTAGGCACGTAGCGTGGTGCCGGTAAATAGATCTGCCATAGGGCTTGTTTTTCAAGCCACGCTTTGGCCTCCTCCGGGGGTACCCGCGCCATTTTAGCCAGCTTATGTACAGCGCTAGCTCCTTTCCAGTACCCACGCGGGCTATAGTAAATAGCCTCAAACTTTCTCTGGTTCCATGACATGTCGCCCCGATAGTGTATATACATCTATGTTCTTGGTTCAATTTTCTCATGCCCGTACGCGTACGTGTTTATCCCATCAATAGCTATCCAATGTTTAGTGTCCATCGGCGACAGGGACGTCTTGTTTATAGTCAGTCCGTATATCCTACGCCGATCACTTCTAAGTGTGTTCATTTTATGTCTGAAGGTACGGGTCTTGAACAGGGCTTCCTTGAATCTGGCGTGTTTGATGTGTTGTTTAACCACGTACTTCTTAACACCCTTAGCCTTCCGGATCTCACCATTGTCGGCCTTCAGTATGGAATACATCTTAGGCCTCAAACCTATGTACTCGGCTATGGACGTGCCAGCACACTCGTCCTTCATCTTACATAGGACCTTTTTATTTACTGTGCTGTGTATGGCATGGTCCTTGGGGTAGTCGCTGGTGTCATACAAATCGAGGTGTTTTTTCATGACCTCGTACACAACCTCGGTTCGAATCTCCATCAGCAGGGAATCCGTGTCAGTGTACAGCACTTCACACCTGTCGTCATACTGTTTCTTAAGCTTGTTGTAGTAAAAGTCGTACATCAGGTGTTTGGATAAATCGAGGATGCTCATCCTTACGTAAACAAGCCGGTTGAATTTTATGTGGCTTTTCTTCATGTGTAGGGCAACTAGGTCATCGGTGAATATCTTGCTATGGTTGAATGCCGGACTGGCTATCAGTCTCCTGAGCTTGTCTTCCTGATTCGACCGAACCAGCTTCACGGTCACGCGTTTCCTCAGGTTCTCCATAGTCTTACCAAACACGGAGTTGTTCATGAGCTTGTAGAGGTTTTTCTCAAAGTCACTGGTAGCAAGCTTTCGGAGGTCTGTGTTAATTCTGATGTAAGGCTCCATCCAGGGGCTCTGGTTGAACACGAGCACCCTGTGTATTTTAGTCAGCCTCATACCCAACGACAGGTACAGCTGTAGGTTGCGATAGTGAACGATGTACTTGGTCTTATTCATTAAGTTAGGCACGAGTTTTTCAACGTCTGCCACCCGCCCACCTAATAAGTTATGTTGGTACTCAGACATCCAGTCTGGGTTAACCCTCATACGTTCGGGGGCCAGGGGGTAGCTGTTGTGTGATGTGTGTAATGCCTTGGGGTATTCCAAGTCAACCTCGAGGATATAACCTTTGTTCGAATCGTCCGCGATGCTCATAACATCGACCTCATGTGACGCCCATTCGAATCCCCCTGTGGGTAGATACTGGCTCATGGCCCAGCCGTACTGGTTGTTGGCGTCTAGGTAGAGAATGTGATTGGTTGGTTTGCTTGGGTCGTAGCCCTTCACGTATTGATTATTTGCTTTCGCGTATTGTTTGGTTGCCATGGAGATCCCGCCTTGCAAGCCTTTCTCAATGAATAGGTGCATGTCATAATCTGTAAGCAATTCCAACTTAACTCCGGTCTTTTGTCGGCAAGGCATCCCACCGACAGACCTGGGCTGGTGTAATACCATGCGGGGTCGAGTTTATACTGCTTGAAACATGTCCGCCTAAACGTCTCACACACGTCGGCTAACAGTAGTACATCTGTCCTCAAGTACAGGTCGTGATAGTCACCCAGATTCTTACAGCCCAGTTTATTCCATACATTAATAGCGTGTGAGTAATCATCTTGGGATATTTCCGAGTCGGTCAGATTGCTGTAAAATTCTCTGATGGGGGTTAGTCTGGTCTCAGCGAACTTGGCCCTGCCATCCATGTACTCATAGGGGTACACACCCTTCCTCATCAGCAGGGGTCAAGTCTCGGCGTCTGTGTATCGATCGGTGATAGGGAAGGTATCGTTGGCCTTGACCAGACTGTCTAGTGACGACAGTAGGAACTGAACCGAGTTGATGAACCTAAGGCCGTTTAAGCTGAAGGAGATGTGTCTCTCCATGTTGTTGGGGATGCACGTCAGGTTGCCGTTGATTTTCGCGATGGCCTGCATGATTAAGTGAGAGTCGTACCCTCTCAAGTTGTGAAAGACCACGGGGATGTTTATTGTCTTAGGGATGATTCTAAGCTTGAGGTTACACGCGCTGTGAGCTGCGCCTCTATACTTATCGGTTATGTGGCAGTGATCTCTCACCGAATCACTGTTAAGTGGTGAGTCACACACGTGGCAGTTAGTGCTTCAGGCGTGAGCTAGCCTGTCGGCTTGGGTCATACGCATGGGAGCGACTGTATCCAGTGCATTCCTGATAATTTTTTCTTCCTCCTGCAAACACTTTAGAAACTTTTCAGCCGCGTCAGGACCCCTATACACTACCGGAGCTTTCGTTTCCCCATCACATCGGACGACCACATATCCAAACCCACAGGCTTCATGCTCTTGTGTTTTCTGTAGAGCATTGGTAGAGCATTGGGAGTATCCCCAACAACCCCGCCTGTGGGGGTATCCCCAACAGCCTCAACAGGTTTAACCAAGGCTTCAAAGTCGGCGTATATGATATAAGGCACAGACATTTGGTTCTTGTGGTTACCAAATTTTAGGATATTATCACCTTCCTTAGGCATGTCGACTCGTATAGCCGTCTGCCCCACACCTTGGCAATCCTCCCGGTGGGATTCTAATAAATCAGCTTGTGTGAAGCCATGTAGGCACCGTTCGCAGAAGTGGGTCTTTTCTCTGTGTGCCGATTGGTCATACAACAGCCTGCTAAAGTGTTTTATCCACGCGTAGTGGTACTTGTCACGTCGCTGGATCATGAATATATTGATAACTCGAGGGGGTTCCCCCCCCTGTCCCCCCAGTTGGGGTTCCCCCAACGGACTGACTCTGTGCACTATTGTTGTGTTACCTTCGTGCCCAAAGACATTTATAGCTAGATTATTCTGTTTTTCTATTTTAGTTATCTGGGATATGGGGGTGGGTTCATCTATACCATCCCAGTTGAGCCCATCGTCTTGGGGATAGCTAGAAAGCCTGTCTGAATGAGTGTCAGCTGGAAACAAGGCTGACCTGATAGCTACCCTCAGGCAATCGTCTCCTCTATTCTTGACGTTGACCATGGCATGTTTTTTCCTATAGTAGGGGGGCAAGTCTAGGTATGACCCGCCTCTGAACGGCACGTAGTTAGCTATGTCTAGATAGACATTATCGATTTTATCTACAGCCCACCCGGACCCCAAGTGTGTGTAGCGTTCTAGGTATTCTCGTATCTGCTGAAAACTGGTATCGATTGATTCGTCTATGGTCTCTATATGGGTCACGATTTCTTGTTTACCTCTGAAGTAAGGCTGAACGTACTCAGTGACCCCAGTTCCCACGCTCTTATCGAGCGACATTTTCACTGTGATCTGAAACTTGATACTTCCCAGACTGTTTAGTTCCTGGTTTATTGTATCAGCTATCAGAGGCTTAATATCAGTTATGTCTATGTTCCTATCAACATGCATGCGCCAGCCTCTCAAATAGTTGCCTACAGCACGCTCAGTGCGCATGAACTGTAGGTCAATAGCTCTATTCTGCCGTAATAGTTCTACAAGCTGTGGTTTCCTCATACGGGAATACCCACCTAAACCCAAATTGCGTACCTCGGCTTTTAATTGTTTTACAGTGGGAGGTTTTGCTACGGGGGCATGTGATAAGAATGCGATTAACCTGGCTCTCCCCAGGTTTGGATAACCCGTGAATCCAAGCTGTTTTGCTTGAGCTTTTAATTGTTTTACCGTAGGAGGGGTTTGTATGTTAAGTAATCTCAACAATGCTGGTTTGGTCATTCGAGAATAACCAATTACACCTCTCTGTCTCGCGATCTGCTTAAGCTCGCGAATTGTAGTCATAGTTGCATACACCTAAGAATATCAATCTCTAATTGGGCTGCCATAAAGGTAAAAAATCATAAAATCACTAGATGGGCCGTTTCAATCCAGTACTTACACTGTTGGATATAGTATTCCTTGAAGTTGTACATGTATTCCTGTATACTTGTAAAACAATTTATCTGGTATTGAGTCGTGATGTCCCGCCCACATGTGATGTCCCACCCACATGTGAAGGGGGTGAGTATACTTAACACCCTCCTTAATCCATGCCACTTCCAATATGACCTGAAATCTGAAGCGTCCCCATAAGTTCAGTTCATCTTTGAGTATGTTTTTGACTAGAGATTTGATGTCGGGTATACTTTCCCTGGGGTCAGTTTCCACAAACATAGTTATACCTAGGTGTTTACAGTCTCTAATTGGGGGTCTATCTTGAGGAGGCGCCTACGTTCTTTTATGTAGGCCTTTTTATTCTCGTAGATGAGGTGATGTCTGACTACGTTCGCCCCGTGAGCTTTACATAGGCAGTAGTGCCCTTTAACCCCTATACCACACACAGAACATGAGTAGTTAGGGCTTCCCATGTGGAAACAACAGTACCCCTCAGTCCTGCATCTCCTACCACATGCTTCTTTCTTCCCCATAAGTATGTATTCGCATCGGTATGGAGCAGGTCTCATGTTTAGCATACTTATATGAGTATTTAGTCTAATTGTTTCGCAACCAACGCAGTCGCTGCTATACCCAGCGCGATGAAGACCAGTTCACGGTCCATTTGCCCCTTGGATGGTGTGTAGTACTGAGCGAGTGTGGGTTTATTGAGTGGTTCCAACTGTTTACCAGTTAGTAGGTAGTATTCTCTCGCTGTGTCATCGACATCGTGGAATGTTTTAATTCTCATGTCTCACGCCTGAGCTGTTTGTTAATGTAATCGATCCTCTGGAGGCGTTTTTTAGCGTACTCGACCTGTGCCATCTGTAAGTTTTCAATAGCGAGATTATGTCGCTTCCTTTCTGCCTGTATTTCAGCCGCGTGTGACTCTCGTAGTTTCGAGAAGAGGAAATTACTCCCGGAAAATGCTAGGGCATTTACTAACGCCCCACCAACCATCATGGCAATCGTAGCCATCCTATATTTACTTCATAATATTTTCAGGTAGTATCCCTTGTTTTACTAGGATGTCTTTTGTAGCCATCGCCATACCAAGGTTCATTATGAGCATACCCATATCCTGCAGGTTGAAATCTAGCTTGATAGTTGGTTGTTTAAGCACCATTTTGGCCAACCGAGCGTATCCTACGGCTAGACTGGCGACCACGGTGGCGTGGTATGCGTCGTTGATGAACGTTTTCCCCTCCGACATTATGTATATGATATAAAAATATTAAATTATAACATGATATGTGGGTTGACCTCTAATTGTGGGGGTTTCTCCGCGGGATCGCCGGGAGGGTTTCCCTCTCTGTGTCGTGTATATAACCATGAGATAGCCACGGCAGCAGTTACGCAGTTACGCAGTTATTTTTCCTCTCAAATTGGCAATGCTTTGCCGTGATAATCGCCGCCGTCACCGGGGCTAACAACATACCATATTTGTGGTACAGCTCGCAGCTGATGGAGCTCAAGGCGTGTTCGATAAAAGGGTCTTTCTCGAGGTCCTCCTACAGGTAAAGTCGGCGCTCCGGGGGGGATGGGAAGGAAGTATGATGCAATACCAATGTATATCTGGGTCATATCCGGTCCTATTGTTTTCGTCATCTCTGCCCCGAGTCTAGACTCGTATCTAGCGTACAGCTTATCGATTTCTTCGGCTGACATTTTGTGAATTTAAGTGTAGTCTCCAAAGTAATGTTTGGCTTTGCCACCAACAGTCAACGCCACCAGTTTCTCTCGCTTATCATCGTCCACTGACACCAACAATTGTTCGAGCAGTTCATCACACTCCATCTTATAATGTGATAAGTAAGTTTTAGTTTTAACTATATAATATACGATATAGGCGAAACACAGAGAAATGAAGGTTAAGTTGCAACGACGAACACTTCAAATACCATAACTAAAACTATAACTGATAAGTGCTAAACGCTAAGAGCTAAGTTTTACTTAGCATTGCTAAGCTTTGCTAAGCATTTGCTAAGATTTGCTTAGCATTTGCTAAGCTTTTGCTAAGCATTGCTAAGCTAAAACACCCTATAAGCCACGGGTTGGTCGGTCTTGAGCACGAGCTTAGCATGTTTAGTTTCAGCGAGCTGTTTCTTCACACGTTCCCGTTCTAATTTTACTCATCACATCGTTCTCTCTCTCAAACACTCCTCGAACGAATCCCTGTCCTTGCAGTGAAATAAGGCCACCCATCACGTCTGCTGCCTGAGGTCTTTCAACACCGAGTTGAACTTCTGTGTTAGTACCCAGATGCTGTGATTTGCGTGTCAGCCAGAGAAGGCCAGGTACGATAACATGTCTCTCTTTTTTGTTATCTCGCGATTAGCGCTGCAGTCGTCCAGTATGAACAATGTCGACTCCCCTTTAAATTTCTCGTGAAGAGCTTTCAACCAGTCCTGCAGGCGTGTTCCCGGGTCGACTTTGTGTATGTCCGGGTCCGTCATCACCCAAGGTCTTTCCGTGTACGTTTTATTCATGCTCAGAGTAGGGCACATGATAACGATGTTGTCGAACACATCCCTGTAGTACCCCTCCAACATATCCAACACGAAAACGGTCTTCCCACAGCCAGTCTGCCCGCACACTATGGTGCAGTGTGGGTCGCAGGGTAAATCAGTAGGCAGCGGCCTACTTGATGACTTGCCGGCAGGCAGTGGCCTACTGCCTTCAGTAGATGGTTTGCACGAATCTCCCATTGTCTATATTAAGTTGCGCGTCCATAATAATGTACAGATATAATTTCAACTTGCCCGCGGGTTGAGCCTTCTTGGTAATCTGGATAGTTATCCCCTCGCTGCCGTTGTCTATGCGGCGACCGCTACCGTGCAGTTTATCGTCATCCGTGGATCGCATGTCCAACCATAGGGCGTACTTGGTGGTCAGGTATTCACCGATCTGCACGGAGGATAGGTCCAGGTCCTTGGTTATGTATGGGTGTTGTTTGATGGCCGGTAGCATTTTGATCTCATCCCACTGCTGGTATGCCCTCATACCATGACTGAACAAAGTTTTTCGTTGATGGCAATGGCACGCTGCGACTGAGGGGTCGCCCGGAGATTGATCTCATGAATAAGCGCACGAGAGAACCGCTTGCCTTATCAACACTCGGCAGTCGCCATGGGGGTGACTTTATCCGCAATGAACTAGGCTTCATAGATTACGGGGGCGCACTACCTAAAGCCCTTCCCCAGGAGGCAGTTCAAGATCTGCAAGACGTCAGGGCGCCACATCGGATCAAGACATGACTGATAACATTGAAAAGCTGTTGGCCACCTACCATAACAAACCCTTACCCCGGTTCGAATTTGCCGTTCGGGAACTACGGGGGCTGGACAAGGACATGCAAACCATTCGCGGACATCTCGTGAACAACACGGCCAAACTGGACACGATAGACGACCACATCGCCCATGAAAAGGCCAAACTCGGTGAAACGGAGGACGAGTCTCTGAAAGCCACCATCGAGGAACGAATACGTAATTTGGAAGAGGAAAGGAAGACCGGGCTGGAAACGGCATCCTCCTTCCGAGACCAGCTTCGATCCCAGGTCACCCGTGCGCGTGAAACACCACGCTAGCTGACATGATTCAGATACTGTTCCGGGAGCAAGGGATCACCATCGCCAGCATTCTGACTGCATTGGGTTTCATGATATCAACCCTGGTGGTGTCATTGAAAAGGGGTACCCCAACGCCTGCCGCCACACCACCAAGTGGTGGGGGCGTCAAAGACTGGATAAAAAAACTCGGGGAGGCCCTGGCTAAACTGGCTGGTAAGGCTGCCGAAACCCTACCTGGCATCCTGGGTAGCATCGTCTCATGGTTGCTGGGTGCTCTGGCTGAAACTGCCACGTGGCTTAGTCAAAACCTGTGGGCAGCCATCGTCGGCGTGGCAGGCCTGGTGTACGTAGCGGCTAAGGAATTTTTAATCAAATAAGTCCCAAAGCTACCCCACCAACCACCAGGGCTGTTTTACGATCGATGTGCTGCTGATTGGACACCTGAACGTGTGACACCACAGGGGATGGGGGTTGAGCCCTAGGCTCCGGGGGTGGCGCCACTATACCCGTTTCACCAGTCGTGGGTGGTGGGACGTGAGGGGTGTTAACATCGGGGTTGACGCCCAACTTTTGGTCCGCCGTGGCTATGACTATTTCGTTGTTGTATCCCACCACTTTTTTTACTCTCAGTTGCATATCACTCGGGGTCATGTACAGTCCCACGTCGAAGATGTAGTCGACTTTCGACCTTGCGTATTCCAACACGTCTTGGTAGCGTTTGATGGCACTCGGGAGATCAACTGGAGAATTAATAGCATCCTCAACGTTAACAACGAACTGTTTCTGAGCGTCGAAAGCAGTCCCCTTACCTAGGATATTGGAACGCGTTTGCGTCTGCGCACCCAACAGTGCCCACACGTACGTTCGAATAGAGTCGTTTAACCTCTCCCTGGCACGAGTGAACCCTTTCGATGTGTCCAGCATGAACTTTTCCCAGTCATCCGCTGCCCCCTGCTCAAACCTCCAGACTCGGTAATCTTTGCTGTTGTCGAAAGCCATGTAACGGCCATCCCTCTCGTTGGTTGTTAGGTGATGATACGACTTGTATCCCCATTCTTTCAACTTCTCGCTGGCTTCCACGAGGGGCATGTTGTGAACGATGGGGATACCCAACCTGTGGTTCGGTCCCGGCAAACGCCAATCCGTCTTCGTGTTCAGTTCGAATTCGTTGCAAATACGTTCGTAGGCCCGCCTATCGTACTTGTTGTTTACTGCGTTCCATGCGTTGTCCTGTGGGACCGGAGCACTGATTTCTTTAAGGATACGCCTGACCTGGTAGTACACGTGGAACGTGAACACAGACAGACTCAGTGGTCCACGCCGAGTGTCGGTCAGTGTCACACCACACCCCCTTGTAGCGCACCACACGGCGAAGTTGAGTTGATTCTGCCAGAACTGCATCGGGTTGTTGAACCAAGCATGAACTACCTTAGCGTTAGTCACCGAAAATTTATACAGGCTGAACACATCTAAAAGCTGGGCGTTGAAATACATCCCATCAGCGACCGCGATCTTCATGGGCGAGAAATCTACGTCCAGTTTAGGGTAAAACACTCCAGGGGAGTAAGACACTCCTTGCGAGGATGCTCCTCCTTGGGAGTACATTTTAAAACTATTATATGATGAGTAGATATACTCTAACATGTACATAACACTTCCAGGAATAACGAGCGGCGAGGCCGTTCAGCTGACGCACGCAATCGATAACACGTCGGGTCAACTCGAAGTCGCACTCTGCGATATCACCTACCTACCACAATGGACTAACATCAACGCCAGCAACAATAAGCTGTTCGTCAGTGGAGCTCGCAGCCAGATAACTGACGGCTCCTACAGCGTGTGCTCTCTAAGTGATGAGGTCTTCAAACACCTGGGAGACGAACTTAAGATGAACGACTCAAACGGCACAGTGGTGTTAATCAACAACGGAAGAAACTCTTTGAGGCTCGGCGGCCATTGGCGAGGACACTCGATATGTCACCTGATGAGATAAAACCAACAACTACCGTCACAGGCATGAAGTTACCCAACCTAGTACCGTAGCGAAAGCTGTACATTCATGTCAGCCAGGTGAGCACAACGTACAACATTCAAGGGGGTCACCCTTCCACTATACTGAGAGCAGTGCCGGTGAAAACGGAGAAATACAACGACGGTAGAACCGAGTCGTTTTCACCGCGGCAGTATAAGAGGTTGACTCAGGGCAACATACCTGAGCCGATAATATCGGTGTTAGATATAAATCATTATTTCGTCAATATAGGATACCTCAGCATAATGCTGCACATAAAATGACCTGCGCACAAGGGCCCAGGTTGAAAAAATGCATCAATGTGGGGATCTCCGACCTTGGGGACACATGCGGTTTCGACGCTCCCGGAGTAAATGGTACATTGTACGCCTTACAACTGAAAATCAACATTTACAAACGCGTTGAAGTCCCCTCCGGTGGAGCCCTAGGTGATATAGTAGATACCTCAAGAGCGGTCGTCAACACTTAGTACACCCTAGTCAACACCGGAGATGATAAATGGATAATATACCCATCGTTCGGGAGCAAACTGTTCGACTTAGACGATGTTGAGAGCACTACCGTCTCCCAAAACAAGCCATATACACTCGTCTTCACCGAAGATGACAAGTGGGTGTTGTTACCCGATAAAGACGACTGGTTTCTCAATATTAGGCTCGGCTCCCCCTACGTGTTCACGGATAACAAAGACAACCACCTAAACAAAGTCGTGAACAACGAAACCCTGCTAGTGGCTTACGTCCCGACTCAGAGACGTAGCGTAATCATCAGCCCAGTCGCCAGCATGGCAGCCCACATGCTATTGAGTAAACCGGGAATGCAAAACGTGACACTGCAGATGGTGTCTGAATTCGAAGGCGTGGTCACCATCCTGGGGGGTCTAACGGCGAACTCAACACTGATCATCAAAGTCTACCTAGGGGAACCATCGAGGAATGATGTCGAAATCGCGGAAGGGGATCAAACTCGGTGGGTGTAAACGACACCAGTATCACGCTTTGCACAGTTTCACGGGCGGTGGGTGTCGACTCCAAAACCAGTCTGGTAGGGTGTCACCGCGGATCGTGGAAGACACGATATCACTAACCAAGATCTTTCTACCTGACAACATACACTTCATAGGGGTGAAGTGCACTCCTGAACTATTATCAGAAAACCAGTTGGAAACTATATCGTAGTAGTATTATAGCAATGACCAGTCATCGTCCCAACACTACACTTAACAACCTAGGGGACACGGAGGGATTCGATCAGCCTGGTGAGGAAGGTGGCTCATACGTCCTACACTTGAAAGACAACGTGTATAGGCGGGCGGCAATGGCCGATCATCTACCAAAAATCACACTCAGGGACCTAGAGGGATTTGATCAGCCTGGTGGGGAAGGTGGCTCATACGTCCTACGCTTTAAAAACGGTATGTACGTGCAGAAGCGCCTGCCAGACGACTTTATAAGAAGTCTGCACGACCACTTTATAGAGTCCAAATGGTTGCTCAACATAACCCTCACCACACCTTACGTCTCTTTTCGTAATGGTGGGCCTATCACTAGGGATATCGTTGAAATTAAGAACAGCGGTATCTTGCTCGGGGGGTTTCAATCCGACGGCCCTAAAAAAATCAGAATTTCCCAAATCCCAAATCACCCTGGTTACATGTTAGATGCACCCGGTAATGCACAGTTATCATTTAAGATATACTCTGACCTACCATTTCCTAGGTTTATGCCTCCAGGCTCCACATTAATCATAATACTCTTTTTAAAAAAACGTCCATGGGTTCTCATGGGGCCTTTTATCTGGGGTGAAAATAGCCCAAACTTTTATTGGCTATGAAGACCCCCATTGTAGTATCGTTATACGACGGGACTCGGGGCCGGGTGAGGGGTTGGTGCCCCCCTTAATAAGCTCCAGTATATTTAGTGTAAGTTCCCAAAAATTACCTATTGACTTTTCCACTATTCACCTACCTGGGAACGTAGGCCTTATAAACCTCAAGTACGTTGATCGGCTATTAACTGATACCCAATTAAAAAATATTTTATCAGATATATTATAGGCACACAGAATGGGTCTATACCCAGTCGTAGAGTAAGTAGCGAAGACCCTGGAAACCGTAGACGGATTCTGCTTGAGACAGTTATGTGATGTAAAACGCCAACTAGAACAAGACCGCGACACGCGGAAAGCACTATGTAAGAGGTACCATAGAGCTTTCAATATCGTGGACGGGGCTGACACTGACCTTATGGCAACCAGCATGGGGTTAGGAGGGGCAGGTGTTGGGTTGTTAACTACCATCGTGGATACCCCCGTAGTGCAAGGCATTGAAATAACAGCTGGGGTGGCAGGGGTGTTAGGGTTGGCACTTAAGTTTGCATCACGCAGACTGCATCGTAAGGCATTGAAACACGATGAGATCAGGGTTCTGGCTGAAGCAAAGCTGAACACGGTAAGTGAGCGTATTTCCGCGGCACTCACTGACAACAAGATCTCGGAGGAGGAGTTTCGTTCAATCCTCTCTGAACTCGAAAAATATAACAAAATGAAACGAGATTCGATCCAAGTCTCGTAAGTCTGCAGTTTGTTTATTACAAACACCAAAGAGATTATAGGCGATTCACATTAAACTGTTTCATCGAGGTAAACGTGGCATAGCGGCACGTTAGACGCAGCCCAGCATTGGATAATACAATCCCAGGATAGACCCGTTAAACTAACATACTTCAGCCAAGTCCCTGGTAGCTCAGTCGGTTGAGTGGTGTGGCTGTGAGATATAACATTGGGCGTTCGTATCCCGCTAGCGTCTGAACTTTTTATAAGATCGGGAAAGCAGTAGGGGTAATGGTAGCTGGATCAAGGGTCCGACCAAAGCCTTATTTCACAAATAAGGCTTTGCAGAGGCTTTTGTTGGACTTGGTCCAAAACCCCCATTCCCTATACTACTTTTATTCGTAATCTAAGTATAATATATCAAACATTGTTCAATCCTGGCGTAATTTATGAAATGGCACGACAGTCAATACTCTGAGTCAGTGAGAGAATGAGACATATTTAGGTCGCTTTTAACAATATTCCATCGATATAACTAAAAAATGGGCTTCCAACATTGTACCTATGTGGAGACTCAAACCCGGGTCTTCGGCGTGGCAAGATAACTAGGCCCACTCATTTCTGCCAACAGTGCTGGGACCTGGATGCTACATATGTAGAGTGAGTGAGTGAGTTATTATTCAAAGATCACATATAGTCTAGGGGGGTACAAATACATAAATCACTAACTGGCATCGCTATAAATGAAACCCCGTCATTAAAACTACTCACTTCGATCTTTAATCAACTTAAATCGACCTTTTTGACAACAGTGCACAATTCTCACCCGCGAACGAAATTTCAACCAATCAGAGCGGGGCGTCTCTGTGACGTCATATGAGGAATAGAATGAGGGCCGATGCAGAATTCATCTACATTTCAGGGGGAAAATTATCTTGTTTACAGGTTTGTTTAAACCTGAAATCGTGACAGCTGTTGTGGAAAATGAAAGCTATATGTTCTCACAATCTTCTGTCATATAATTTTGTCTCCTGCTTTGCCTAGTTTTCGAGTTACAACTTTGTTTTCATAGACGATTCTGTCAAAATCACTTGGTGTTGTTGGGCCTTATTTGTATAATGACTGATCCAAATTGATCCCATTTCTGTGTTTTTTACCTCTATATTTTATCATGTCATGTAAAAATATGACGTCTATTACGTATGATATTAAAAATTGACATTTGATTTATTTGAATCGGTAAACTAAACAACCCTATTTTGCCATTGCTACAAGAATCTGAAATTTTACTTAGGTAAATAGGTACATACAGTTTTAGCACACAGCAAATGCTTATATGTATTTCTTATGCAACAATGACGTTCTGTTTGTATTCTCAAAACAGTGTCGGCCCATAAGTTTTCAC
Source organism: Haliotis rubra (assembly GCF_003918875.1). NCBI lineage: Eukaryota > Metazoa > Mollusca > Gastropoda > Lepetellida > Haliotidae > Haliotis > Haliotis rubra. The sequence continues at coordinate 238,808 of NW_025767011.1, forward strand.
ATGCAATACAGCAATTAATACTCCCTCGTTGTAACCCGTGTTAGGTGGTATAAACCTACACATGTTATTTGTTATCACTCACTTGATGGTCAGTTAATGAATTTATAACAAGTATAATCAGTGGTAACACCACTTAGATTACCGACAAAGGTTCCTATTTGGCATTTCTTGTGTCTGGAGTAAATATTCAACATCATAAACATGGATCAAAAGGATTAACCGATAACACGCCGATTGATTAATTACTTTTATCTTACACAGCGGATTTGTCAAAAGGTAGTGTTTATGTAAGTAGATTTCTTAATCTATACTGAATACACTCTGTCGTGTCTGTGTCTGCGTAAAAACAACGTCCTTCCTACAAATGATTAACCTCCCATACAGTGAGTGAGTGAGTTTAGTTTTACGCCGCACTCAGCAATATTCCAGCTATATGGCGGCAGTCTGTAAATAATCGAGTCTGGACCAGACAATCCAGTGATCAACCTCCCATACAGTGATTGATTGCTCATTATTGGCTAACTAAATTAACGTTTTTAAAGAATGGCGGACATTATGCAATTAGTTGCCAGATGTGCTATCTTGGGTAACCAATGAGACTATACACCAATGTGACATACCTGAAACGATATATCACTTTTTCGTATACTAAACTGTTAAAAGACACATTACTTGGAACAGCTGCAAATAAATGTCATGTCACTCGTTTTTGTAGATATTGATGGGGACATTCCTCGAACAAGGTAATAGCCTGACATTGTTCCTATAAATTTAATTTGTTTTAATTTTAATATTTGCATTTTGTTTTTATTCATTTGTCGTAGCATTCAACAGAATCGTTGTTTTCGCCGTGAAGTGTAAGGAGACATACACTAGGGTGTGTGTGCGAATTATGATTCATGGCAAACTATAAAATGTCTAGGTATTACAGCCCTGTTATAAATGCACTATAAGTATCAGCAGATCGTCTGCTTCTTATTTAGTTTCAAAATGATAATAAACTAATTAGGATTATAAGACCAAATATAAAGACGTACATTGACTAGTATCTATCGCGCAGTATTGTCACTTCGACCCCCCCCCCCCCACCTCACTTCATCCTTATGTTATAAGTTGTGTCATGCAAAATGGTTTTGGTTATGATTCAAATACATATTTAACTACGAGTAGAAAGTAGTTTTGATTTTCTAACTTGATGAAAACAAACCATAATCTCATTAATTCTAACAGACTTTATCCCGTGACTTCACGATTTTCAAAAATGGCTGCGCCCTGTCGAGAACATCCGCCAGTCTGAGGATAAATGCTATTTAGGTTTGTTTTCACCGAGTTACAAAATTAAAACTACTTTCTACTGGTAGTAAAATATGTATTTGATTGATGGCCAATAGGATTTTGCATGACTTAGCGTATAACAATTTCTCTCGTGGAAGCGAAGTGGCTGTCAATATAATACTACTTATAGTATTATTGTTACTTCGACCACAATCTCGCTTCTGAGGCAGAAATCGTTATGTTACAAGTTGTGTCATGGAAAATCTTTATGGTCATCAATCATATACATATTTTACTACGACTAGTAAGTAGTTTTGATTCTTTAACTTCCGTGAAGCGATCTGAACACAAGTAAGATATCGTTTCAGGTTTCCACAACGCTCGCATCGCACTCACAAACATAACCCATTTTGCACGAACTGCGGGGTCCTGTGGAAATCTGTGTATGGCTATACCATCGCCCGACCTCTAGGAGCAATTGACGACAACGCAACGATTTGGAATGTCTTCGTTGATGTCGAGAAATCATCGAAATGACGAGCTTGCTACACACTTTCTATACAACTAACTGAAAATCCTTCCTCATATGACGTCACTGCAGTGCTCTGGCGACAGAGTTAAGTAACCTGTCTGTGGTTTCGTTGGCGGCGAGAGGGAAGCAGGCGACTTTTTGGCAACTTTTAATCGCTCGGTACTAATTAACCTCAAGTTTTTAAGGAATGAATTTGGTCTTCCGCATAAGACTGACCACAAATCTTTCATATATGTAATAGTTAAAAGAGTAAAAAAATACAAAGTTTATTGGTTGTTTAACGTCACATCGGCAATATTTCAGCCATATCGTGACGACTACATATGTAGAAGATTTCCTCGTGATAATGTAAAAGCTCTTCCTCAGATGTAATGATCTCATCAATTGCAAAATTACTACCAGGCACTTCTGTCTTGAAGTTTGGTAAGAGGTGGAAATCTGAGTGAGTGAGTGAGGTTAGCTTTACGCCGCACTCAGCAATATTCGAGCTATATGGCGCCGGTCTGTAAATAATAGAGTCTGGACCAGACAATCCAGTGATCAAGAACATGAGCATCGATCTCATATGGGATGCGATGACATGTGTCAACCAAGTCAGCGAGTCTGACAACCCGATCTCGTTAGTCGCCTCTTACGACAAGCATTGGTTGCTGAAGGCCAGTATTGGAAATCTGACGAATACGGAGGATGTTCAATGAAAAGCCAAAGTCATGAAATGTTGATTGGTTGGTTAGGTGTTTAACGCCACACTCAGCAATATTCAATCTATATGGTGGCGATCTGTCTGGACCATAGAATCCAGCAATCAACAGCATGAGCACCGATCTACACAATTGGGATACCTCTGTTAACACGAACAGCTTCTTCTCATACATATGACCGCCTGAGACAAATGAACCTCAAATCAAAATATTCAATGTACCCCAAAAATTATACATTGACTTCCTGCCATGAACTAAAATTCCAAACAGAGTTTGTAAGACAGCAAGGGTTTACCATTATAAAAATATAGAGAGATCTCATATCGGAATCTGACCACCATGCATAACGTCATATCAATCTCTACTGTTGGGCTATTTATATATTTGTTCCTTGGTGTATGCATGTACGGAAAGTGTTTTGTCCATTATGTGCTAATTAATAGGTGGTGGTGAAGATATTCCATTCCAAGATGTCATTAATCTCTGACTTTGACGTATGGAATTTAGTCAGATAGTCGTAAGCGCCATACATTAACATTAACTTACGACAATCTTAGTGCTAAGAGAGCTTCGAAAATCTAAGCCCTAGGTTACTAAGTGCTTAGCAAATCAACTAGATCTCATTAAAAACGTCGTGAAGTTTTACGAGAGGCCTATAATACAGTGACTGTTCATTGTCATCTTCTACCATGAATATATACGTCAATACTGTCACGATAGATGACTATATTGATATGTGTAGGGCGCCTTTATTGTTAACTGTGCATTGAGATCATTCAGACGTTGTCTTTAACATGGACCTGTTCTGAGGTTTTTCCCCTTGTGACAATACTTTAAGTTGACACCACGTTTGCATGAGTGTGCCATCTGTCGCCATGAACAGTCAGGAACGTTCTTTGTTGAGAACAACCAGACCATTCTACGTCAATACAATCACAATAAATCGATATATCCATACATATAGGCCGCCTATATTTTTAATTCTACTATCAGTTCAAACCATTGTAAGAATCTTCTCCCTCCAAACAGGTACGTTGCTCTGCATGCATCTTTCAACTCCAGCTACTTATATCTACACTAATAGTTTTGCTTGTTGTCTTTGATAACAATCCATTCAGCATTAACAAGTATGAAGATATATACATCTCTTCAAATGTTTAGACTCACTTAAAACGCTCACTATATGTTAGGTATATATCTATATTTAGTTACATCGAAGATTGCTTTTTCCTCTAACTTGGGGGAACCAACTGCAAACTTAATGCAGATGAATTGCACGAGGATCATGCATCAAATTGTTGAAAAGCATTTGCAAATATCGTGCATTTGAACATCTACGTTGTGGTGTAAAGTTTTGTTAAGAATCCACCAATTTTAATCCCTGATTTTCATCATTTACTGAACTCATGACAATAAGCTTTTCAACGTTACGAATTTGTTTTACAATACATCAATTTATGTCTAGTAGGCTTCTCCTAAACTGTATGGAATATTTTGCCAAATTTAGTTTTGAACAGTTGACTGAAGTAATATTTACACAAGTGAGTCTAAACATTTGATGAGAAGTACATAGCAGTGTCCTTTGTAGATTCTGTGTACTGTAATATGTAGTATTCGAGGTGATACAAAGACTCAGGGGGTTCAAGAATCCCTTTTAAACTGAAGTTGATATTATGGTCACATAATTATATTATGAGCTACAATTCAGAGAGCACAGAATATGCAATGAGCCAAATAGCCTTCTCTGATTCCATGACCAACATATACTATTGCAAAAAAGAAACGCATAACCCAGAAATCTGTTGCGAAATTGTATTTTAAAACATGTATAACTCGTCCACAAATAAACTTTAGTACATGAATTTTTACATCAGTTTAGAAGAAGGTAATTTCTATACAACCAAGTGGATTATTGTAGATAACGGAGACGTTGAACGCGATGGTGACGACGTAGCTTGGTCCCGACGTCGGGTTTCCTGGCTCTCAGTCCAATCTCTCTCAACCTGTTCCGTACAGTTTGACCGGATATCCTCCGAGGTCCAGGCACCCTGGCTGCTGTGTGCCCTCACCCGTGGCAGTACGATCACGCAATTGTAGTACCCGGATGTACCGATCTTGGGCTGCAATGGTACTGGAGGTCTGCCTGTATGGGGACGGTCATTTGTTATACCTGTTTGGTTGTAACGAGCTAAAAGCAGTGATATCGTGCACAGACTAACATTCAGACGCCTGGCAAGAGAAGATTGGTAATCTCCAGCGTGCATTCTTTTAATGGCGATGTTCCGTGTCGCAGCGTCAAGACGTGGCGTAGTGATTTGACCTTGAAACCCCTTCAAAACGGATGCCGATTTCCGAAAATAATCTGGACTTCTATAGCCAGACAGTGCATGCTCTTTGCTGTACAATTTCAAGTGGAAGGTGATTTCTGTTGTGTTGTGTCGATGCATTTTTTAATTCTTGTGCACCAATGAACAAGCATCGGGATCCGAACCAGAAGCGAAATAATTCCATGTTTAAGATGACATTGTTCAGTGATTTACTTGATATTAAATGAAAGCATTGAAACAGTAGAATGTAGTGAGTGTTTAATCAGTGTATTTTGTTATGGCTAGTATCATGATGAAGTCAACATTTGGGTCAGTCAGAGTCATTTTGGGTGGTTATTCAGGCACCATTTCGAGGTGCGAAAGAAGCTTAGGTTGCTTAGACCCATGAGCCCAATTGCCTTTTTAAGGTATCTTTGCGTTATTTGTAAAATGCCACAATGCCGATCTTTGCAATGAATACTGCACAATGCGGTTTGAAATAAACTGCAGTAAGAATGTTTTCTTGAAAACATAAATAGTTTAATTGGTTTTGTGCTGATTTGTTAAACTCTGAAAGCTGAACTGTATATTATGTCCAGTTACTACTCACCTTTTAATAAATTGATGATGTCACAGTGTAGACAAGAAACGTAAAGAATTGATCAAGACAGAATGTTTTGCATAGCAACAAATCAGCTTCATCAAAAAATATTAACAGATTGAAACCATTGATCTCATACAAGTCAATGACATCTAGGTTATTGTCTCCACAAAAGCTAGCAGCTTGGACAAATTCCAAGTGGGATGCAAAACAGAGAAAGCCTTGAGGAAAATCACTTTCAAACTGAGACATTTGTATCACTTTCGTCCAGTGCTTAAGTTTCCCCTTCATCTTGCTTTGGATGATTTCTATAATAAAGAGTAAACAACACTGTATGCTGAAGACCCACGTGCTTAACATAACATAGTAAAATTTCGTGAGGTCGCATTCACACACTATTAGCATAGCTAGCCAAAATGAGAGAATTTGGCTTACCGTATTCCATTCGGATGCAAATATTTCAATGTAGAAATGGGTTTTTGAGCAAGTTCTTTTTTCAAAGAGTGTCAGATAAAACAAATCAATACGCAGTCCTATGCTTACACACTATTATGCATATTATGTGGAAATACAATTCTAATCTTCTTGTATACGTTGTGTACATTCAAAGTGGTATGCGGGATGCCCAAAGTTTAGCATCGTTTTTTTGTCTGTTTATAACAACAAAAACAATCAATGCACATGAAAACAAATGAGTGTTATAATGTAGGACATTCAGTAAGAAAATACATACCCGTTTCCCTTTACTTTGCAAATGGCGAATGAGCCTCGTTTTCCGTTTGAGCATGCGCAGATCTAACAAGTGAACATATCGCAATATCGCCGTATCGCAATATCGCCGTATCGGAATATCGCAGAATCGCAATATCGCAATATTGCCGCATCGCCATGTCGTGTCGTGTTATCGCCATATAGTGTCGTGTTATCGCCATTTCGTGTCGTGTTATCGCCATATCGTGTCGTGTTATCGCCACTGCTTGTCGAGTTGTTGACATTTAGTGTCGCATCGCCATATCGTGTCTTGTTATAACCATGTCGTGTCGTGATTTTGCTATTTCGTTTTTGGTTGTATCGCAATATCGCTGTATCGTGTCGCCATATCGCAATATCGTGTCGTACTATCGCTTTGTTGCGATATCGCCTTGATTTCTTCAGGGCGATAAAGCGATGGCCCGAATGAGCCACCATACATAACTGTAAACGCTGCATATTTGTAAATTAGAAAAGACTGGCCTCATGCAAGCTTTTGAGGGCACTCTTCGTGTTGGTTTGTATTACTATAGAGATATTCATATACACCTGCGACATCCAGGTTCATGAAAATACATATTTATTCATGAAAATGACTGCTTTGCTTGCTCTCCATTGGGCTTCGATGACATCAGGTGGAATCGCATAACCTATGTAAACAAAGGATCACTACGCAAATCGAAATAGCGTTACACGTTTTAGGATATTTTCTCAGTGGAAGTAAACCAAAGAAGTGCAATTAGACGTGTAGACTCCTCAGAAATAAAAGCGTGAAGAAATAAGTGCAATATATTGAGTGAACTGAGCATAATCGTCACATCCCTCTGGCCCGTAGGGTGTCGTCCCGAGAAGGCTAAAATATATCATATTTCGTATAACCCAGGAGAGCTCATTTTCCAGGGAGTAGGGGAGTACCGCCAAGGCTAAAGATATGGTGAATTATTTAGGGTTGACTGCACGTTAATGCTGTTATACCTTTAGAAAAGTAGACTCGTCCACAAATGAGGTATACCTCCACTAATGAAAATAAACTCTTGGACTGACGATTTATACTTTAATAATATCATATATTCAACAAGTTAAAATGCCAATATCATCACTATTATCAGTCACATTAGTCAAGGCGACTTGTACACTGGCAAAGGACGGCATGGTGGCTGCTGTGTGTTTGTCAGTTTGGTTGAGTTCAGCGTTAAAGATCTGCTGGACAGGAGTGATGTGAATCTTGACAATTTCCCTCATTCTAGCTATTAGGGCTGTGACGATGCATCGAACTATCGATGGATTGCAATTGTTGAGTCTGCGATGGCAATTAATCGATGGTAGAACGAACGACTATCGATGCATCGATAGAATGTGTGACTATCGATAGTTTAGTAATTGACTTTATTTTTATTAACTATTTATGTTGTTTTGTATTTTTATATTGTTTTGGTGCAGACTTGCAGCTTCATTGAGTTTATGTTTTAACTGTTTACTTGATCTGGGTTTCAAGTTTATTGTCAGTTATTAAAAGAGATTGAAACTACTTCAACTTGTTTCGATTTCATATAAACTATTCATTCATTTGGAAAATGACATGAAATGAGAAAATTCAACGAGAAAAAAACTATTGCAATACTATGGCAATAGTTGGTCGCAACAGACTATCGCTATCGCAATAGTTGTTTCCCCCTCAATAGTCACCCCTACTACGTATAATTCTGATGTGATCTGCATTCTCAACAGGAGATGAGTGTGCGGAGTAGTGGATGTAATGTGGTCTCCGATGGTGCTACATGTTCCATTGCAGCCAGGAATGACACACTTGACGCTTGACATTCAGTCTGTATCAGTATCCTGCATGAAGCACTTGTTGACCGCCTCTATGAAGTAACAAACTCAGCTCCCTGAAGATTTGTCATTTTCACGCGGAGTGTGAAACTTGCATAGGTTAATATACAACATTGCAAAAAAGAATAAGATGAGATAAGCAGGTCTTGCTAACACAAGAAAAAAGCTTAGGTGATCAAAGTAGAAGACAAGAAAGTCATGTTTATACTACAAAACATAATATGTATGGTTGATCAAAGCATCCTAATTAAGATGCTGAGTAAGTCATGTTTATACGTTGAAAACAAATAGATCTTCTACATTGTCTGTGTGGCATGAATGATTGCATAAACATGACTTTCTTATCTTCTTTCTTTGATCAACCATACTTGTCTTCTTTGTTTTGTTATCCCTTTCACTTATGCTAAGGGGGAGGGACCGCCAGACCGACAACCGAGTTAATTTCCTCATTTCAGCCCCTTCTAGCACGTCGGCCTGACGCAACATTTAGCCTTTGCCAATTTAAAAAGGATTAGCGAAACAATGGCAGTGGGGGGTTAAATCTGGGGGACATGTCAAAAAGGTTATTTTCGGCTGGCAAGATGGTCGTACATTCGTTCATATATTCATACAATTAATCAATCACTAGCAACTTTCAATCATTTCATTCACACACTGAGCAATTTACATGCATTACATACATTTATTCTAAGCACTTTTCATACATACATTACATAGATTTACGAGGGTCGATCAAAAAGTACGTAGACTAACTATATTCTCGATGTCCAATGTTTTCTTGGTGATTCTCCATTTTATTTATCGCCCCTCGTATTTTAGCACTTTTTACACATTTCAAGGTTATGACCTGCAATTTAAAGTCACAACTCTGCATAGTATTCATACTTCTTCACTAATTACATCACAGTCACGACATATGCTATGTTTTGAACACTCATTTAGTTAAAGTTAACATGCAGGTGTATGTGGAATTATGTCCTTTCCAAATACTAAATACCCGTTTGCTTTAAACGGTATGGTGTACTGCACGGCTTAAATTATTTTCAGAAACGGATGTTGAGGCCATCGACGTGTCTTGTCTTTCCTTAAATTCGCCACAAGTTGTCACAAGTGCCTACTAAAGCTAAAACTACGACACTCCTGTGCGATGGATGCGGGCGAAGCTTCAAAACTAAGAATGGCTTGAAACTTATGGAGATTCGAATGTGTTGTATGTAATGAGAAATTCAACCAACTGTCGAGTTACAAATCTCATGTAAATCAACATCGTGGTTTTAGAACCAGAGAAGTGTCCAGGTTGTAAGAATTCGAACTTATCACAAAAAGACCTTGTGCGTCATCGCAAGACCTGTTCGGGTAAGGATGACACCAGGGAATGTGATGTCTGTCGGAGTGTCGAAGCAATGGATTACATGTATAAACACAAGAGATGCTACCACGATTTTAGAATGTACAGGCGCCGAAGTTAACGTTCTGGCAGTGTTTGAACAGACAGAATATTTTCACAGACAATCTTATAAATAACAACCTATGATTATGTCACAATATACTAAAGTATTGAAAATGGCGTAATTTTCTCGATTTTGACCTATATGCAGTTTTATACATGGATAAACTAGAACATAAATTTTGAGTGCAGGAATTCACATGTTTGGGACAATTTCACAGCTTCGATCCGTTGTCCGTCCATTCATCATTAGATTTAAAATATTCGTTGAAATGATTCTTGATGTCACAGTCACACATTGAGTATTAGACAATGAAGAATATTTTCACATAAATACACTCGAATATTTCTGATAAAAATTAAAGTTAGTGACAGAAGCATGGTCATTAGGGTATGCAAAGTCACAATTATTTAAGTTTTTCTGTGTAATCGCTAATGCATAAATTATGATTATTGAGAAAGAATAGCCAAATAGTATAGCCATATTATGAATAAACATTCTGATTTCTTTTTATTAAACCGAAACTTTCAATGTATTTGAAATTATCATTACGTCAGAGGTGGCCGGACTTGGGGAAGTTTGCCATAGGTGTGTTGTGTACTTGATTGTCACGATTAACTTGCCAGTTGTAACGAATCATTTATTGCAAATAATGGTTTCATAATACATTGTATTGATGTTCACAAAATTCGCGATAAAATGAGTATATTATAGATTAAGTGAAGTAACGTACGTCACTTTAGTTGTGTAACTGGTTGTTACGTTAATGTGGGTTTTCAGTTGCTCCAGTGTTGGAGTAATGTTTGGTTATTTCTCAGTAGAAAAATATCTGCCCCTCAGTTTGAATAATGTTTGGTAATAAAGTCCGAGTTCAATGGTAGCAATGGAAAGTCGCCATCAGTAATAGGAGAAACATAGCACGCATTTAGCCTGAAAATTAAAAGAAAACACATTGTAGCAGGGATTTTGTTAAAATACATGTCATCATTATCATACAACTCCCCGTACAGTGCCACATTTATTTCCTGCAACTCCTCGTACAGTACCGGTGCAACAACCATTAAGGCGTACAGTCTGTATTTTGCCATGTTTCTCGCTAAATGTAAAAAAATAAGCATTAAAGCTTCACACAGGGGTTTGAATAAGACTAATTTTGTTGTAAAAGTTAACAAAAGCACCGTGTGGTCATCATTTGTGTAATATCAGGAGTAAAACAAGCTTTTTTTCCGCAGTCGGAGAGCCGCTTGAAATAGACATTTATGACAAGAATAGAAACAATATCATTATCATCTGGTTCCAAATAGGTGGAGAAAGACGTTATTTATTGTTATATTTAAAATGTTGCATTTATTAAAGGTGGGGAATACCTTAAACTAACCGAGAATGTGAAGCCTTTGTTTACCGCGGAAAACTGTACAGCGGAAAATGGGTTGTTGCAGAGGTGCAACATCCGATTTTCATGTACAGTCGAATAACCCCTGTGAAATAGGGCAGTGTACACTCTACAGGCTTGTCGTTGAAGGTTGTGAGTTTAAAGAGGACAAGATGCTACCGATGTAGGTAGCATGTGAGAGTTGCAATCTGTTGTGTATGGTGGTGCCTCCGGGTTAAGCAAACTGTTAGGTTTCACTTGAGCTGTCTTTGCACTTGTTCCTGATTGACTATTTCAACAGAGTGATTTCCTGTCTGAATATCGTCCAATATGTATGTCTTGGCTTTTTGGACCGGGACGTTATATGATAGGAGCAGTGGCGGTGATCGCTGTTCTGGTTGTCTGTCGACAGATTCTAAAACCTGTAGTTCTTCCTCCGCTACCGCTATTTTCTTTTGTGTTTCCAGGAGTGTGAGCTAATTATCCATTTCAGCTTCCTTTACAAAGAGTTCGGAGTCCATTTCAGCCTTTAAAGCGAAAGCTCAGCCTCATTCTGAGCAAACTGTAGCTCAACACGAGTGAATTCTCCTTTCAACGTTATCACTGAACTAGCGTTCGATTTACTGGACACGATTTGATTTAGACTGATTTGATGATTCACTGTGAACTGAAGAAGTTCGAGTTTACTGTTTAGACACGATTTCCAGATTTAAGACTGATTTCGATGATTGGGAACCTGTGAACTGAACTGAAGATCCCGTTAGTCGCCTCTTACGACAAGATAGACGACGTCCTGAAGACCTATTCTACCCCGGATCTTCACGGGACTGAAGACGACGTTCTGATCCTGTGACTCGCGATGGTGTTGTCCGGAGACAATTCCCTGTCTCCGGATGACGACATAGTTGGGACTTCGGATGAGAAAGATTAATGTCTTTTTATTGTGCTGTCTGTGCTCTGGGAGAAATAAATCAAACTGCTTGTCAGTGTCGTTATTTATAACAGTGTCGTTACATTACACTGATGGTGATTTAGTAAAAAAAACTTAGTTGTCCCATTTTTTCCGATGCAATAGGATTGACTATTATTTCCTATTTAATTCACATAAACATGGCCGGAGACGCTGGCTTGCAAAGCGTCATGGGAGATAACTCCTTATACAAAGGAAGAATGTAATCAAAGGGAGATAAGATCATCAACCTAATGTGACAGAATCCTGGTCAAATGTAGACAACCTACAACTGTTGTTATTAATGTAACATTACAACCCAACATAACGTCAATGTCTCTATCGACGTTCGATATCACTGACAAATTGTAAGAGTCGACTAAGGGGGTCTGTTTGTCAGACTCGTTGACTTTGTTGACACACGTCCAGACTCGATCATTTACAGACCTCTGGAATATTGCTTAAAGCGGCGTAAAACCTTACTCGCTCACTCTACTCTTTACACAAACTCGAAACAAACCCACTGCGAGTAAGGCAAGAAGCTTCCTGTATATCTTTACCTTACTGTTATTAGGGCTACTTGCCTCTAGGCAGGAGACCTATTGTAATCGTTCGGATTATTATTATTATTTATTATTCCGTCGATGTTTGTACCAAACATACCTCCTAAACGAATGCTCCGAATCACTTACCAAAATTGACACAGATGCCCACCGAGGTGAAGATATTCCCCTTACAAAATCTCTGGGCTCTAGGCCCAATAGCAAAGGGGAGATAATTCAAAATTAATTCCAAAATTTAACAGCAAATGTCTCAAGAACTAATTGTTCCAATACTTCCAAATCTCTTGTACAGATGCACAATCGAATTCCTAACAATTTTCCCTGGATGGGTCAAGTCGCTAAAATGTACCGTTTGGCAGTTATTTTTGTTTTCAGTTTTTGGCCATGTTTTTTCAGCAGTTTTCATCCCAAAATGTGCTGAGCTCGAATCATCAGCTCTCGACATTCCACAACACTAGTTGTTTTGACCGTAGACCCAAGAACAACTGAGATACAGCCTTTTAAAGAGGGAACTATTTCTTCTCCAGAACTTCTTAAAAAGGTACATGACCCCCGCGACCCCGGCTGTATTTGGAAGATCCGCTCGCCTGTCAAAAACGTGTTCTGGCTCCGTTTTGGACGATTTCTAGCCCTCAAATACAATTCAAACACCCGTAACTCTCAAACAAACCGTCCGATTTCGACCAACATGTACCTGTACAAGTGGGCTATTAGTGTCGATTATAACTACTGATTGCAGTAATGTATCTCCAAAGACTAGCAGTGAAATGATTCATATAAACTAAAACCATTACAACTTTCATCAAATATGACAGACACAATAGGCTAGATAGAACTAAAACCAAAGAACCCATCATCGTTGCTTGCAACTATATTTGAAGACTTGTATCCATAGCTTAGTTTGTGTTCTCAAATTGCAAAGGAGTGTACATTTTTCAAGTTCTTGCTCATCTGTGTCGTACGTAATACTCTTACTGAACACAGCTTTACCTCAGAGACAGTATATTGTATACACGCAATAATGTTACTGAACTTAGCTTTAGCTCAGAGACAGTATATTGTATACATGCAGTACTCTTACTGAACTTAGCTTTAGCTCAGAGACAGTATATTGTATACATGCAATGACCTTACTGAACTTAGCTTTAGCTCAGAGACAGTATATTGTATACATGCAATACTCTTACTGAACACAGCTTTAGCTCAGAGACAGTATATTGTATACATGCAATACTCTTACTGAACTTAGCTTTAGCTCAGAGACAGTATATTGTATACACGCAATAACGTTGCTTAACACAGTTTTAGCTCAGAGACAGTATATTGTATACATGCAATACTCTTACTGAACTTAGCTTTAGCTCAGAGACAGTATATTGTATACATGCAATACTACGTTACTGAACACAGCTTTAGCTCAGAGACAGTATATTGTATACACGCAATGACGTTACTGAACACAGCTTTTACGCTCAGAGACAGTATATTGTATACATGCAATGACGTTACTGATCTTAGCTTTAGCTCACAGACAGTATATTGTATACATAATACTCTTACTGCAATACTCAGAGACAGTTACTGAACTCTTAGCTTTAGCTCAGAGACAGTATATTGTATACATGCAATACTCTTACTGAACACAGCTTTAGCTCAGAGACAGTATATTGTATACACGCAATGCTCTTACTGAACACAGCTTTAGCTCAGAGACAGTATATTGTATCCATGCAATACTCTTACTGAACACAGCTTTAGCTCAGAGACAGTATATTGTATACATGCAATACTCTTACTGAACACAGCTTTAGCTCAGAGACAGTATATTGTATACATGCAATACTCTTACTGAACACAGCTTTAGCTCAGAGACAGTATATTGTACTAGCTTATATGTATACACGCAATACTCTTACTGAACTTAGCTTTAGCTCAGAGACAGTATATTGTATACATGCAATACTCTTACTGAACACAGCTTTAGCTCAGAGACAGTATATTGTATACATGCAATACTCTTACTGAACTTAGCTTTAGCTCAGAGACAGTATATTGTATACATGCAATACTCTTACTGAACTTAGCTTTAGCTCAGAGACAGTATATTGTATACATGCAATACTCTTACTGAACACAGCTTTAGCTCAGAGACAGTATATTGTATACATGCAATACTCTTACTGAACACAGCTTTAGCTCACAGAGGACAGTATATTGTATACATGCAATACTCTTACTGAACTTAGCTTTAGCTCAGATGCACAGACAGTATATTGTATACATGCAATAATGTTACTGAACACACACGGCGGGGACACCAGAAATGGGCTTCACACATTGTACCCATGTGGGGATTCGAACCCGGGTCTTCGGCGTGACGAGCCAACGCTTTAACCACTAGGCTACCCCACCGCCCCTTGAATGCATAGAAAACTAAAAAGTTGTAAAAAGGCAATTAATATACTGGACAAAAAGAGTTAGGGATATACGTAAATTTTGAAATTATAAATAATGATCTATTTATTCATTGACACACTGATAAAATATCAATCATAAAAATACCAATATCCTTAACTTATTTTGTCCAGAATATAACATTCCGATAATTGTGATATGAACGTCACACTTTATCGAATCGACGTATATGAGTGACATGTCATGATAGAAATGTTTACAGTGACGCGTTTACAGGTGACTCACATCGCTAACTCCCGGTGTTATTGAATAGTGTGAACGTACCTGGAATTGCTTATGATCTTGGACAGGGCTTGTCGTTTTTTGACTGTCGCACATTGTATTTTGTGTTCTAATACCCACATACATGGATGTGACTGAGTCAAAATGGAGAATTACCGAATGGAGAATGAATATTTAATGTCTTTGTTTGTTGTGTCATGACGTAGGTCATGTCCAAATAATCTCGCCGGTTTCTCCAATGACCCGACCCCATTTTAGTGCCTATGTTCACGGGGGTGAAGTGTTCAGTGACAGACACCAGATATAC
The DNA here is from genome assembly GCF_003918875.1 of Haliotis rubra. Classification (NCBI taxonomy): domain Eukaryota; kingdom Metazoa; phylum Mollusca; class Gastropoda; order Lepetellida; family Haliotidae; genus Haliotis; species Haliotis rubra. The sequence goes on from NW_025767011.1 coordinate 254,142, forward strand.
CAATAACGTCATCCGGCCGAAATGGACATTTCCACACAAGCTTGTGAGCAGCAATGCGAGGAAAACAATTATATTCGAAAAATAATAGTTGCCCTGAAGGTTCGAATGAAACAATACCACGGTCGCTCTCAGGTTATAATCTTACCCGTGAAGATCCGGATTAGAATTGATCTTCAGTAACCCAAGCGTGTCGTAAGAGCATCCTGAAGGGCGAAGGTTTTACAGGATTAAAGCTGGGTCCAATAGCATTATTGCATGTATAGCCGACCACGTACAACGCCACATTGGCCCATGAAGATCCGGGTTAGAATTGATCTTCAGTAAACCACGTTCATCGACACATTGACCCGTGAAGATTAGACTTGATCTTCAGCCATGCTTGTCGTTAGAGGCGACTAACGGGATCAGGTGGTCAGGCTCGCTGACGTGGTTGACACGTGATCGTATCCCAATTGCGTAGATCGATGCTCATGTTGTTGATCACTAGATTGTCTGGTCCAGACTCGATTTTTTACAGACCACAGCCATATAGCAGGAATATTGCTGAGTGCGGCGTAAAACTAAACTCCCTCACTCACTCAGGTTATAATTCATATTCTGACACCATGTTTATTTTTCCTTTTTCGCAATATTTTAAGAAGATCTAGCATGTCCTGTGAACGGATTGTCTGTAGTTATAAAGACGAACATAACATAAAGACAAAATATCTTTTCCCAGTATTTGGGGGAAATGAATCACTACGTATATACGACACTACTTACTATGATATATACCTGTAGAGATACGGGTTAGAATTGGTCTTCTGTAACCCATGCTTGTCGTAAGAGGTGACTAACGGGATCTGATGGCCAGGCTCGCTGACTTGGTTGACATATGTCATTGTTTCCCAATTGCGTAGATTGCTGTTTATGCCGTTGATCACTGGATAGTCTGGTCCAGATTCGGTTATTTACAGACCGGTGCCAAATTAACGGTGCAGCGTTAAAGAACAAACAAACAATAACATACTAGTGTGTGAAATACATACATGTACATGAAGATTTGCGTACCTTGCGAGCCTTGATGATTTGGTCGTGGATTTTCAATATCAGGCCCCTTCGCAACATCCCATAAACCCACCCTAGAATAATAAACGGTTGTCCTAAACCCCACACGCATCCCGAACGATGGCGCTGGCTTCCTACACCCGGTTGACCATCATTCTCTTAAACAAAGAAGGACACAGACAGGGTTACTTGATGTTTTTATCAGATGCAGGAGTACATTACTCTTGAATGTTTAGCTCTGGTGGCGCACAGTCGTCCAATTCATCATCCGCATCCACCATCCTAATCTGACAGGCATCATTGACAACCTTGCAGCCCTCAGGTGCCCCAAATGCCCCTCCTGCATAGCCAAATCTACAAATAAAATGTTGCTGCATGTCTTGAAACTGGAAACACTTCCAACACCAATACGGTATTGTCCATCTGACGTTTAATTGCCGCTGTAATCTGTTTATGCTTAACACTGATATAAACATTCAAACTCAGAATCGTTGACACAATAATTGTATTCATGTCGCATCTGTCATCAAACTGTTGATTTTATACAGCTATCATTTTATGTAATATCGCTTGATATGATTGTTATTCATTCATTCTGATATAAAACACACACAAAACACACATTAACATCCCCACGCATGTCCCCTAAAAGTACCGTAGAGACGCTTAGATGTCCTTTCTTTTAAAATTCAATTTCGATTTTTAAATTTTAAAACACTAAATATAGCCGTGATTTAGTGTCAGGAGTGGCGAGATGTACCAGCTTTTCAATATTGGTTCTTGTCCTACAATGGCAGTGGATGATATAAATGTCTCAAAGTGCGTTTGTGTACGTGATGTATTTTGAAGAAGAGAAACATGTCCAGGGGCTAAAAACAGCAGGATGCGCATCGACGTGTTATTCACCTATCCCCACAGTGATATCAATCTTCCCCTGACAGAATTGTCCACACAGTGTTATCCACCTACCCCTGACAGAAGTGTCCACACAGGGTTATCTACCTACTCCTGACAGAAGAGTCCAAGGAGTGTTATCTACCTTCCCCTGACAGAAGAGTCCCGACAGTGTTATCTACAAACCCCTGACAGAAGAGTCCCAACAGCGTTATCTACCTTCCGCTGACAGAAGAGTCCAAGGAGTGTTATCCACCTTCCCCTGGCAGAAGAGTCCCGACAGTGTTATCTACCTACTCCTGACAGAAGAGTCCACACAGTGTTATCTATATACCCCTGACAGAAGAGTCCCAACAGTGGTATCCACCTACCCCTGACAGAAGTGTCCCAACAGTGGTATTCACCTGACAGAAGAGTCCAAGGAGTGTTATCTATATACTTCTGACAGAGGAGTCCCAACAGTGGTATCTACCTACCTCTGACAGAAGAGTCCCAACAGTGGTATCTATCTACCCCTGACAGAAGAGTCCAAGGAGTGTTATCTACCTTCCCCTGACAGAAGAGTCCCAACAGTGTTATCTACAAACCCCTGACAGAAGAGTCCCAACAGCGTTATCTACCTTCCGCTGACAGAAGAGTCCAAGGAGTGTTATCCACCTTCCCCTGGCAGAAGAGTCCCGACAGTGTTATCTACCTACTCCTGACAGAAGAGTCCACACAGTGTTATCTATATACCTTCCGCTGACAGAAGAGTCCAAGGAGTGTTATCCACCTTCCCCTGGCAGAAGAGTCCCGACAGTGTTATCTACCTACTCCTGACAGAAGAGTCCACACAGTGTTATCTATATACCCCTGACAGAAGAGTCCCAACAGTGGTATCCACCTACCCCTGACAGAAGTGTCCCAACAGTGGTATTCCCCTGACAGAAGAGTCCAAGGAGTGTTATCTACCTTCCCCTGACAGAAGAGTACCGACAGTGTTATCTACCTACTCCTGGCAGAGGAGTCCCAACAGTGGTATTCACCTTCCCCTGATAGGAGAGTCCCAGCAGTGGTTTCTACATATCTCTGACAGAAGAGTCCCAACAGTGTTATCTACATACCTATGACAGAAGAGGCCCAACAGTGTTATCTATAAACCTCTGACAGAAGAGTCCCGACAGTGTTATCTACATACCTATGACAGAAGAGGCCCAGCAGTGTTATCTACCTTCCCCTGACAGAAGAGTCCAAGGAGTGTTATCTACCTTCCCCTGACAGAAGAGTACCGACAGTGTTATCTACCTACTCCTGGCAGAGGAGTCCCAACAGTGGTATTCACCTTCCCCTGATAGAAGAGTCCCAGCAGTGGTTTCTACATATCTCTGACAGAAGAGTCCCAACAGTGTTATCTACATACCTATGACAGAAGAGGCCCAGCAGTGTTATCTATAAACCTCTGACAGAAGAGTCCCAACAGTGTTATCTACATACCTATGACAGAAGAGGCCCAGCAGTGTTATCTACAAATCCCTGACAGAGGAGTCCCAACAGTGTTATCTATATACCCCTGACAGAAGAGTCCCAGCAGTGGTATCTACAAACCCCTGACAGAAGAGTCCCGACAGTGTTATCTATATACCCCTGACAGAAGAGTCCCGACAGTGTTATCTACATACCCCTGACAGAAGAGTCCCGACAGTGTTATCTACCTACCCCTGACTAAAGAATCCCCACGGTATTTAATACCTACCCTTGACAGTAGAGTCCTGAGTCTGAGCACGAACAGTCCATGCATTCCGTTGTTTTCCACTTCGATCCGGGCAGGAACCGAATACCTTTGTAGGTACAAAAGGAAATCACTGTTCCCCACTCTGAAAGGAAAGCATCAAGCATTACACGGTTCCTTTCATTTGCCTTTCTCAACGTAAACTTCATTTTGACCTAAGTCTCACATGAAACACGGGTTATTGTTTTAGTGAGTCTCGTTAATTACATCGAACCGAAAAATTCCATTGCTTTTGGGAGCTCGGCATGGAAACAATAAGATTTGACTGCGAAGCTTCAGCATTTCATCAACAACTCTTGAAGAAGTCAAAACTGTTTTGGACGTAGAGCGGCATTGGCGGACTGCTAAGTTGTGGGGACGTGATAGTTGTTTTGGATGTTAGGAAAGGGGGGTTAATGAAAGATCCCCATGAATCGGTTTGCCTCTTTGTAAATGATACTGAAAACCAACTGTCACTCATTTCCAAACACAGAGATTCCGCTGGACGGCTTGGAAGAAACAATTCAGTGGATCGCTCTCTGGCTGAGTCTTCCAATGTCCTGATGGCTTTGATCTTGTATTGTAAGGGCGTTCTCATGGCGCGATTTGTAGTAACAATTTGTAGTATGCAACACAGTTGAAATCGAACACCTAAATCGTAATCGCAAGCTCTAGACCAATCAAATCCCTTAAATCTGTGTCCGTCCCAGAGTGACGTGTATGTTGATATCATGTCAGTGGACCTTCTCAATCTGCTTCCTCTGACCTTGTGTTTGCCAAAGGTTACCAGAATTGCAATAACATGAATGCCCTTATGCAACCTAAGAAATCTCGACTCAACAGTTCTATACATAGTTCGTTTTGGACTATCAAATGCTTTTGAATCACTTTCAGACAGCAATGATAGCAGGTATTCACGAAAGGTGGATGTATCTGCACCCAGTGTGTCAAATAGCCACTGACCCGCTAGCCGTGACTCCACAGTCACTTGCCCGTCGGGGTTGGGAATTTTCATGGCGTCATTTTGTGAATATATCACTGTTTCCGACTTGTTAAGTTATAATACACTTTTAAGTCATGCAAGATTATGGCTTGATAAAATCATATACTTCTCATAAAAACATTAGACTCACTAGTGTAAATATATCTACTTATTTCAGGCAACTGTTCTAGACTAGATTTTGCTAAATATTCCATAATGCTTAAAGGTACTGTTTACACATGAACTGATGTATTGTAAAACAAATTCGTGACGTTGAAAAGATTATTGTCATGAGTGCAATAAATAATAAAAATCAGTCAAAATTGATGAATTCTTTACAAAACTTTACACCAAAACGCAGCTGTTCATATGCACGATATTGACACATGCTTTTCAACAGTTTGATGCATGATCCTCGTGCAATTCATCTGCATAAGGTTTGTAGTTGGTTCCCCCAAGTTAGAGGACAAATCTATCTTCGATGTAACCATATATATGCATAACATATAGTGAGTATTTTAAGTGAGTCTAAACCTTTGATGGGAAGTATATTAGCAGCTTAATGATGAAACCCGTGTCATGCCTACAATATCTTATTCTCATCTCATCTATTTTGTAATCTTTTGATGAGTTACTATATTTAGATGTCGGGCTAGTGAATTATTTTGTGGGCTAATAACCTTCAGGCATATCTAGCCCGCCTGGCTAGCAAAGTTTGGAAACTATTTCGCACACTGTCTGCTCCACCCGTGCAGTCCATCCGATTTGTTTTAGAAAGATTTACTCAGGGCCTGCATTATCCTGGAGTGAGAGACTCGTCGTGACACCATGTAGCCACAACTGTTTATATTACCAGTAACATGCAGTTGCCTTTATTTGTCAATGCTTGACATGGGCCATTTGATTATACAACTGCTTGAAAAGAGATCAGTAATCGGGAAATCAATTGTATGAACATCAAAGTCGTTGGTTGGTTTGTTGTTTAACGCCGCACTCAGCAATATTCCAGCTATATGGCGGTGGTCTGTAAATAATCGGGTCTGGACCAGACAATCCAGTGATCAACAGCATGAGCATAGATATAAGCAATTTGGATACGATGACATGTGTCAACCATGTCACCAAGCCTGACCACCCGATCCCGTTAGTCGCCTTTTACGACAAGCATGGGTTGCTGAAGATTAATTCTGACCCGGATCTTCACGGGTAAAATATCAACGTCAAATCGTGGGGTGTAATAATGCAGGCTCTACTACGAAAAAGAAAAGACACTACATGAAGTACCTCATTCGCTATTCGCAGTGTCTGGCGCCCACGTTTTGGTTTATTATTCTGAAAACGCACAAGTGTGGAAGTTCTATGTACCTAGTAACTGTTAATGAAAGGGTTGTTGATTTTTGCCACCGCTCGATGCCTGACAGCAATTTTACCTTGTGTATGAATTCCAAGAGCCTAGTTTTTATTTGGCTTCTGAAGCCGAAGTATCAGGTTCAGATACCCATTTGGGTAATGTAGAGAAGAACAATGCTGGCGCTCCCCGAAATAAAAAAATACTCTAAATGTCGAAAAAGTAATGAAATAATGAAAACAATTCGAAAGTTTTCGATCATATAATTAAGTAAAGATGAAATACCCGAAATTTCGAACATATATTCTTTACAAAATAGAAACAAACTTTTTTTGACAGAAACCAATCCATACTGAATCCAACACGTGGGGAATGGATGTCGACGACAAAACGCTTTAAAAAAGAAACATTGAAGAAAAACGTAACGTTACACTTACGTCTGTAGTAAATCGCTAAAACGCATCTTACATGAAATGCACGTTCATCATCAAATTGTGTATCACCTTGAGTGGACTTCGCAGCATAAGATGGTAAGGCTCTTCAGCATATCCAGACAGAACATCTCAAACCTACGGACCCGATACAACTATACTGGGAGTGTTAATGACAGACCCAGGTCAGGTCGACCTAGAGTTACAACCGCCGCCCAGGATCGCTACATCCAGTTGAGACATTTCGTTCAAACACCACGTCCGCGTCATTCACAACAATCCGACTCCCTGGACTGCGCCGAATCTCCGACCAGACACTGCGCAATTGGTTATGGGAAGCCCGACTATTTGCCAGAAGACCAGTTCAACGTCACACCGTTCCCTTCATCAATGATCAACGATTAATGTTTGGAGCATGACAATGCTCGACCTCACGTTGCACGCGTTTGACAGGACTTCCTCGAGCAAAACAATGTTCAGGTGTTACCTTGGCTTTTTCGATCACCCGATATGTTCCCCATTGAACATCTATGTGATACTCTTGATCTATGCTTGCGCCAGCGTGATCCGCCACCTCAGACACTACAAGAACTGCACACAGCACTTCAGCAAGAGTATCAAAACATTCCTCAAGACAGCATTCGGCATCTCCTTTCTTCTATGGGTCACCGCTGCCAAGCTGTTATCGATGCTAATGGTGGTCACACCAGATACTGACATTTTACTCTGACTCTGTGGTTTTACCAAACACTTTCTGAGTAATCATGTTTTGACAAAACAGCATGTATAGTTTCAGTTTTTGAAGAGTATATATACACATAATTTGATAAACGAGAAATTGAAGTTTCTATAAAGATAATTTATGCTAAATAGTTTTAAAATTGAGCTCTCGTAAACTCGTTCACTCAAAAAACGTCGCGTTTTTTTCCAGTTTTTATGGCAACTATATTCTGGGATACCTGAATATGAAGGATGCAGTGAGAAGTTCAGGCTGTACACTCACTGTTTGTTTCCGTTTCAATCGCACCACGGGAAACAGATCCCAGGGCACAGGTGACCAGGAGAAGAAGAGTAAATACTTGCAGATACATGACGTATTGGCGAGTAGGTCTTCCTGAAAGAACGGTAACAACAAATGCAAGTAGAACCAATCGAACCTCGTCCACCACTGCAGTGTTTGGTCATTGCAGTGAGTGATTGACTTTAGTTTTACGCCGCACTCAGCAATGTTGCAGCTATATGGCGGCGTTCCGTATATACTCGAGTCTGGATCAAACAATCCAGTGATCAACAACATGAGCATCGATCTACGCAATTGGGACACGATGGCATATGTCAATCAAGTCAACGAGCTTGAGGCCCATCAGTTGCCTCTTACGACAAGCATGGGCATCTGAAGACCAATTCTAACCCGGATCGTCACGGGTCTGTGGTCATTGCAGGACTCAGATTATAAAAATAATAATAAATGCATATTTATAATGCGCCCTTTCCACAACCTAAGGCATGCTCAAAGAGCTACAGAATATTTACACAGGAGTATTTACAGCTGAAATTATACGTAATATTCTGAGAAAAGGTGGGTTTTAAGTCTGGACTTAAAAATGTCAGTTGTGTCAGAGCTTATAATGGCACATGGGAGAGAGTTCCAAAGCGCAGGTGCAGAGTAAGAGAACGATCGGTGTCCAAAGGATTTCAGTTTGTAGGATGGGATGACCAGTAGATTTGTGTGTTTGAGCGCAAGATGCGTGCAGGGACATACGGATGTAAGAGTTCAGACAAGAAGGAGGGATCAAAACCACGGAGGCACTTGTATGTCAGACAGAGGATCTTAAAGTCAATTTTGGCCCTAACTGGTACCCAATGCAGTTCTTTCAACACCGGTGTTATATGGGAACGTTTAGAAGTCTTGCTGATGATGCGGGCGGAAGTGTTTGGGATCGTTCCAGGGTATCCAGGGTACATTAGCTGGATGAGGGGCAGGGTTAGTATCTGGTTGAAGTACAGAGCTAAAATTCATCGGCAGAATTTCAAACATATCGTGTCGAGGAGTGTATATTAATGATAAGTCCATTGGTATAGCGCCCTATATCCAATCACCAAGTGGTTGCTCATGGCGCTGACATATTTACAACAGGAGTTCATTTAGATGTCATAGTGCTTCTTGAACAGGAACGTTTTAAAATTAGACTGGAAGCTGGCTATTGAGGGGGATGCTTTAAGGCACCCATGCATATTGTTCCAGAGGATAGCTGACAAGTAGGAAAAACGTCGATGTCCGTATGTCTTCAGATGTGCATTTGGGACGATGAGCAGCGACTGATTGGCTGATCTAAGAGTCCTGGTTGGAACGTACTCTCTGACAAGACTAGAGAGATGGGATGGAGCTGCGTTGTTAAGACATCTATAAGCCATGCTAAATATCTTGTATTCTATCCTGGCTGGGAGTGGTAACCAGTGAAATATATATAACTTTATTCAGTAGAAAGGCCACAGGCCCATGTACAATATATATTACAATACAAAAGGTATGATGTGCACAATAACTAGAACATATTTTATATATTCACAATAATAATACGCTACGTCGCATAAACGCTTCCTTAATATAATTTGCATACATATATAAATAATTGCTATTTTCATTTTGAAGAAGGCGAATGAGAGAGTTTCTATCTTTACAGTCAATATTTAACATGTATCCTGTTCTTAAATCATCATATTGTGGGTAAATAGACATAAAATGAACCTACCGAATGAAATGTTTGACTATGAATGTATTTACAATGCACTTTAGTCCATCTTGTTATTCCAAGACAAGACCAATTATGATTGTAACGACTTCCTGGACACACAAACAAAGTGATGCCATTGTACGTCAAACCAACATGTCACATGGTGACTGGAACAATTGTGGTCAGGTTAGATCCAGACTCAATTCTTCAAAGACCACCGCCACACAGCTGTAATATTGCTGTGTGCAGCGTTAAACAACAAACAAAATAATTAGGTACACTGTTATATTTACCGGATTAGAACATTAGTCAGTGAGTGAGTGAGTTAATATTTAGCGTCATATCGGCAATAATTCAGCCATATCGTGATGATATAGAACGTAAAAACCTGTTAGGACAGTAAAAATACTAGAGTATCACAGATATATATTTAAAACTGGTTCGCTATCGTAAAATTAAATCACTATAGACAGAACACATATAAACACGTGATATAGATCACCAACACTTGAAGGTAGATCACCATACTAGGGTCCATGGGGACTTACAGTACTTTTGCTACCTGCATGGACCCTAGCTGGATTTACACATCCCTTCAGTTGGCAAAATGTTTTAATAAATATATGATAAAATAGAGCTAAAGTCTTACGTACCCTTCAGGGGACAATAAAACTTTTCAATTATAATCGCAGTTGATAAGTAACATTTATATAAAAGACCCTATTACTGATTTTGACATTGAAATATTTATCCCTTGTGATGGCAAAACCAATACAGTCATTAGTTAAAGTATAAAGTTAAATGATAATGTCAAACCCTAAGAAAATAGATCCTCTCAAACCCATGTTAATGGTTAGAGGAGGCTAAATGGAAGATCTCGCCACTCAAGGTAACGTGGTTGACGATAGATCACCGTTTCCTAATTTCGTGGATCGAAGTTCATAACAAGACCATATGAAGACTTCAATACAACAGAGATTGTTGAACCCCTTGAGACACTGCGCCACATCAAATACTACTATTAAACGTACATAATGTGAAAGTCAAGGAATTAATCTCAATAAGACGATTATTATTAACTTGATTATTTACATAATTGTTTGAATAATGCTGAATGGGGCGTTATCAAGCAACAACACAAATATTGTACAGCCTTAGCCCCAAGTATCTACAATTGTTTGATGACCAATCTGTAGTGCAACTTACCTGATCACTGAAGAGACTTCTAAATGCGTGTGTTCGCAATGGGCAGTTAACAATAAATGCGTCCAACGTACATGGACATAAACGTGTATTGTGACAGTATTGACGTATATATTCATGGTAGCAGGTGACACTGAACAATTACGTTGATGAATACACGACACGTTTTTGTTTTCTTTATGCGACGTTTCAGAGCTTATTCTTGCTCCTTCACCAGGTGAATAAGGAAGGAGAAATAATTACCTCTGAAAGGTCGTATAAAGAATAATAAGAGGCTATCCATATAACGTGTCATGTATTCATTTTCGTCCAGCTGCTAAATGCCCTTCAAGAACTTCAGTTATGCTGATATTGTGTACGCTCTAGGTCACGGTGCTCCTTCCTCAACCACTATATAGCCTGGCAGAGAGGTTCAAGAGGAGAACAGTCTCCACGATTATCCAGGCTCAGGTCCAGGGAACCGATCCACAAAGCGTTCGTAACGTTACGACATGTCGTAACTCTATAGTTTATCATAGGCTTACGAATGTCGTAAGGCTACGAACGCTTTGTGGATCGGGACCCTGGTTGATGAATAAATATGATTACGGTAAAGTGGCTAATTCACTTTTAGCAATATTCCAACAATATCACGGCGGGGTGCAGCAGAAATGGGCTTCATACATTGTACCCCTTGGGAATCGAACCCGGGTCTTCGGCGAGACAAGAGAACGCTTTAACCACTAGGCTACTCTATCGCCCTGATTCAGGAAGATAGACAAGTGACCACCACACATGACCAATACAGTTGATATCACTCATGAAAGATGAGCCGTGAAGATCCATGTTAGAATTGATCTTCAGTAATCCATGCTTGTCGCGAGAGGCGACTCACGGGTTTCGGTGGTCAGGCTAGCTGATTTGGTTGACACGTGTCATCGTATCCCAATTGGGGCGGTGGGGTAGCCTAGTGGTTAAAACGTTGGCTCGTCACGCCGAAGACCCGGGTTCGAATCGCCACATGGGTACAATGTGTGAAGCCCATTTTTGGTGTCCCCCGCCGTGATGTTGCTGGAATATTGCTAAAAGCGGCGTAAAACCAAACTCAGTCAGTCAGTATCCCAATTGCGTAGATCGATGCTCATGATGTCGATCACTTGATTATCTGGTCGAGACTCGATTATTTACAGACCGCCGCCATATAGCTGGAAATATTGCTGAGTGCAACGTTAAACTAAACTCACTCTCTCCATGTATTTCACAGTATGCAACGACGCTGCAAGTTGCTCCATCCAGAGATTGCCGGGTTAGAATTGATGTTCAGCAGCCCATACTTGTAAGAGGCTAGTAACGGGGATCTGTCTATGCTTGTTGTTATTTACATACTGCTGTAGGCATTAAAGGACCAACCAGCCAACCAACTATTTTAATCGTGATGAACATACTTCACTACACTGGATACAATAATCTCAACGCTGCATGTTTTAACTGGTTTTCTCACACAAAACAACACACATATTGTTATTATTTCAGCAGAGCTACAGCTCACTTAAAATGTTAATATCGTGTGAATAATTACAATCGTCAGAAATATACTACATGTTCATAAAAAGCAACGCACAATTTCTGCCTTAAAAACACCTTTAGTTTGGTGTTTGTAAACAGTACGCTGCATAGAATGCACAACGCCACAGCAAGCACAAAGCAGGCTATCTGTTCCACGTCGTTTATCAATAGATTATTTCCGAACCAAATGTCGGAAACACCCGATGACCAGTATCAGTTTACTGGCGTTTTACTATACATATACATGTACACGTATGTTATATTGTCTGTTATTCACAATAGGTGAATTTCGGTCACTTAATCTATGATCAGATTTTCCACTAATGTAATATTATTAATTCATTTCCAATAATCTTTCAATCATGATTTGTATGTGTGCAGATTATTGAATAAACACTCCAATTTTTCAGCATTCCCCCTGAGACCTGAGTACTGTATATCAATAGCGTTTCTTAAACATACCTGCACTATTTATATCTTATAAACATCCTTCTAACAGCCTTATGGGACTATTTGGGTCTATTTCTAAGCATTTTCTGAAATATCATATTTATCTATCAACAAACGCATTTTCCATAAAATCAAGGGTATGTTTGTGTCGCTTTTTCTTCTTGTTCTTGAGACCGCCTCCGTGGTGTAGTGGTTAGAGCGTCCGCCCGGGAGAGCGGAAGGTCGCAGGTTCGAACCCCGACCGCGTCATGCCAAAAGACGTTAAAATATTGTACTTGTTGGTCCCTGCCTGGCGCTCGGCATCGTATGACTATAATTATAATGAATTTATCTCTATTGCTCATCAGTTAACAAAAGAGACAAATTATTGTCTATATTCATGATATATATCTCCCAGACTGCACGCCTTTAACCTCTCAGGAATGAATCACAAGCAAACATTTATGGGAGAGGGCTTCATTAAGTTGGCGAACCACCTGCTTTGTGCTCATTAAGTTGGATAACTTGTGCATAATTCTGTTCTTCAATGAATAAAATATGTTTAAATCAAAATTTATGACACGGGTGCCCGAGGAAAATCGAGGTCACCCGTCCCACCAGTTATACACTCAACGAACTCACTCAAAGGTAATCCAATTGTGGGCACTTGGTTCAGCTCACAAAGGGGCATTGCATGGGATAGGATGTTTCTAACTGGTACGTTAAATCTGGAAATGGCGTCATCACCTCCCAACCTTTTGAAATCCTAACCCTGATTTTGAATGCTCGCACCGGACAAAATAACCCCACTGGGCAGATACAGTTTTAACTAAGAGGTAAAAAAAGTATAGATCGAGTTTGACGATCCATAAAAACGACACACAAAATGTTGATTACAAGAATAATATGAAATGAAGAATGGTTACAGATGAACCGAGCACATTATGAAGGATGTTCTGACAACACATGACGTGTTAGCGATAGTGAAACATAGAACATATTGGTTTCCAGTGATATTTGAACACTCATACGCGATTGTCAGGCTCTATACAAGTTCATTGGAGACACAATGGCAGTCTCAGTAACGGATATGACCACCACGTGCCCCAATGCATGCTGTGATACGTCGTCTCATCGATGACGTCAGACGTCTGATGACGTATGCTGGAATCCTTTGCCACTCCACTCTCTACATATGCTCTAGCTCTTGACTGTTGTCAATGGGTTGTTGACGACTTCTTATCTGTCTTTTCAGATGGCCCCATAGATGCTTTGTCGGGTTGATATTTTGTGAGTGGGCAGGCCATGGAAGGGCATCAATGTTGTGGTGTATGAGAAAGTCCTGTGTCAGTCTTGCTGTATGGGACCTGACATGGTCCTGTTGAAACACTGTTCCCTGTGGTTGGTTTTGTATGAATGGGAGCACAACGGGTTGTAGCACCTGGTCTCTGACCTGCACTGCGTTTAAGTTCTCCCGCACAACTACCAGATTAGAATTCTGTTCCCTACAAATACCGCCCACACCATGACGCCTTCTCCGCCGAAAGGCTGGACCTGTTGGGTGCACACAGGAGCTAGTCGTTCACCTCTAGGGCGATAAATTCGTTCTCTGCCACCATTCTGAAACAACTTAAAACAACACTCGGCGGTAAACAGCACTCGGCGCCACTGCCTCACCTGCCAGACTCGAACTCGCCTAGCCCATCGCAATCTCAGGCGCCGATGCTGCACTGTCCAAAATATGTCCCGGAATGAACGGAGGGCTCTAATTCCGGCAGCACGAAGTCTACGTAGTACTGTACGTGGGCTAATACGATGTCTCAGTGTTGTTGCAGCCGTTGCCGTTCCCGTCGCCGTCGCCGTCGCCGTAACGAATCTGTTTCGCAGATGGATGATCCTTATTTGCCGGTGTTCCCGTGGGCCTGTCCTCAGTACTTCCTGGATCGTTGTAGAAGCCAGGATACCGTCAGTGGCGTACACCCGAACCTGCTGGCAATTTCACCTGTAGCTCCCATTTCGGTCATACCGATGGCTCTCTCTCTTTCTTCACGTGTTAATATCGGTATGTTTTTGGTGTGCTTTTATCAACTGTGATACCATGCTATGTAATGATCGAATTTATACACACCTCGCCACGTTCATCTCGGCCTGCAGACTCCAAACATGTTTTAGTAATTTCTCTTGCAACATCGCACCCTTCTGTCGTGTTGCGTTTTGGAAATGTTATTTGTTCTTCCTTGAACCGGGGAGATGACTGTCAGAATAACCGTTCTTCACTATGGATCACATTGTTTTAGGCAAAAATGACTTATGCCAACCATATATGTATACTGTAGTGTTCCCTCAAATTGGGGAAACTCCATTGTTTTAAGGTTTTACAACTACGGACAATCCATTAACAGGACCTGCTGGAATTTTCTGTGATCTAATCTGACAACTGTTCTGAAAAAGAAAGAAATGCTCTCTAACCATGCATTACGATCTGAACGAGACCGAGTGAATGTTACAGTGGCGCGTGGTCCTGTGCTCATAGTTCAGGTCACAAATCGGTGAAGTTAAGCAGCGTCGAGCTCGGAGAGGCCTTGGATGGGTGACCGTGTTTGGCAGCTTGACTCCTGAGTGTTTCTAGGACTTGAGTCCTGCCCCACAACGAAGCACATGTGACACATAAAGACGATAAAGTGATATATTTCATATTGATAATATCATTAACCGCTTATTGTATCAATTGGTCATTTACGGCTTTTTATGTTTTTCAATATACAACATGAATGCGTTCACTCGATGTTAGATATTGACCCACAAAGTACGGGACAATTATTATTATTAACTAATTTGGAATGGGGTTAACGTGTGTTATGTTTGGGATTACACCTTCTTAGCAAAGTGCAGATTCTAGTACTTTTGGGGGCTGAGCCCCATCCGGGATTCGAACCCACACCCTCTATAAATAAAAGGAAAAAGTAGATTCTAGTACTTTTTCTTCTTTTTCCTTTTATTTATAGAGAGTGTGGGTAAAAAAATTAAAAATAAATAAAAATAAATAAATAATAATAAATAAATAAAAATAATAATAATAAAAAAATTAATAAATAAATAAAATAAAATAAAATAAATAAATACTAGAATCTGTACTTTCCTAAGAAGGTGTAATCCCAAACGACCAGATATTATTGAGAATTTAAAGATTGTACTTTGTTTATTTTTTCCCTCATTACTCACGTATTAAATGTGAATATTAGCAGAACATAACTCCAGATTCAAAGACAGGTGAACAGTTAGTATTTTGTCAAGTCACAATGGGCAGCAATGCAGGCTTCAATGCGGCGGGGCATACTACTGATCAAAGAAGTTAGAAAGTCGTGGTCCATGCTGTCCCAATAACGGACCACCTCTTCTTTCATTTCAGCAATATTTGTCAGATTTTTCTTATTGACACTTTCCTTCATAAGTCCCCAAACATTTTCTATTGGATTTATGTCAGGGCTATAGCTTGGCCAATCTAATAATGAAACCAGGCCTGTTAATGCTTTAAACGATGTTTGGGTCGTTGTCCTGCTGGAAAATCCAAACATTTTCATAGAACACGTGAGCAGATGGACGTAAATGTCCCTCGAGAATATCTGTGTACCGCTCGCTGTTCATATTCCCTTCAAATACACATAGGGGCGTTGTCCCTAACACAGATATGCCATCCCACACGTTAAATTTCGGGCTCTCCTTTGGCGCTGATACAAAGGTTTTTCAGTTTGTTTGGTCCAGAATTTCAGTGTTTTAGGAAACAGCCACACATAACTTTCATCTGAGAAAATCACATTGTCCCAGTTAAAATTTCTATGCTGTAAGCACCAGTTCAACCTTCGCTTGTTCAGGTTTCATGATCGGTGATGGAATTCCTCGACTTTTCTGCCAACCCATTTTTCAAAACACGATAAACAGTGTGTATTCATGGAATGCGTTACTTGGGTATTAATTTCACACTGGCAATCACTCACCTTAATAATGTGTGCATTGTTGGCCAATCGACCGAGAACAGATGTTGCTGGCACGTACCTAATGGTTTACCTTCACTCATTATTGACCCGAATATGTCAATAATAAAATAAAGAAAATATAATTCTGGATAAAATTCCATAGAAAAGACTCTTTAGTAACCTGTGAGCATGTGTTATGTGTATATGTTACACCCAATCAGTGTCTTGCGTCGGTGCAATGTGCAATCGACAACGATGTGTATGAGTTTTAAAATCTTGTTGACAAACGTCAAAGGGACAAAGCTATTTCACAAAGATCTATGAACCAAGTTATTTTAGAAAGATATTACTGTAAAACACAAATAAAATACGCTTATAATACAAAATGTACGCTTTAGTGCGCAAAGCAAATGCGATCAACCATTATTAGCAACTAAAAAGTACTAAGAGATGATCTACTCACAAAATTGTATTTCATACCTTCTGAGCTTGGACTAGATTATGTATAATTATTTAATAATAGAGTTAACGTTATTTAAAAAAACAAAAACATGTAAACAATACATGTCCAATGCGTTGATATTGTGAAATATTTGGACCATTATTTTTCATTCACAACCAGCGTCCATTTCCCATTTCATGCATTGAGAAGATAATTGCAATGGGCAGTTGCACAGGTTGTGGGTAACATATACATAATTATGCATATATATTTATTGACGCCCTTGATATTCGCAACTGATGAAGGGGTGAAGTGAATACTGAGTTAACGTTCTGGTTTAAAAGCATCATTTCATCTATGTCATATTATTATACGCCGTATAATATATTGAAACTTGGATTGGACACAGGGACCCACACAAAAAGAGATTACTGAACATAATACCTTCTTCAAGAATACCTTATTCAAAGATTGATACTTGAGGTATGGACAGGGTTATCCTTTATTCGTCATCTAAGTATAATATATTAAACATTGTTCACTCCTGGCGTAATTTATGAAATGACACGACAGTCGATACTCTGAGTCAGTGAGGGAATGAGACATATTTAGGTCGCTTTTAACAATATTCCATCGATATCATCAATCTAAATGACACTAGCTACATATTGCTATAGTATCGTCTACATTGTCTTTATTGAAACGCAACTGTTGGACACCAATTTGTGCGATAAGCAACGAATTTACAGAAAATACGCCTCAAGTCTCTATTAGTGTACAACGCAGTTATGTCCTCTTCCGTTTCCGAAACTGACTTGTACGATGAATAAACTTTCAGAAAATAACTACTACCAATATTACTGTTCCAAGTATGGAAACAGATATCCTTGCAGTGTTGCTTAAACGTTGCCATAACCACATCTACGTCGCCAAAGTCTTGTGTAATCCACACAAAAGAGAATCCAAATTTAAACAATAGTGAACGAACATGAGAGACCCAGTTGACATTTCCATTTTCATCAAAGACTTTAAGCATTTCATAACAAGCTCGAGCATACCTATGGCTGCTCATTCTCACTACTCTACACCAGTACCTGATACAACGACTAAAATAATTAACAGACATTTGATATCTGCCCATCTCTCCTAAAACAGCTTTTGTAGACACAAATGAACTCTCTCTCTCTCTCTCTCTCTCTCTCTCTCTCTCTCTCTCTCTCTCTCTCTCTCTCTCTCTCTCTCTCTCTCTCTCTCTCTCTCTCTCTCTCTCTCTCTCTCTCTCTCTATCCTCTCTCAATAGGTGGTGATGAAGATATTCCATCAAAAGGTCATTAATCTCAGACTTTGACGTATCGAATTTAGTCACATCCAAGGTTACAGAGTGCTCAACAAATCAACTAGATCTCATTCAAAACGTCGTGAAGTTTTACGAGAAGCGTATAATAAAGTGATTGTTCTGTGTCATCTGCCACCATGAATATAATCGTCAATACAGTCACGATACATGATTATATCCATATGCGTAGGGTGCCTTTATTGTTAACTGTCCCTTGCGATCACACGCATTCAGAAGATGTCTTTAACATGGACCTGTTCTGAGGCTTTCCCCCTTGTGACAATACTTTCAGTTGACACCACGTTTGCATGAGTGTGCCATCTGTCGCCATGAACAGTCAGGAACGTTCTTTGTTGAGAACAACCAGACCATTCCACGTCAATACAATCACAATAAATCCATACAGATAGGCCGCCTATATTTTTAATTCTACTATCAGTTTCAGCCATTGTAAGAATATTCTCCCTCCAAACAGGTACGTTGCTCTGCATGCATCTTTCAACTCCAGCTACTTATATCTACACTAATAGTTTTGCTTGTTGTCTTTGATAACAATCCATTCAGCATTAACAAGTATGAAGATATATACATCTCTTCAAATGTTTAGACTCACTTAAAACGCTCACTATATGTTATGTATATATATATTTGGTTACATCGAAGATTGCTTTCTCCTCTAACTTGGGGGAACCAACTGCAAACTTAATGCAGATGAATTGCACGAGGATCATGCATCAAATTGTTGAAAAGCATTTGCAAATATCGTGCATGTGAACATCTACGTTGTGGTATAAAGGTTTGTTAAGAATCCACCAATTTTAATCCCTGGTTTTCATCATTTACTGAACTCATGACAATAAGCTTTTCAACGTTACGAATTTGTTTTACAATACATCAGTTTATGTGTAGTAGGCTTCTCCTGAACAGTATGGAATATTTTGCAAAATTTCGTTTAGAACGGTGTCCTCCCATTACGCGGACAACCAGTTCGCAGACACCTTAAAACAACATTTACGGTTCAGTGAACAGATTATCTACTACCTGTAGATGGGTGATGGGTGTCTGTCAATTGGGAGATAACCTTTAGAACAGTTGCCTGAAGTAAATGGCTATATTTACACAAGTGAGTCTAAACATTTGATGAGAAGTATATATCAGTGTCGTTTTTAGATGGATTATGTGTACTTTAATATGTAGTATTCAAAGACCCAAGGGGTTCAAGAATCCCTTTTATACTGAAGTTAATATTATGATCGCATAATTATATTATGAGCTACAATTCAGAGAGCACAGAATATGCAATGAGCCAAGTGGCCTACTCTGATTCCATGACCAACATATACTATTGCAAAAAAGAAACGCATAACCCAGAAATCTGTTGCGAAATTGTATTTTAAAACATGCATAACTCGTCCACAAATAAACTTTAGTACATGAATTTTTACATCAGTTTAGAAGAAGGTAATTTCTATACAACCAAGTGAATTGTAGATAACGGAAACGTTGAGCGCGATGGTGACGACGTAGCTTGGTCCCGACGTCGGGTTTTTCTGACTCTCAGTCCAATATCTCTCAACCTGTTCCGTACAGTTTGACCGGATATCCTCCGAGGTCCAGGCACCCTGGCTGCTGTGCTCTCACCCGTGGCAGTACGATCACGCAAATGTAGTACCCGGATGTACCGATCTTGGGCTGCAGTCGTGACTCGAGGTCTCCCTGTATGGGGACGGTCATTTGTTATACCTGTTTGGTTGTAACGAGCCGCAAGCCGTGATATCGTGCTCAGACTAACATTCAGACGCCTGGCAATAGAAGATTGGTAATCTCCAGCGTGCATTCTTTTAATGGCGATGTTCCGTGAAACCCCTTCAAAACGGATGCCGATTTCCGAAAATAATCTGGATTTTTATAGCCAGACAGTGCATGCTCTTTGCTGCACAATTTCAAGTGGAAGGTGATTTCTGTTGTGTTGTGGCGATGCATTTTTAATTCTTGTAAGAAATCGCATCAAAATCAACATTTTCAGGTAATGTCGATTTTTCACTTGTGCAATTGTGTAAAATCGTGTTATCAAAACTTTTGTTACATATTTTTACAATTGTTTGAACACAATAGTTAATTAACAGATTTTTATCAATACAAAACGCCTATGCGTTTCTTTTTTGGGATAGTATAGTTGCCTTACCATATGCCGTGCTTTTGGGGGACTATAGTCTTAACTGTGTTCACTGTGGGCCATAATCATTATACTTGTACCTTTATTCTGACATTTGCACTATTGAGAGGTTTGTTCGTTTGATGTTTAACACCGCAGTCAGCAATAATACTGGTATATGTAGTGCAGTGGCTTAGGTCCGATTTTGAGGTTGATCGTTACATGCCGGACTAAAGCATGAAACTTTGCATAGTGCTGGGGAATATCATGATAAAACATATTTTCGGGGGGTGCCCGATTTTTGGGGAACATTTTCCGAAAAATTCAAGATGGCGTCCAAGATGGCCGCCAAAAATCAAGGATTTCCAATTTTAACACTATCTAACTTTTCCCCGCTGGTTTTATAGCAGAATACCTTGCACAGTGTTTGGGAACATAATGATAAAACATATTGTTTGGGTGTGCCCGAATTTTTGGGCCCATTTTCCCAAAAATCCAAGATGGCGTCCAAGATGGCCCCCCTAAAAGCAAGGATTTCCAATTCTAACACTATTGTGACTTTACCCCGCTGGATTAAAGCAGAAAACCTTGCACAGTGCTAGGGAACATCGTGATAAAGCATATTTGGGGGATGTGCCTGAATATTTAGGCTAAATTACAAAAAAATCCAAGATGGCCACCAAAAATCAAAGAGTGCTGAAGTCCACCCAGAATGGTCGCCGTATGTGAGAAATATTCGCCGTTCAAAGGGCTATTTTTAATACTTTCAAGAAATATAACAAACAGGATTTATCTTTAGTAGTAAAAGATATAATTCATCATCCACTTAATGAAAAAGTTACTGTTTTGATCAGTCACATGACGTCAATTTGTCAAACATCGATCTCTGAAATTCTGAAGTCTCCTTTAACAGTTCCCATTGAAGTTACAGAGCGATGTGCATAGAAGTTGAGAAGATTCACAAATACACTTCTTTGAACATAGAGGTTGAAACTTGTAGCCAAATTTTCAACGGGAAGCTGCTGGCAGTGTCATCCACACCGGTAGCCATGGGTTGTTGTCCTTTGTCCAACCAAATAAATCTGGCTCTGATACTTTCTGTCTGAGAAGTAAACAAGTAAGCCATATGCTGGCCTGGTACAAGCTCCTGTTTGTGTGCTGTAGCAGAGCATCCTGAGTGGGGGGAAGGTTCGGCATCAAACTTGATCTTGCGGCTTTGGCAGAACATCTCTTGTTGCAGTTCGTTGACTATGTTCACTGGATGTAGTGCTGTCAGACATGATGCATGTGAATCGCTCAACTTATGAAAACACTTCTGAGTCTTTGTCCACAGGTTGGAATGGTTGCTGTGCAGGAAAAGAGAAATCTATTAGTCACATTCTCCTAGCATATCCAAGTCTTCAAAGCAGTTACCATTTTGCCTTTACCACTGAACTGTGATGTTGTGTCAGAACCAGTGAATGCGTGGAAAAAAGGGAAGCACCACTCATCTCCGACAGCCAAGATTTTGGAATTTTATGTGATAACATCTGACATTTTTCCCGTTTCCTAATGACACCCACAGCTGAACAGCAGACTTTAGTTCAACCAGTTGGGACAACAACATTTGTGTCGACAGTGCTAAACCATGATGTTTGTAGCACCTTTTTGCAAAGCATCTTTGACACGAAGGCAGATTCTGATATCCGCCTCTTCCTGATCAGTGCACTGCATCTCCTCTTCACTTCCTACTGTAACCACTGACTCCACAGCTGTTATGAACACCACCTTTCCTGGTTTGTAAGAGCTGCTAGCCACATCATCTGTTATGAATGCAAATAGTTCTTCTTTGTCCTTTGATTCTTTTAGAAAAGCAGCAAAGATCATTGGTAGTCTAGTATGATGGGAAACTTTTCTTCTACTGCCTTTCTTTTGCTTTTTCTCGTGTTGTCTCGAGCAGAGTCATACCCAGGTGATACAAGACAATCTAAGAGCTCTTGTTTGCAGTTTGGTAAATGAAGTTTTCCATGAATTGATATGTATTGTGGCCACGGGTGATTTTCATGAGAAAAAGAATTGTTTTAAATTAGGTTGACGTACCTGACAATCAAGGAACATCTGACTGAAGAGACTGTAGCCATTTTTCAGGTCATTCGTTTGCTGTTTGATTTAGACTTAGGTTTGTTTGTGGTGGCTTAAAACAGGTGATTTTTTTAAATGGGGTTGTGAATTGACTCTGTCCTTTACAAACTTCTCATATTTGTCTTTTCCGGTCTTCTCCATTGATTTCATAGATGCTACGACAGCTTCACCAACACATTGATGATCATCAAGGGTCATCAGTTCAGGAGACTCTTCCAGGAAGGGATTTCCCATCGAAGCAACTGTGCCACATAAGTTGTTGACTTGAGTCTTAAATGTCTGCTGTGTAGCAAAATCTTGTTCATTGCTTCTAGTATCAACCTTGTCATCTTGCTTCTCAAACTCTTGCAGAATTCTTGCTTGTTCTGATCCAAATATCATCCATCTAGTTAAGGCAACAGTTTCTATTAATGCAACTGCACCACCTGAGTGTTTTACAACTTTGCTGTTTCGCTCATGAGCTTGATCCAAAAGCATGGCAGCAAATGTCTCTGAATGGACTCTTCTGTCAACAGGAAGGCTTTCATATCTCTGATGTGAACTGACAGCCTGCGTGCATAGTTGGTGTGATCAAGAGCAAAGAACCAAAGGACAAGTTGTTTCATTACCTGAGTGTACAGAAACATGTTTCTTTTCGCGATGGGACCTCACACAGATTGGTATCATTGTCTCGAGATGAAGAATCAAATCCCAGTATTTGAATGTTGGAATGTTTTCTGACATCCAATTTATCCAGCCAGTCTTCAAATGATTGTTGAACATGCGGTTCCAGTGAGAACATGTAAGCATCGCTTTGAAGACTTGCTATTTGATACGGCAGCTATTTGATGAGCATGTCCTTGTAACATTATCCGCTGAATGAAAGATTCAGCTGTTCCACTTGGGCAATATCCGCGTCTGTTGGTGCTGAAATCCATCCAGAATCTTCCAACAAGTCTCCAACTATTTTCCATAAGGCTATTTCAATGTGAAGACCTCCAAGCTTGATAGTGTACACATCTTCACCAAACACATTAGGCCATCTCCATTGAACATATTTTGCTAGCGCAAAATGTGGTTGAGCTATATCCATCACTGGGAGTTGTCACTGGGAGTTATTCTGTGACTGTCTTGATAATAGATATACCATGCCTAGCCATGGCAAGACTTGCGGCTTTGTCCTTAAAGAAGAAGAAGAAGAGAACTTATTCCTGCTGCAACCTGTTCCTGGGTTTGACGAGAAGCATGAAATGCACCAGGCAACTCATCCTGTTCCAAATGTTCTTCATCGAGAAGGCCAATGCAGTGCTTGATCCACGATTCTTCTTAGCTTTGGTGATCTTGTCTTCGACTTGATGATGAGTTATAGGCACATTAACTCTCTCCACATTGCAGGGTCCTTCAGAAACTTTACAACTTCCTGGAAGTGTAGGTTTGGAAGAGCTTGAAATAGTGTCTATTGAAAGAGGTTTTTCGCTGCTACCATTATCAACAACATATCAAATGTGGCTGCAAGTCTCAACCTCTATGCTCAATGAAGTGCATTTGTAAATCTTCTCAACTTCTGTGCACATCGCTCTGTAACTTCAATGGGAACTGTTAAAGGAGACTTTAGAATTTCAGAGATCGATGTTTGACAAATTGACGTCACGTGACTGATCAAAACAGTAACTTTTTAATTAAGTGGATGATGAATTATATATTTTACTACTAAAGATAGATCCTGTTTGTTATATTTCTTGACAGTATTAGAATAGCCCTTTGAACGGCGAATATATCTCACATATTGCAACAAATGAATATTTTTTTATAGTTGGCGACCATTCTGGGTGGACTTCAGCACTCTTTGATTTTTGGTGGCCATCTTCGATTTGGGGGAAAATAGGCCCAAGCATTCGAGTACACCCCATAAATATGCTTTATCACGATGTTCCCTAGCACTGTGCAAGGTTTTCTGCTTTAATCCAGCGGGGTAAAGTCACAATAGTGTTAGAATTGGAAATCCTTGCTTTTAGGGGGGCCATCTTGGACGCCATCTTGGATTTTTGGGAAAATGGGCCCATTAAACCGGGCACACCCAAAACATATGTTTTATCATTATGTTCCCAAGCATTGTGCAAGGTTTTCTGCTATAATCCAGCGGGGGAGAAGTCATATAGTGTTAAAATTGGAAATCCTTGATTTTTGGCGGCCATCTTGGACGCCATCTTGAATTTTTCGGAAAATGTTCCCCAAAAATCGGGCACCCCCCGAAAATATGTTTTATCATGATATTCCCCAGCACTATGCAAAGTTTCATGCTTTAGTCCGCCAAGTATCCATTTTCACCCTAAGCCACTGCACTAATGGCGGCGGTCTGTAAATAATCGAGCCTGGATCACACAATCTAGTGATTGATGCATCGATGTATATAACTCGGATACGATGGAATCTATCAACCTAGTCTGCCAGCATGGCCACCCGACCCATTTAGTTACAGCGAACATGGGTTAACGAAGACCAGTTCCTTCACAGGTCCCTCGCTTGGTTTGCAAACAAGAAGATATACTGCCTGATTTTCTAAATGACAATCTGATTACTAACAAAAGCAGTTTGGTTGTGTAAGTTGAGGTTCTTTCTAAGATTCGTTATGTTTGATCGTTGTAAGAAGATGCAACTCAGTGTATCAAGAAGTCGGGTAAATTGTTCAATCACCATTAATCTTGTCAGGATATGGCCTAAATAATGCCGATGTTACGTGTAATATTAACTTTCCCCCCCTCACTCACTCGCATACATAATTCTTTGTGTCCCCAAGTGACATAAGAAGCTGATATACCCTGGTAACAGGTGCACTTGTGAACTGAGCGTATTATAATTCCAACGCTTTCAACATTGTCTCTGATAACTAAGATGATCCAACATTTCATGATCATGACTCCTTCACTCAACACAGTCCCGCCATACTGCAGCCCTGGTCGAAGTCCTCGTGGTTCTTCTTGCATCAATTCTTACTGTTCTTTCAGAAAAACAACAACTCGCCAATACGTCATGTATATGCAAGTATTCATCCTTCTTCTTCTGGTCATCTTTGCCCAAGGATTTCCTGGCAATGCTGCCATTGAAAAGGAAACAAACAGTAAGTTGGAACCTTGCGCTCTCGATATTTCGATTTCCCCTCGACATTTAGAATATTTGCTGTCCGTAGTATGGTTGTCTACCTTCAGTTGTTGGCGATATATAGCCCATTTTTTACATTGTATTGTCCAACAATAGTTTTCTGCTTTTAAAGATATATGCTAGCTAGTTTTAATTCACTTTGTGCCAATCTAGTAATTGTACTGTCCTTCGTTGACTGGGTTTTATATATTATATGTATGTATTATGAATTTAGACCTAGTTTTAGTCACGATATGGCTGAAATATTGCCGATGTGACTTTAAATTTTATCTCACTTACTCACTAGAATATTTGCTCGTTACGTCGCTAAATGACAGCATTGAGCTTCAAATAGTTTACCCATGCAGGTATTTGAACACGAGTCTTCTGCTTGACAAGTCGAAGCATAAAAACTCTAGGTTAACCTGCCGGTGCTTTTGAAATTCATAAGCAAGATCATTTGTTTTGTCAGACATTGAGCGGAAGGGAAAAAGAGGGGGAGTGAGAGAGTTTATTTTTACGCCGCACTCAGCAATATTCCAGCTATATGGCGGCGGTCTGTAGATAATCGAGTCACATAGCTGGGATATTGCTGAGTGAGACGTAAAACTAAACTTACTCACTCACTCTTTTCCAAAGTGTAACCTGCACCATTATACCCTACACTGACATTGACGTTCATACAACTGTTTTCTGATCACACCGATTTCTTCTGACTTGGTTGACACATGTCATCGGTTACCAATTGCGCAAATCTTACTTCTTATGCTGTTGATCACTGGATTGTCTGGTCCAGACTCGATTATTTACAGACCGCCGCCATATAGCTGGAATATTGCTGAGTGCGGCGTAAAACTAAACTCACTCACTCACACTTAGCGGTTTGGGCGGAGGGAGGTAACCTACTGGTTATAGCGTTTGCTCTTCACGCCGAAGACCCGGGTTCGATTCCCCACATGGGCACAAGGTGTAAAGCTCATTTCTGGTGTCCCCCGCCGTGAAATTGGTGTTATATTGTTAAAAGAGGCCTAAAACTGAACTCATTCACTCTAATAGGTAGTATCATGCCTGGCATTGGCAAGAACTAGGCCACTGCCACAAAATTGTACACTTTCCTGTTAAGTGGGTGATGGGGTGGCCTAATGGTAAAACCGTTCACTTGTCACGCCGAAGACCCGGGTTCGATTCCCCACATGGGAACAATGTGTGAAGCCCATTTTGGGTTTCCTTTTGCTGTGATATTTCTGGAATATTTTCACGAACAACGGGAGGTATTATCGGTTCGTCTTTAGTTGTACCGCCCAGAAAGCCATATCGAAGTTGTTCCGCCATTTAATGCTTCCACAAAGAATGATGGTAGATGCTGGTGGTGATTTTGTTTATGTTCTTTAGTCAACGTGTTACAGAATGTGCTTATCAGAACTGACATTATTCCTTCAGAGTGATTCTCTCACATTTTATAAGTCTCATAAGTCTTTACTTAACTGTGAAAAATATTTGTGAATATCTGAGTAAACAGCTGTCCGCCAAAGACCCCAAACATCGGAAGGTTTGTCTTCACCAAGAGTTCTGGCTGAAAGGGGGTCGTTTGATGTCAACTGACATGTTTTCATTCAAGGTCCTTCGTGAATTCGAATAATATGAATATTTAAGAGACTTACTGAAATAATAACTGAAAAAAAATCACGATGTTTCCTTTCAGAATGGGGGACAGAGATTTCCTTTTGTACCTACAAAGGTATTAAGTTCCTGCCCGGATCGCAGTGGTCAACAACGGACTGTGAGGCCTGTTCATGCTTCGACGACGGACTCTTCTGTGAAGGGTAGGTGCATATCAATGATCGTGTATTTCCTGTAAGGGATAAATGGAAACCAAAGTGTGGACACTTCTATCAAGGTTAGGTGGAGTACACTGTGGCGATACTTTTGTCGAGGGTAGATTGATAACGTTGTGGGATATGCTCGGTCAGGTGTAGGTGGATAACACAGTGGGAACTCTTCTATCAAGGGAAGGCGGATAACACTGTGAGAAACGTTCTGACAGGGGTAGATGGATAACACTCGGGGGACGCTTCTGTGAAGGGTAGATTAATAACATATCATGGGTAGGTGGATAATACATTGTAGTTCTAAACATCTACTGCCATTACAAAGAATGACAATGGTATGACAAAAGATGAAGCTGAAAATGTAAAATTCACATTTTACTTGAAGGAATGAACAATCCCTTCACCAGAACAGAGAAATGGCGGTGTGTATGTTATTGGGTATTTCGGGGGTTCTTTGCTTATCAAAATTAAAGAATGGTAACATTTAGTGATATTTCATAAAATTGTCAAATATATGTAAATAATCGACAGTTTAATGGCAGATGTGACATGAATAGAATTATGACAATTATTCTGACACTGAATACTAATGGTACTGTGGTTCTTGAGAGAGGCTTAGAAGTTGGTGTTCAAGTTAAACGCAAATATTATGGATGACAACTTCTTCTTTATTGTATGATCTGTACATCTCACTGTTTCAGCTCCCGTTTCAAATCCAATTTATTTGTATACATGCAACACTGGCTTCTTGTACATTTAGTATAGATACTCATTGATGTATCTTGCTTGTTACTATTTACCTGACGAAGGGGCAAGGAATAGCCCAGAAACGTTGTGGTATACAATAAAGAAGAAGTTGTCATCCATAATATTTGCGTTTTACTCATAGTATTGTTAAGCATACGATATGAGATAAACAATGTCTTGTGAGTGTTTCAAGACGGCAATTTAACCCACCGCATCACATTTTGTTTCTAGATTTGGTTATGCTGCGGGGGTATTTGATGCACCTGAAGGTTGCAAGACTGTCAATGATGGCTGTCAGCCAAGGGTGGTG
Organism: Haliotis rubra; assembly: GCF_003918875.1. NCBI lineage: Eukaryota > Metazoa > Mollusca > Gastropoda > Lepetellida > Haliotidae > Haliotis > Haliotis rubra. The sequence continues at coordinate 282,534 of NW_025767011.1, forward strand.
AAAAAGGATGATGAACTGAAGGACTGTCCGCTACCATAGTAACACATCCTTCATGTAGAATGCACTCCTGAAAGCGGATAAACATGAAGATAATTTGTCTGTGTCCTCCTTTGTTTAAGAGAGGATGGTGTTCAAACCATTCAGGTTCGAAAGGGACGCAACCCTCATATATCTATATTGTAGTGATATATTTCCTTCAAATATTGGCAAAACTCCTTTGACTTTAGGTTTTACATCTACAGACGATCCGTTAATAGGACGTGCTGGAACTTCCTTTGATATAATATGCCAGCTATTATGAAAATGAAAAACATGCTCTCTCACCATGTATTATGAACGAGACCGGGGCGGTGGTTAAAGCGTTCGTTCGTCATGTCAAAGACCCGGGTTCGATTCCCCACATGGGCACAATGTGTGAAGCCCATTTCTGGTGTCCCCCGTCGTGAAATTGCTGGAATATTGCTAAAGGCGGCTTAAAACCAAACTCACTCACTCACTCCCTAAACGAGACCGAATAACAGTTTTTCTTACCAAACAATTGTAAGCAAATGTCTATTTCGTAATAGACAACTGAGTTAGACTAAAGGGGTCAGAGGTGGCCTAGTGGTTAAAACGTTCGCTCGTCACGTCAAAGGCCCGGGTTTCCCCCGCCGTGATATTGCTGGCATATTGCTCAAAGCGGCGTAAAACCAGACTCACTCACTCACTCACTAAAGGGGTCAGATCACTGGAAACATCAACAGGACGTTAATTTTTACCATGACAATCACTAGATTGGATTATTTGTAGGGACCGTGAGGCTTTAAACAGCGGAGAAAAACTGAAAAAAACAACAACATTTTTTCACTTTATGTTTGTAATTAACGATTTCTATTGTGACATGACATTGAAATGCATAAAGTCGATAAAGGGAGATATTTTATATTGATAATGTCATAAACCGAGTGTTGTATTAATTTGTCATTATAACTTTTTTAGATTTTTAATATACAACCTGTCGCACAAAAATAATAGGAAATACGTTGTTCCTCTCATGAATGATTTCACTCAATGCTACAGATTAAGTCACAAAGGACTGGACAATTACCGTTTTTAATTAATTTGGAATGTGTTACATGGATATGAATTTCATATTGGTAATCAGTTACCGTAAAAATGTATGCATTGTTGGCCAATCGACCGAGAACAGATGTTGCTGGCACGTAAGTAATGGTTTACCTTCACTCATTATTAGCCCTAATATGTCAATAATAAAACATTAAAAAGATTATTCTGTAATATTCCATACAGGTTACACAAAACCATTCTTTTACCATAGACATCTATAGTAAAGTTATATATACTTTTTGAATCACCAAGGCTGTCAACAGCCATTCCAAGTACACATAGGTACAATCTGGCCTTTCAACTACAACAAAACACAAATTCCGGCAAACTTATCCTGTCATTTTCCGAGCGCATGAAGCTGAACACATCAACCCCAGCTCCGCACCAAATGTCCCCTACTTGAAAATATCTGTACCCACATTGATAAAAATGACTGCATTAAATACTTAAAATTGTGGTCAGTTTTAATTACTGGATTGATGTGTTTTTAAGAACATAAAAAATCTTACCCTATATCATCCAATCACAGCTGTCACATGTCTCTATCCGGCCAGAAGTTTACTCACGACACTGACTCAGCGAGTAAGAGATTCAGATTTAGTGTAGTAGAACCAAGAAACGACTCTTTAGCTTACCCGTTGCGTGCAATGTACAAAAATTTGTAGAAAACCTTCTTTACCAAAATCAAACGCACAAAGTTATTTCACAAAGATCTGTTAACCGAGTTATTTTATAAAGATAATACTACTGTAAAACACAAATATAATACGGCATGACAATAATACGTCTGACCAAATGTAGACACAAAATGCTATCAACAATTAGTAACAAAAAAGATTACTAAAATATGCTGAACTTGATCTACTCACAAAATTGTATCTTATGTCTTTTTGAGCATGGGTCGGATTGTGTATAATTACTTCATAAAAGAATTAACTTTATTAAAAACAAAACAATAAAATGATACCAATTTAAATTACGTGCATCGGACAGAACAGTTACCTGTAAATAACGATGCATATTGTGAAATATTTGGAGAATTATTTTTCACAACTATTGCCCATTACATGCAATGAGCAGATAATTTCAATGGGCAGTTGCACAGATTGTGTGTAATATATACATAATTATGCATGCATATATATATATATATACATACACATCCTTGATATTCACAACTCATGACGGGTAAAGTGAAAACTGAGTCAACGTTCTGGTTTAAAAGCATTATTTCACCTGTATAATATATTGCAATTTGGGTTGGTTTTGTTTTATAATTTGGTTTTTGTCGTTCCTATATTTATAATTTAAAAGGTTTGATGGCATTATCGTTCTGACGTTATATCAGCTCGAAAATGACACTCCTATGGTATCTAACTTCTTTACTAAAAGGTTCGAAAGTAATATTTTTTATACGTTTACATGCTGTATGAACAAACCGAAATCATACCCACAAGAAGAGTACAATAGCATGACGTTAATGACGTCACTGCCATGAACATACGATGCATGTATATATATATATATTCGTTTCTTGGACACTTTGCTATGTGTCAAACCGTATACGCTAATCACGTATGACGAATATGAAGAAATTTTGTTATCGTGATAAGGAAACAAAAAGTATTTTCAAGTTTTGTAAAACTGACACGGACTCCAGATTGCCATTTATATGAAAAGGTTATGTATGACGAATGACTTTTTTGAAACAGATTATCCATTATCCAATCAAAATATAATATATTGTCCACTGTTCACTCCAGGCAAATCAAATGCTACTTCAATCAATACCCTGTGTGAGTGAGTGAATGAGAAATGTGTCACACCGCTTTTAACAATATTCTATCGATATCACTGCGGGGGACACCAGACTGACTGACTGAGTTTTGTTTTTACGCCGCTTTTAGCAATATTCCAGCAACATCACGGCGGGGAACACCAGAAATGGGCTTCACTCATTTAACCCATGTGGGGATTCGAACTCAGGTCTTCAGCGTGACGAGCCAACGCTTTAACCACTAGGCTACCCCACCGCCCGGGGACACCAGAAATGGGCTTCAAACATTGTACTCTTGTGGCAAATCGAAACCGAATCTTCGGCGTGACAGGATAACGCTTTACCCGCTATGCTGCCTCACCGCCAAAATCGACCCACCGCACCGCACTGCAAGAGGGTCTGGTGCCGTTTTACTATTTACGCGTGATTATAGTATATCATTCATAGATTGATATCACAAAATTAAACTTAATTAGATCATGAAATAATAATTGGTACGAAAACGTAAGTATCGACATTATGAAAAAACAAATATGACAAATTTTAATATATCATAAAAATAATTTTTTATCTTCAAAAATATCTAAAATGACGTCACCACCATCGATACATTAATTGTTTGATCAAACAATTTAGAGTAAGTAATCGGTGTCACATACAATTACCCGAGTAGTGTAACGCCTCAAGACCAAGCTTGTCGATTAACTGACTGACTGACTGAGTTTGGTTTTACGCCGCTTTTAGCAATATTCCAGCAACATCACAATGGGGACACCAGAAATGGCGTTAACAACATTGAAATAAAACGTGAAGCCGACGCTTTAACCACTCGACTACCCCACCGTGGTCGATTCCTTGATGCCAAATCAACAAGCATGACAACACACAGTCCACCAGTCTGTTCTCTCAGCTGACAAAGGGGCTGTTTCGGTTTTCTGGGAATCTAGAGAAGTTCTACATGCGGACTACATCGAGGATTCAGAAAACTGATGGCCACATTATGATATTCTGCTTCGGCAAATGCGTGATAATATCACTACTAATCGTCGTGGTAAACCCATTAAAGATGAGTTGTTCCAACAGGTTGCTGTCACCATGACTACATTTCATGATACCCGTGAGGATCCGGGTTAGAAGGGGTCTTCAGCAACCCATGGCGACTAACGGGATGACCCGGCGGCGGACACCAGAAATGGGCTTCACGCATTGCACCCATGTTGGGATTCGAACCCGCGTCTTCGGCGTGACGTAAAACAAGTGAACACTAGCAGTATTAGCAAGACCAGTAAACAGTGTTATTGTCTGCAATTTGACAGAAATGATGGTTCGTTGGCTTGATTTTTAGCTCCACATTCAGCAATATTCCAGCTATATGGCTATATGTAAATAATCGAGTCTGAACCAGACAATTCATTTATCAACATCATGAGTATCGATCTACGCAATTGGGAAATGATGACATGTGTCAACCAAGTCAGCGAGCCTGACCACCCGACCCCGTCAGTCGCCTCTTACGACAAGCATGGATTTTCTCTTTACAAAATCATGGTCAGTTGATTTTACTGAAATTAAAACCAAGTTTCATCAACCGTTTATTGATTTCTGAGACTAACCTTGAGCCTTGAATTGGGGCAAACATATCAAAGGCAAGAAGAGACGTTATGAAAAATATTGTTCAAATGATGAAATCATGAAACAATAAACATTAACAAATATAAACAAACATACACCACCTGGAAATACAAGTTGGTTGTCAACTTAAAAGATGGTCTAGCAAGTGGTAGAATCATTTATGTATATTTGACATAGAAATTAATAGGAGTGTTCTATTTGGGGAAATTTTACGTTTCTTTTCTTATCTTAATTCATGCTGAATTAAATTCTATGAAACCTTTCGGTCGTTCTTTGCACAACTTTGTCATCTTGGATTTTGGAGTCTTTTCGTTTACTATAAACCGACTAACCACACATATGGCTGTGAGACCATTTAAACAAATACATATGTTATCTACTCCACTAAGTAACATTGTCAGATCTCGGTGAAGTCCTCCAGATGTCCTTCATCTGCACATCATGAACAATGTATTTGCCGGGGAGGGACGCCTATTTTGTAGATGTTGGTGTAGCGGTGTTTGTGGAACCTTCGGAAGTAACTGTGGTGACTGAAATAACAAAGTTGTGAGTAATTGTGTCATAAAATAATTATGACGTCTATATATGCACATGAATACAAATAAACTGAAATAGGCTAGATATTCCTTTGTTTTCTCTTGGATGAAGAGTGTCCCAACCCACAAGGGCACTTGGCAGTGTGGTAATCTTTTTCTTACATACCCCAAAAATCGAAACAGCACATATTTTAACTTTCCTCGTGATCACAGTGGCGCAATCATACAGCCGTCATATTACACGTCATCCGACTCACGGATTACCACTTCCTTCACCTGTGACCCATCATAGTGGATTATCAAGGTTCATTGAGATGAAAATATATACTAGATAGGTCCTGAGAATATATATCAACACTCTAGGTCTGAAAGCGATAAACGTCCAAAACAGACGTAAGTGAGTTCGACCGAACTTATCACTGACTTACAATCAAGAAAGTAGTCCCTCACAACCTGACCTTAGGTCATCACCATGGAGTATCCAATCACGAACCCGGAATTCGATCTCACGTCTGTCCGATACGATATATTTCACATGGGTTTCTCACCCACAGATGTTTAGGAAAGTATCATGATAAATGAATTACAAATAAAACAACTTCATAAAATAGACATTCAGTGTCATGTCAGAATCACCAAGCTTACATTTCGAGTTCTGGGCCATGTTGCAGTAGTTGGTGTCACAGCACAGATCTTTGATCTCATTGTCAGAGAGAGCCCTGTGTAGCACACGACCTCCACAAGCCTGGAATGACAGTGGTAAAATGAACTGGGTTTCAGGTATCCGTCCTTTACTTTTTGCCTGTGGGTATTCACACGTATGGTTATACCAAACTGCTGGAGATGAAATATTTTTCTTATATGTGTTTAAGCAAAGATTAGTGGATATTTATGCTAAAAAGTGGCAAGGCAATGTACCAGCTTCACATTTTTTTATCACTGGAGTAATTATAGTCTTGTAGACTTAGGATTTTACCCTGAAGCGTATATTACATACCGATTTCATGATAAGACGTTACTGAAGTTATTTTGTAAGTTCCGAATTTCTCTACATAATTTGAATGTGAATGCAACCAGACGAAACAGGGATGCTGAAAGACAGCACACTTTATGTAACCATTGTAACAGCGGACAAGTCCAGGATGAATTTCATATTTTACTACAATGTCTAGAATATAATGATTTAAGAATAAAATATTTAAGATTTATCGATGGTAAATATGTAATGTAAATCCCAAATGATAAATTTGTTGAATTCACAAAATAGATGTACGCTTAAGCAATAGCCAAAGTTTTAAAGCCTTTATTCTCCAAGAATGTTGGAAACAGTGTTTAAATATATTTTTCTATTTTCTTACCACGTGACAACGAAAATGTTGTAGCAACAATTGTAACATGGGCCAGTTGGCCAATATTACTGGATAAAATATGTCTGTCTGTATAAATAAACGCAAATGTGCAATACAGCATTATCGTACCACGACCATTATAATCCAAAATAAGATCAATGCTTTATTTCAGTCACAAGCTTGAATTCAGTTTGACTCCTTTCTAATTCGTTTTCCAGGGTATTGGAGACAGACTGTACTTAAAAGTCATGGTAAAGCTTTTACATTTGTATATATATGCTTTGAGTGATTTTACGTCCGACCCGTGAAGATCCTGGTTAGAATTTGTGTTCACCGTGTCGCGCGACTAACGGGGACTGGGTTGTCAGGTTCACCTACCAGGTTCATGGATATCATCGTATCGATGCTCATGATATCAGTCACTGGATTGTCATCTACATATAAGATCTCATTGATATTATTTCTAATCTTCACAGAAACGGATGCCTTTAAATCCGGGTATGTGCCGGGTGGGCAAGTGTACTCGTATAAAAATTGAGCTACCCCAATGACGACATGCAAAGAGTACGAGGCTCCATACCACTGGACAAAGTAGTCAATATATCTTAAGTCCGGGTTAAAACATTACGGCCCTCTTTGTGCTTAAATAGCTTATCTGAACTACAAACCGGCCGGGTTAAATTTGTTCGGACTCTCTGTGCTTTAGCAACGTAATTCCCGCGGGTTAAACTTCTTACTATACTCTGTGCTTCAGTAGCTTTGGCCGATGATTCGCCTACGCTAAAATTCTGAAGACGCTCTTTGTGCTTAAGCAGCTTAACTGTACGAGAATATCGCCTGCATGGATTTGTTAGCACTCTCTGTGCTTAAGTAGCTTTACTGACCGAGAATTCGCCCGCGCTAAAATTCTTAAGACGGCGTCGCTCTTTGTGCTTAGGTGGCTTCACACTGGTTAAAGTTCTTACTTTTTTAGCTCTGTGCTTAAGCATCTCAAATGAACGGGGAATATCGCACGTGTTAAAGTTGTTAGGACTGTCTATGCTTAAGTGACTTCCCTGATAGTGAATTCGCCACGAAGATTAAAATGTGGCATATCAAAATGGTAGCTAGCCACAAGAGAGACAATGTAAAATTGGAGTTGAAAGCAAGTACGTTTTGTAAAAATCTAAAAATATTCCATCATTACTTACGGCTCTATTTATACATTCCAAAGTGTATCGAACAAAGAACTGGTCCGATGCGTAGATTGTACGTGCACAAACCTGCAACAGTTAAACACGTTATGGGAAAATTCGACACAATATTATAAGTAATATTAAGTCATTTGCATGAATTTGACGTCCATCTTGGAAATACTCTTCAGATAGTGACGCTTTTTCGGTGACAAATGATCTCGATTTTGGTAGGTTCCGGGGAATTAGACCCTGGATTCTCTTGGAGTATAATATACCTTAAGACTGTCTAACTTGAAAATCATTTCAAATGAAGTTTTCTTTGTCGAGTGATTGAGTGAGGTTTACAGCTGTTTTTTTAACGGAATTCCAAAGCTTTTATCATATTTAAATAATTTGAATTCACACATAATTGCAATTAAAATTTCAAATGCTGTATATAAATGACATGGAGTTTTTGCAAGTATTTTGGACGTGTTTGGTAACTTTTCATTTAGTGTACACCAAATTCAGTGAAAACAATTTGAGGTGACTGTCTTGTCACAAGATGGTCCTGTACAGGTACGTAAATAGTTCGGTGAAAGAACATTCACATCTGTTTCACCTGAAGAAGTTGGTATCTTTTTCATTTAGTGCAAACAACTTTTATTCACATCTGTTTCACCTGAAGGAGTTGGTATCTTTTTCATTTAGTGCAAACAACTTTTATTTACATCTGTTTCACCTGAAGGAGTTGGTATCTTTTTCATTTAGAGTAAACAACTTTTATTCACATCTGTTTCACCTGAAGGAGTTGGTATCTTTTTCATTTAGTGCAAACAACTTTTATTCACATTTGTTTGACCTGAAGGAGTTGGTATCTTTTTCATTTAGTGTACACAACTGTTATTCACATCTGTTTCACCTGAAGGAGTTGGTATCTTTTTCATTTAGTGTAAACAACTTTTATTCACATCTGTTTCACCTGAAGGAGTTGGTATCTTTTTCATTTAGTGTAAACAACTTTTAAAGAAAACAATGTATTCTCTTTTGTCCAGGACCATTGAAATGTTATTAAATGGTTCTGTACAGGCATGCTACAAATAATGATGAATGATCAATCACGTCTTTTTCACGTTAACACCAAAAAATACAACTGCACACTGCAAATACAACGAAGGGAGATGGCATAAGATTGATTCAATTTTGGAAACTTTCCCCACGTGTTAAAACGGTCTAAAGGACGAATAATCACTTGATGTTCATATGTCCATTTTATGATGAAATTAATACACATCTGAAATCTTAACGGCAAATATGTTTTAGAAACTTTTTAACAAATAGTACACATAGCTTGAAAATGTTGAGTCTTTATTTTTTCCATACTCATGATGAAAGATGCAGACTGCTAACTAAACAATTATCTAAAGTCTATTAGACATATGTTTATATATATATATCCATTAATAATTATTTATATTCAACACTCTGTTATATCGGTTGTATTATTAAATATATATGGGCCAAATGGTCTTCATATTTAAATAAGGAATTGATTGACTGACACGCTATGATATAACTAAATTTTAGAGTGCAGCTGAAAGTGGCGTAGGATCATATTTCTTCATTATGCTCTAAAGTCTTACATACCTCGCTAGAACTGCATGAAGCCACTTTCTTGCAGTCGGAAGGACTGGCCATATCCGTGCAAGATCGGCAGGTTAATCCTTTGGGTGTTTCTTAAATTTGCTAAATACGAACTGATGACTAACATACCTCGCTTAAACTGCATGAAGCCACTTTTTCGCAATCGGCAGGACTGGCCATATCCGTGCAAGAGCCACAGGTTAATCCTTTGGGGGTTTCTAAAATGTGAGTAAATACGCACTGATGACTTTTAAATCAATGAAAATCAGTTGTGTGGATTGTGACTGAGCGGTAGTCAACTGAGTTGATCGGTTGTCTTGGCCCGGTGATTCTGTCCACATTTCCCCACAACATGATCGGTGCTCAGTATATCAATCACGGGACTCCATCACTTAGAAGTCACTGGAATATTGTCGAATATGTTATACCTGTATTCTGCCTAACCGGTGACACAAAGACATTTAAAGGCGAGGCAATTGTTTCAAATTTGCACAAGGAAAAATGGGCTATTTGTTAGTGACGTCAGTGTTTCCGTTATATCATATAGTTTCATCTTCAAATGTAGATACATTTACAGGGACGGATTTAGAAGTCGTCCCGAACTATAACTATAGTTTAACTTGTATCACCAATGTCAAATCCAGTTTCGATTTCACGACTAGCGGATCCTGGTATGGCAAAGGTTAGTAACGTGTTGGTACCTTTTTATAGCGAGCATGACTGTGTTTAGATTAACTGTCCTGTACCTACTGAATATATCTCGATTACACCCAGAGTGGTTTGTGCAACATCTCTCTTCCAACGCTGCCTCGTTTTCTCTGCGACCAACGCGGAGAGCTTGGCATTCCTAAAATAGATTCATAGCAGGTAGATAATCTTCAAAGTTATGTTCGTTGTTTTAATCTTAAATATCCATTCCTCATGTAATAGTAAGTGAGTATGTTTTATGCTGTTTTAGGCAGTATGGGAGCAATATCATGACGGGGCTCCATGTGTTTCATCAACACAGGGAATCGAACTCGGGTCTTCGACGTGGCAAATGAACGATGTAACCACTAGACTTCAACAAAGGGACAATGTTGTTGTAAGAGGAATCGAAAGAGTTCATACATTCTGCCTGTTGTTTACGCCGCCCTCAGAAATATTCCAGCTGCATGGCGGATGTCTAAATAATCGTGTCTGGACCGGACAATCCAGTGATTGGCATAATGATCTTCGATCTCCGCAATTGGGATACGATTATATGCATGCACTACTCAGCAAGTCTGACCAACCGATCCCGTTAGTCGCCTCTCGAGACAAGCATGGGTTGCTGAAGACCAATACTAACGCAGATCAACACGGATAGACAATATTTTACGGTCTTCGAAGCTGACTAGATGGATTCAAATTAAGGGATATAACTCTGCATAGCGGAACTAGTGTTCTTCCGCCCTCGCTGGTGAATTGTGATAACTATTGAAATATCATAAATATAAAGAAAGTGACGAAAAACAACAAACAAGAAACAATTCCATAATCTTAAGAACACACTCCCGAAACCACAATATTCGGAGTCTGTCATGAACATATGTTTTTGAATCATTATCAAGCAGTAATGATGGGTGTTTGCGGAACGTGTAGCGTATCCTGCTCATTCATTCAGACCTACCTGGTCAGTCATACATCCAAGCTTGTAATATATATACCCTCGTGGTGTTACATATTTAGCAACGTGACACTCCTGAAACAGAATCACAAACCGATATGTCAATACCTGTATAACTTGGTCGTTTGATTGATTTTACTTCATCGATTATAACAAAACCGATTTATGAATACACAAATAACGGAAGCAGTAGACGTATTCCAGATGATCAAACCAATATATTTTACCTGCCACAAATATTAGTTCATGATAACGCTTGTACGCTTGTTAATTTCGGATGTGTACTAAACATACCATTTTAATGACCTCAGTAGACAGACTTTTGATATTATTCAACTTCTTCTCGTCGCTAAATGGCTGCAATATTGCCGAAGCGATGTAAATTTGTAACTCACTCATTATTTCGAATGTGTTGGATTTGGTTCAACGTCATGGTCAGCAACGTTCCAGTTATAAGCCAAAAGTGATGCAGTTCTTAGACCTTTTTCATTTCGGCGAAACAGAAAAGCTTTTCGACCTTGTAATGTTAACAGGGCGAATCCTGGATTCGAAACCGCGGACAAAGGGTTCTGTCATGCTAAAGGGAAGCAACTCTGCACATCAAATCGCAGCGGATGAGAAGATTTGGGTCATCCGACTCAGGTGACACAGCCTCTCACAATCTGAGGACTACAGAGCTCGGATTCACCACAGTCCCCACTCCCAGCTACCCTTGAAGATCCGGGTTAGAGTTGGTCATCAGCAACCCATGATTGTTGGAAGAGGCGACTAACGGGATCGGGTGGTCAGGCTCAATGCAACCTTGGTTGACACATGTCATCGTATCCCAGTTGCGTAGATCGATGCTCATGCTGTTGATTACTGGTTGTCTGGTCCAGACTCGATTATTTAAGGACCGCCACCATATAGCTGGAATATTGCTGAGTGCGGCGTTAAACAACAACCAACCAATCAGCCCACACCCAACAATCCGTCGTTTCCATCAACTGTGAGGAACGCGGTCGTATAGATAAAGGCGGCAGTACTGCTTAAGACTGACTCGTTTATCCTGATATTGTGACTATAAGAAACACATCCCGTATTACCTCTAGTGTTGGGACTTGGTTAAAATCTCTTAATTGATGATTGGTTCATTACAACCGATCAATCATCGAAAATAATTGGTTAGCGTCATTTATCAGATTTTCCTGGTTATGTTTGTTTGCACAAAACATAAAGAAAAAACATGTAGTTCTATGTTTTTTTGGTGTTTTTTGCAAATTGCTCATCTTTTAAGGATGACTAGTATGTTAGGAACATAAATTTATTGGGGGTCTTTAAGATAAATTCAATCATGACTTGGACGAGCTTGTAGTGCTCATGAAATGTAACAGACAAAACCAACCGTGTGAAATACATTGTTAATGCAACAAGTGTTCCAGAATTGTTTGTGTTCGATTATGAGAAAACATGATCGATTGCTTGGTCGTTTAGTCACTGCGACCAATCTTCGATTATTTCAATTAATCGGACCACCACTAATTACCTCACATTATTCAGTTTGAACCTACGTGGTAGGACTTCCCTAGTCCTCCCTTGGCTCTTCCTGAGTCCAATCCCGCCATACAGCTGGAATATTGCTGAGTGCGGCCTCAAACTTAACTCACTCACTAACTCACTCCTCCAATTACTAATACTATTGTAGTTAATCCAGACACTTGTCAATCTGGACGATTTCACTTGGCCGGGTACTTTTCAGATTAACGAATTTATGTAATGGTACCAATGTGAGTGTTTCTAATAATCCAAGTCCACACCCTACTGGTACCCATTAATGTCTGTGTAAAACAAAGGTATATTTCGAACTGGGTCAATGTAGAGGTATTTGTTGGATGGAATCCCTACTCACCTGACCTGCACCACAGATGGTTGTGTATTTACAGTCACGTGGGTCTGTGACTCTGTCACAGAGAGAACAGAGTAGACTAGTATGATGGCTATCTGAAGTGAGAGATACGAGCACGAGTGAGTGAGTTCATGTAATGTTAAAGTAAGTATAATTCAAGCAGCTGGAAAATCATCCAATCTGAGTAAGTTAAATTAGTGATTAATGTCATGAGACGTCGCAGATACAATGTAAACCTTCCCATACACTATTCAAGCAGCTGCTAAATCATCCAATCTGAGTAAGTTAAATTAGGGATTAATGTCATGAGACGTCAGAGATACAATGTAAACCTTCTCATACACTTTTCAAGCAGCTGCTAAATCATCCAATCTGAGTAAGTTAAATTAGGGATTAATGTCATGAGACGTCAGAGATACAATGTAAACATTCTCGTACACTATTCAAGCAGCTGCTAAATCATCCAATCTGAGTAAGTTAAATTAGTGATTAATGTCATGAGACGTCGGAACCTTTTCATACACTATTGAAATCACAGAGTGTTTCCCACATGGGTACAATATCTGAAGCCCATTTCTGGTGTCCCCTGCCATGATATTGCTGGAACATTGCTAAGAGCAGCGTAAAACTAAAACTCACTCACTCACTCACATAATCCGTAAACACTGTTAACCTTTCACGCATAGTGGCCACCCAATCCCCAGTCTGATTGATCCACCACATTACTTGTGACACACAGCAGGTAGTCACAAACATACATATAGTACTGTACATACTTTGAATTCTCCTAAATGCAAATAGGGACTTTTACGAAGGTTCATTAATACATGCTAGCGCCTCATAGATAAAACGTTTCGTAACAGTGAGATCTTTTGAGATCTTTTGTTAAGGACATTTCAAACAGTTACTTCCCCAAACCTACATCAACTATGGCCAATAGAATAAGCAGGCACCTATGAATATGATCCCTCCAACATTGTCATAAAGGTATCAATGTGAACTAAGATTATGTTTAGCATGCATCATTCTAGGTCCGAACTTATCAATAGCTGTCAAAGATTGGATACAGATATCTTGTGCATAGTAGCTATCAAAGATTGGATACAGATATCTTGTGCGGTTCGTGTATATAAGTTGTTATTTTTATACGTTGTGAAATACCATTGAAGATATACATTTGAATTTGTCTCAAGAATAACAATTTTAATAAAAGTTTAAATGCTTACCTTGGATCGAGGCTGCTGGCGTGGTGCTTGACGTTGGGGATATTGTTACTGCATTAGCAGATGATCGAGGAGGTGGACTAGAGTGTGTCCCAATTGTCGTATCAATTATGGTTGTATCTTCAGTCATTGAAGGACTTGTATATACTATTTCACTCGTTGTATCAATTGATGGTTATATCTTCAGTCATTGAAGGACTTGTATATACTATTTCACTCGTTGTATCAATTGAGGTTGTAGCTTCAGTCATTGAAGGACTTGTATATGCTATTTCACTCGTTGTATCAATAAATGTTGTATCTTTAGTCAATAAAGGATTTGTATATGCTATTTCACTCGTTGTATCAATAAATGTTGTATCTTTAGTCAATAAAGGACTTGTATATGCTATTTCACTCGTTGTATCAATAAATGTTGTATCTTTAGTCAATAAAGGATTTGTATATGTTATATCACTTGTATCCATAAAGGTTGTGCCTTTAGTCACTAAAGGGCTTATATATGGTATGTCACTTGTTGTATCAATGAAAGTTGTATCTTTAGTCATTGAAGAACTTGTATGTGGCATGTCACTTGTTGCATCCACGAAGGTTGTATCTTTAGTCATTGAAGGACTTGTATGCGATATTTCACTCGTTGTATCAAAGAAGCTTGTATCTTTAGTCATTGAAGAACTTGTGTATGGTACCTCACTTGTTGTATCAACGACGGTTGTATCTTCAGATCTCGAAGGACTTGTATATTTTATATCGCTAGTTGTATCAACTGAAATTGTATCTTGAGACACTGGAGGACGTGAATATGGCATCCCACTAGTTGTATATTCAATCATTGACGGACTTGTATAAGGCATTCCGCTTGTTGTATCACTGGTGGTTGTATATTCAATCATTGACGGACTTGTATAAGGCATTCCGCTTGTTGTATCATTGGTGGTTGTATATTCAATCATTGACGGACTTGTATAAGGCATTCCGCTTGTTGTATCACTGGTGGTTGTATATTCATTCATTGACGGACTTGTATAAGGCATTCCGCTTGTTGTATCACTGAAGAACCCGTTATCCGTCAGAGACGGACTCGTACTTTCCAATGAACTATGGGTAGTTTCTAAAGATGCTTGAAGTGTATCAGGTTCCAAACCTGGTAACAAATACAACGAACAAACCTGGTAACAATACAATGCCATTATATTAAGGGAACAAAATGTACTACCTTATTGTTAAACAAAACGTTAAATTAATATTTTTTTATTCAAGATTTTATCTGTGATTATACTACATGGCATGATAAAATGTCCCTTGACATGGCTATAAATATAATATTAATTCAATATAACGAAAGGCTAAATAAGGCGATGACCGAGAGAAAGGAGGTTTCGAGAATGCCTGTTCAAGCCTGTTGACAAGCATTTTATCGGACCTGCTTTGTGAAAGTCTTTCTGGTATTACCTACCTGGAGGGGAACATACATAGTTGCATTTATCTCCATGGCAACAGCTGGCACACATGGTGGAGAGCACTGTTTCCCGTTTCCTTACAGCCCGTCCAAAGTGATGTAGAGTCTCACATTCCTACATCACCATGAATATCTTAGACATGGGGCCACTTCTGCAGTAGACCACCTAGTTGTAACCTTTTACAGATTGTTGAGAATTACGCATAAATGCTTATATTCCTTAACACGCCCAAACCAACATGTATTTGAATGACGTAAGACCAAATGATAGTGTCATACCTCAGAATGTAACATGGAAAAATGAGACGAGACGCCCTCATTGTATATCTCCAAAACGTTTACGATAAATCTATGTTAGTTGTTTAACGCCGCACTCAGCAATATTCCAGCTATATGGCGGTGGTCTGTAAATAATCGAGTCTGGACCAGACAATCCAGTCATCAACAGCATGAGCATCGATCTACGCAGTTGGGAAACGATGACATGTGTCAACCAAGTCAGAGGACCTGACCATCAGATCCCGTTAGTTGCTTTTAAGTGAGTGAGTGAGTGAGTTTAGTTTTACGCCGCTTTTAGCAATATTCCAGCAATAGCGCGGCGGGGGACACCAGAAATGGGCTTCACACATTGTACCCATGTGGGGAATCGAACCCAGGTCTTCGGCGTTGCCTTTTAAGACAAGCATGGGTTACAGAAGACCGATTCTAAGCAGGGTCGTCACGAGTCAAATATATATTAAGTTTCCCTCCCCAAGTGGAACACTGCTAAAAGCAACTTATAATAGCATCTGCACACCAGTTGCTCTGCTTGTCGAAAAATGTTTGTACTCACCACGTTGTCGACACACCCAAGACTATACTTGACGCGAAAGTTCTGTGTCAGCACCTTCTCTATAAAACATTGCTGAAATGAAGATAGTGTTCCGCTAAGAATGGTAAATAGAAAAAATGTGTCATATGTATGACCGCGTAGCAGATGACAAGATATAGACCTTATTCAATGTAAAAGTCGAACTGATAATATACTGATACTTTCTCCTATTGTTGTTTCAAGAAACCTAATTAACATAAAAAGAATAACATGAACAAACAACGCAAATGACCAAAAGGTTGATTTGTTGTTTAACGCCAAACAATGGAGTCTGGACCAGACAATCCAGTGATCAACATCATGAGGATCGTTCTACGCAATGGGGATACGGTGACATGTGTCAACCAAGTCAGCGAGCCTGACCACGCGTTCCCGTTCGTCGCCTTTTACGACAAGCATGGGTTGCTGAAGACCAATTCTAATCCGGATCTTCACGGGTCTGGCCAAAAGGAATATTGCAGGCTTTTAATACAATCTCTAAATCCCGAGAGAAGAGAGATGTGAATGCAAGTGCAACAGTTTGAAAGATTCTTGATTTTGTGATTTCATATTGTCTTCGACGAAATGTCAGTATTGTTAAAATTAATCAACGTCACTCGTCATTAACGTTTATTTATGTTTTCTTTAGGCATGCAGTTCGACGCTGCTCTTTTATTGTCATATATTGACCCGTGAAGATCCGGGTTAGAATTGATCTTCAGTAACCCATGCTTGCCGTAAGAGGCGACTAACGGGATCGAGTGATCAGGCACGCCGGCTGATCACTGGATTGTCTGGTCCAGACTCGATTATTTACAGACCGCCACCATACAGCTGGAATATTGCTGAGTGCGGCGTAAAACCAAACTCACTCAGGCATTATGGAATCTGTCAGACTATGTGTCGAACGATATGTATTTTAAACATATTTTATTCACTGAGAAAAGGATTAGGAACAAGTTCTCCAACGTAGAATACCCTCTCCTTGGTATGTACATAGGTAATTTAGATTTCCGCAATTAAAGATGACAGATAGTGGACAAGAAATTAGAATAGAGCTTATACAGAATAATACCAATATGCTATACAAATCGTTTTGTCTCACTAATGAACGATGGCACTAACTTGAATACATTTGTATTTTCACATGATGATAGGTCTGCACTTCCTTCTAACAAAAGTTTAAGGTCGACTGAAATACCTGCTGATGAACAAATGCGCTTTACTGATAACATGAAGTTAACTCTTTGTTGTTTGTACAATGGACATTCAAACAGATAATGATACAAGTTCTCAATAAAATCACCACATATACAAATAGGATCAGTTTTCATTCCAACTCTGTACAAATCAAAGTTCAAACAACTAGCAGAATAAAGCAACTTGGTATGAATAATATTTAATTTTCTTTTACCTCACGACTGACTGACTGACTGAGTTTGGTTTTGCGCCGTAGAATTGGGCTTCACACATTTTACCCATGTGGGGATTCGAACCCGGGTCTTCGGCGTGACGAGCCAACGCTTTAACCACTAGGCTACCCTACCGCCCTTTACCACACGAATAATACTGAGGTGCATATGCATGGTTATCAGTTATACATGATTTAAAAGTAGAAACACTTTTTGAATTTCGAACGGTGGCTGGTAAATTGTTCCAAGAGCATATTGTAGATGGAAAGAAGGATTCTTTTGAGTGTTTAAGTCTTGGAATAGGAATCGATATATTGAGAGAACTGCGTAGATTATACTTTGATTTAGAACTAACATTCAAGGGAAGCAGTTCTTTTAGGTATGGAGGAGCCATTTCATTTTTAATTTTATACATCAAACATAGTTTTCGTTTTCTACGACGATCTTGTAATGTTTCCCATTCAGTTTCAAAATAAAGAAATTCACGTGATGTATATTTTGGTAAACCAGTAACTATTCTCGCTGCTTGTAATTGAATCTGTTCTAACTTATTCATTTGTTCAAGAGTACACCCGATATAATAAACAAGGTGGTTGTGTATTCTGTTCTAAAACAAGCAACCATCCTTCACACAATGTGCATCAGAAGATAATGGTTTGTGTGATGCCTCATGGGAATAGCCAGCGAACACTGGCCTAGAATATACAATCTATGCATCTGAACCACACATGAAAGCCATAAAACCTGACTATGCGGTCAATTTAAGTAAATGGCAGGTGTGGGGACAGTCACTGAACAAAATATTCCAATTTGAAAAGCATCTTGGTATAGAGGTTGTCAACATTTGAATCATGTGCACAGGTTCAGATAGGGAACTCGATGGGTTTTTACGGTTGTGTTCACTTATAATAACAAGAATGGGTTCGACGAGGCAGTTCTGCCTGGGGACCCGTGAAGACAGGGGTTAGAAATGATCTTCAACACCCCATACTAAGAGGCGACAAACGGGATCGGATGATCAGGCCAGACATGGTCGACAAGTGTTATGATGTCCCATTTGCATTGATCGATGTTTGTGATGGTCTGATATTCTGATAGTCTGATGGTCTGATATTCTGATGGTCTGATGGTCTGAGTGCTGCGTTAACCAACCAACCAACCAACAGTTTTTCCTGGGAGACGACCCTTTCGTGTCTGGTATGTGTGTAGAGAGGGAAAGGACCCTGAGCCTGATAATGAGATTAATCAGCATGGCTGTGTCAGGTTAATCTAAATCCCCTATGCTGCATTTATATGTCATAATGTGTGAAACAATCAAAGAAAAGGACCGGGATGAAGTCATCGACATACCTCATCGGCGAGGCATCTGGACTCATGTTCGCAACGTCGTGGGTCATTTATGAAGCTGCATTTGTAGCACACGTTGCCTCTGGGAGCTGCAAAAGGCACAACATGATGTTTTGGTTAAGAGGGGTTTGTAATATTACGACGTTGAATTTGACAGCCTTAGTGAGTGAATGAGTTTAGTTTTACGCCGCACTCAGCAGTATTCCAGCTATATGGCGTCTGGACCAGACAATCCAGAGATCAACAGCATGAGCATCGATCTACGCAATTGGGATACGATGACATGTGTCAACCAAGTCAGTGAGCCTTACCACCCGATCCCGCTAGTCGCTCCCACGACAAGCATGGGTTACTGAAGGTCAATTCTAATCCCTATCTTCACGGGTCTTTACAACCTTAGAATTACTGACTGACTGAGTTTGGTATTACGCCGCTTTTAGCAATATTCCAGCAATATCACGGCGGGGGACATCAGAAATTGGCTTCACTCATTGACCTTGGTATTAAGATATCTTTATGATTACAAACAAAGTCAAAAACAATTTATACTATATCCGTCGAAAATGTGTCTTCTATGACAAAGTGTAATTATAAAATACCACGTTCGCAAGAATTTGAACGATAAATCTGAAACAGTTTTCTGTGTAAATACATTAAGGCATGAATGCATACAAAACAATCTTTATCTTAATTCAACATGGAATTATACATGTATATCAATAAAGGACCAAATAAGGTTTTGTCTAACATACGCCCTGAACTGCAGCCGCCATTGTTACACAGGTTGCCATGGCAACACTCCTCACACTTGAGTCGGTCTTCGTCACTCCTTCTTGAGACTGATCTCCGTACGATTGCCGAGTAACATTCCTGGAACACACCATGGGACTGCGTGTTATCTACTAGTATTTTACTGATCTTGTAACTCTAATTATACGGTTGTTATGGATTAACGCCAACCCGAATGAATGTTATTTTAGAAAATATCACAATAACGGCTTGAGAACAGTGATTGACTAAATGAGTATGGTCTTACGCCGCTATATTCCAGCAATATCAAGGCGTGGGACACCAGAAATGGGCTTCAAACATTATATCCATGTGGGGAATCGAACCCGGGTCTTTGGCGTGACGAGCGAACGTTTACACCACTAGGCTACCCCACCGCCCCTGAATAATAGTGGACATAGGAGGGAAACGTGTAAATAATAAACTGACGATGAGATCTCAAACAAAAGTCTATGAATAAAGGTTTATAATTCTTATTACTTACTGAAATCCTTCGACATCCGACGTTGAAAATACTCGATCCAGGGCTTGTTGCATATTCATCTGTGTAACATTGCTGAAATAGAAGACAATAAAGGAAGATAAGGTGTAGATCAGTTTTTCAGGTACATCATCAAAAAACACGTTGACCAGTATTTTAGATGGATTACAAATCATATTGTTGACCAGTATTTTAGACGAATTACAAATAATCTTGTTGACCAGTATTTAAGACTGATTACAAATCGTCTTGTTGACCAGTATTTTAGACGAATTACAAATCATCTTGTTGACCAGTATTTTAGACGAATTACAAATCATCTTGTTGACCATCATTTTAGATGGATTACGAAATAATCATCATCTTGTTGACCAATATGTTAAGTATTTTAGACGAATTACAAATCATATTGTTGACCAGTATTTTAGACGGATTACAAATCATCTTGTTGACCAATATTTTAGATGGATTACAAATCACCTTGTTGACCAGTATTTTAGATGGATTACAAATCATCTTGTTGACCAGTATTTTAGATGGATTACAAATCATCTTGTTGACCAGTATTTTAGATGGATTACAAATCATCTTGTTGACCAGTATTTTAGATGGATTACAAATCATCTTGTTGACCAGTATTTTAGATGGATTACAAATCATATTGTTGACCAGTAGTTTAGATGGATTACACATCATCTTGTTGTCCAGTAGTGTAGACGGATTACAAATCATCTTGTTGACCAGTATTTTAGACGAATTACAAATCATCTTGTTGACCAGTATTTTAGATGGATTACAAATCATCTTGTTGACCAGTATTTTAGATGGATTACAAATCATCTTGTTGACCAGTATTTTAGACGGATTACAAATCATATTGTTGACCAGTATTTAAGACGAATTACAAATCATATTGTTGACCAGTATTTTAGACGAATTACAAATCATCTTGTTGACCAGTATTTTAGACGAATTACAAATCATCTTGTTGACCAGTATTTTAGACGGATTACAAATCATCTTGTTGACCAGTATTTTAGATGGATTACAAATCATCTTGTTGACCAGTATTTTAGATGGATTACAAATCATCTTGTTGACCAGTATTTTAGATGGATTACAAATCATCTTGTTGACCAGTATTTTAGATGGATTACAAATCATCTTGTTGACCAGTATTTTAGATGGATTACAAATCATCTTGTTGACCAGTATTTTAGACGGATTACAAATCATCTTGTTGACCAGTATTTTAGATGGATTACAAATCATCTTGTTGACAGTAGTATTTTAGATGGATTACAAATCATCTTGTTGACCAGTATTTTAGATGGATTACAAATCATCTTGTTGACCAGTATTTTAGATGGATTACAAATCATCTTGTTGACCAGTATTTTAGATGGATTACAAATCATCTTGTTGACCAGTATTTTAGATGGATTACAAATCATCTTGTTGACCAGTATTTTAGATGGATTACAAATCATCTTGTTGACCAGTATTTTAGATGGATTACAAATCATCTTGTTGACCAGTATTTTAGATGGATTACAAATCATCTTGTTGACCAGTATTTTAGATGGATTACAAATCACCTTGTTGACCAGTATTTTAGATGGATTACAAATCATCTTGTTGACCAGTATTTTAGATGGATTACAAATCATCTTGTTGACCAGTATTTTAGATGGATTACAAATCATCTTGTTGACCAGTATTTTAGATGGATTACAAATCATCTTGTTGACCAGTATTTTAGATGGATTACAAATCATCTTGTTGACCAGTATTTTAGACGGATTACAAATCATCTTGTTGACCAATATTTTAGATGGATTACAAATCATCTTGTTGACCAGTATTTTAGATGGATTACAAATCATCTTGTTGACCAGTATTTTAGATGGATTACAAATCATCTTGTTGACCAGTATTTTAGATGGATTACAAATCATCTTGTTGACCAGTATTTTAGATGGATTACAAATCATCTTGTTGACCAGTATTTTAGATGGATTACAAATCATCTTGTTGACCAGTATTTTAGATGGATTACAAATCATCTTGTTGACCAGTATTTTAGACGGATTACAAATCATCTTGTTGACCAGTATTTTAGATGGATTACAAATCACCTTGTTGACCAGTATTTTAGATGGATTATCATCTTGTTGACCAGTATTTTAGATGGATTACAAATCATCTTGTTGACCAGTATTTTAGATGGATTACAAATCACCTTGTTGACCAGTATTTTAGATGGATTACAAATCATCTTGTTGACCAGTATTTTAGGTGGATTACAAATCACCTTGTTGACCAATATTTTAGACGGATTACAAATCATCTTGTTGACCAGTATTTTAGGTGGATTACAAATCACCTTGTTGACCAATATTTTAGACGGATTACAAATCATCTTGTTGACCAGTATTTTAGATTGATTACAAATCATCTTGTTGACCAGTATTTTAGATGGATTACAAATCATCTTGTTGACCAGTATTTAAGATAGATAACACATCATCCTTTTAACAGTATTTTAGATAGATTAGAGCATAATTAGAGTTGACCTAAGTATTAGGCAGCATTGTGTTGATCAGTATTTTTGGTATATTCCAAGACTCCATTTTAAACAGTATTTTGAGGAAAACGACAAAAATCACACGTCAAGGGGATGGGTGATAAAAGACAAATAGTGTTCACAAACAAAGTCTTTAGATAGCACAAATGTATGAATTTACATTCCTTTAGCTGTTATGGATTGATACCATCTGCGTTAGACGAATGTGTGTACCATTCTTGAAATCAAGTGCCATTCCTTAGTTTCAATTCGTAGATGATTCACCCATAATTAGGGACGGGTAAAATTATCGATAATCGGAATTATCGTCGATAGGAAAGATCATTAATGATTATCGATATGAAAAAGATGTTATCGATAATATCGCACGTTAACATTTGTGATAGAAAAATATTTCTCACACAATATACAAATATAGGACTGCTTCTAAATTATGTTCAGGACGCTGTTTTGTTAATAATCCATGCAAAACCATGTCACCACTTACTAGTGATGTGAAATATATTCATTTCTTTCAGATATGTTTGGCATTTTTGCACCAGCTTATATATATATATATGTATCAATAATCGACGATATTTAGTTACGATTTATTGATCCCTATGATCTATATCGATAGCCAGCCATAATGACTCACCCTTAGTACTCTCAATCTGACACCACAAGTGATACCAGGAAGTCTGTCCGCCATGCTAAAGGACCTTAAGTCTCGCGAGGCGCTACTTCCGGTACAAAGAAGGTTCCAAGCTCCCTTTTTGCGCGTCAACTTGCGATATGCGAGACGGGGCTGGTACCAGATCTCCGACGACAAGCGCATATTCGAGAACTAGATCTGGATCAAAATTGCGCGACCGCCAAATATGACTTTACTAGACCGGACCAATCGTACAACCATGCTTTACCATCACAGCGGCTGACAGTCGTAAGAGTTGGCTAATTTGGGGATGGTTAGATCAGAAATTTGTTATTTCCTCAAGGATTATCGGTTCCTCACTGTCACCTGACAACCATGAAACCATTCGAAAAGATGCGAAACGTTGTGTGTCACCGGAAGTACTAAGGTCTCGCGAAGTGCCGTGACCTACTTACGGACTCCTGAGGTACCTGTATGACCAGTTGACCCACCTCATCATGTCCACACTGTGTGGTCACGTTACACAGATACGGTTCCTCCACACTTGCACAGGAGTAACAGCGTGGACCATCTGAAATCAGATCCAAGCCTGAACAATTCACTGATTTTAGTAAATAAATGTCGGGCGTTATGGTTGAAGATAAAGGCCTTGTGAATCTTTTAATTCGTTTGTTTGTTGCGCCGAAGGCATGTTTCCGGTTCCCCGAATGAGTAAAGGTTTGAATATCCGGTTCCCGCCTTGACATTGTTGCAACCGGTGAAGATGAAATTGGTCTTCAGTAACCCATGCTTGTCGTAAGAGGTGACTAACGGGATCGGCTGGTCAGACTCTTGACCTAGTTGACACATGTCATCGTATCCCAACTGCGTAGATCGATGCTCATGCTGTTGATCACTGGATTGTCTGGTCCAGACTCAAATATTACAGACCGCCGCCGTATAGCTGGAATATTGCTGAGAGCGGCGTTAAACAACAAACCAATTATCCATCGACATTGTAGGAATATCTGTGAAAGGTACTATACGATAGCTGTAAACTAGATTAATTAATATCATGTAATATTCCTCTTGTTGTTGTAGTCGTCGTTGTTGTTGATGTATACAAACCTGAGTCATTCCTATGGACTGCAATACTTGGAGCGCAGGTTGACGTGTTCAACAGAGACATAACTGTAACGCAATTAACACATATTATTTCATAATTATTTGACACATCTTTAATCACTAACAATACTATTGTTTACAGACAGCAATCATGCAGCTCAAATATTGCAGATAAATAAACAAACAAATAAACAAACAAACAAACAAACTTACAAAGAACAAGTATTTCCGGGAACATAGCGTCTCAGGAGACTATTGGTTCTGTCTCAGATTAATCGTCAGGTGGTCAAGTTTTCCGACCCAATGGCTATTCACCGGGATACAAAGCAAGAAGTTGTTCTAATTGTGTAATGTTCTGTGCAGCTTTCTGCAAAGTAGGATCAACACCTAATTGTCCTATCTTATCTCGCGCCAGACCTGCAAGCTGTTCGTTCTTGAGGGCGGTGTTCTTTATATACACTGTACTGTGTTCAAGAACTTTGGAAGCGTGTACCGTTCTGTAAATATTCAACACTAAACTAATTACTTCACAATTGTTTATTTTAACTTTGGTTCATGTATAACATTTCTTTTAAGAATATTCTCAAATATAAAGCTAGACACTGAGAGTGAATAATGTATTATGCTTCTTTAGCATTATTCCAGCGATGGGGGCACAAGAAGTCGGCTTCACATATGACAGCCATGTCGGGAATCGAACCCTGGACGAGCGAACGCTTAAGCCACCAGGCTACCCGACACACAAGAACCCGTAAATAATGCAAACCCGTAAATAGTGTTAGCCGTTCTTCAATATTATCCATTTCTTACTCAGGTAAGAAATGGATTTCAGTAACTATTTTCAATATTTAATTATTCTCACACAACGCGGTTGACTGTGATTTACCCAATACGGGACCACTGAAGCTAAACATCCAGATACTTTTAGTGGACTCTTGTAACGTGTAGTATGGTGCGGTGCCGAGGAACATGTGGTTGGAAAGGTTATACAGACTGACTGATGTATGGTATTTGAAAACATCACTTTCTATATATTGTATTGTAGTATATTTCAGGATATTATCAGAAACAAATTGTGGCGTGTTTCAGGCTGACAAAGGCTGTTTTTTATACGGTTTTCTATACGGTTTTCTCTACTTGTAGGGTAACCTGGGCCGTGCTTCCTTTCCCCACATGGGTACAATGACTGAAGCCCATTTCTGGTGTTGCCCGGGTGATGTTTCTGGAATGTAAGTAAAAGCGGCGAAAAACCATATTCACTCACTCTAATTGGCCTTTGGTTGGTTGTTGGCTTGATAATGGTGCCGTATCTTTCAAAACATTCGCATTTAAAGAAAAGCCAAGATTACAATTAATGACTTGATATGTTGATGAATTTCAACAATGTGTTCAGCTTCTAAATTATATTAAAAGACATTAGGATGGTCATAGTGTGAACGATACAGACTGTGTTTGCCAAAGGAATATTTGCCATACAGCACCAGTAGGGAGTGAACGCGTGGCATGGTTGGAGTGTGAGTGAGTTTCGTTTTACGCCGCACTCAGCAATATTCCAGCTATATGGCGGCGGTCTGTCTGTGCATAATCGAGTCTGGACCAGACAATCCAGTAATCAACAGCATAAACATCGATCTACACAATTGTGACACGGTGACATGTGTCAACCAAATCAGTGAGCCTAGTGAGAGAGGTAGAGGTTAGTTTTACGCCGCATTCAGCAATATTCCAGTTATATGGCGGCGGTCTGTAAATAATCGAGTCTGGACCAGACAATCCAGTGATCTACAGCATGAGCATCGATCTGCGCAATTGGGAACCGATGACATGTGTCAACCAAGTCAGTGAGCCTGACCACCCGATCCCGTTAGTCGCCTCGTACGACAAGCATGGGTTACTGAAGATCTATTCGAATCTTCATGGGTAGGCATGACTGGAAGAAATTAAGAAATGCCTATCCAGTAGTTATTCTCATGCCAGTATAAAGAATATGAATATGGCAATACAATTTCCATAATCGTAGACAAGTCATGTGTTTATGGACCACGTTCAAATAATGATTATGCCAGATCATTCCCAGAAGGTGAGCGCATGCTGTCACAATCACACGCGAAGGCGATGCAATTGTTCTCATGTACAAGCGTCGGAACATATGATACAAATCCAAATTGGGAATTGCATTGACCATAAAAGCCCTTGAAGGCTTTATTGAATTGAATAGTTTAACACCGATCAAACAATCTTTAGCAGTAGTCTTGTACCGATTGCACTTCAAAAGTGGAGAGACATAGAAACCAAAGGTTCTCTTCTCTCGACGCAAAAACAAAGGTGGCTATTCCAAAGTTGAATTGAGCTATCTGTCTTGTTCTTCAGTCTGTTGGATAGCTTTTTTCACGCACAGATCTAAATATGAAGCAGATGAGACAGTTTGACAAGTTTCTAGCTCAAGTGGGATTGACCACTTGACTATTGTCCCCAATATTAGATTATCAGTATGTTTAAATCTTCTTCGCATCATTCCCGTTTTGTTTTGGAAATCGGTTGAGGAACATCCAATAAATAAATCCCAAATCGCAAAGCAAACATTTATTGAATTCACCTTTATACACTATAGAATAATTAGGTAATGTTTTTGTTTATGTAAGCATATTTATTGGACATTTTGGGGGATTTGATTTCGCAAGCATGTATACTTGTTATGGGTTCACAATATCAACTGGAAGCTAAATACGAAAAATCAAAATCAAACACAAATCAGATTTCCCCAAAATCCCCAACACATAAAAGTCAAAGTGGAAATCATAAGACTGCATTGCCAAAAGATAAGGACAGGTGCTTCTGAAAGGGATTAAGCGTCTTGTGCTTTCCAGGGGCATACGTCATTCACGCTTAGTATTCGTTTGATGTTTCACGCCCTTCATAGAAGAACGTTGAGTGACTGGTATGAGTAGTGATGATTTCAATCATAATTGTATAACACTTCATTGGACACGAAGCTTGACACTCCAACTCAGCAAAACATTGACTGATTGATTGATTGTTGTTTAACGCCGCGATCAGCAATATTCCAGCTATATGGCGGCGGTCTGTAAACAATCGAGTCCGGACCAGACAATCCAGTGATCCTCAGCATGAGTATCGATCTACGAAATTGGGATACGATGACATGTGTCAACCAAGCCAGCGAGCCTGACCACCCGATCCCGTTCGTCGCCATTTACGACAAGCATGGGTTACTGAAGATCAATTCTAACCCGGATCTTCACGGGTATCTGATTTCTTACAATGAGATGCCTTGTCATAAGTTTAAAGAAACAGAGGAACAGAATTGTTCAAATGATGATTAATCGGATGTTATGCAATTATCAAGA
This sequence comes from Haliotis rubra, assembly GCF_003918875.1. Classification (NCBI taxonomy): domain Eukaryota; kingdom Metazoa; phylum Mollusca; class Gastropoda; order Lepetellida; family Haliotidae; genus Haliotis; species Haliotis rubra. Next base: position 310,520 of record NW_025767011.1, read on the forward strand.
TTTCTCAACATTTAATTATTCTCTCACAAGGCAGTTGACTGTGATGTACCCAATACGGGTCCATTGAAGCTGAAACATCCAGATTGTGTCCTCCAGATACTTTTGGTGGCTTTTATAATGTGCGATTTGGTGCGGTGCGGATGAACATATGATTCTAAATGTGTGGTATTTAAAACATACACTTTCTATATAATATCATTGTACTGTAGTATATTTCATAGTATTATTCAGGGACCAATTGCCCATCTTCTGTGTTTTCAGTGTTCGTTCACCATCTGATTTTGCTCCTGATTTTTCATTTCATTATTCCTGTCATCTTGGATTTAGGTGTCTCCAAGTTGTCATAAGCCGATTAACCATACATGCGTGTAATACCATTTAAACATAATTTTAATGTTTCTGTCATCTGCTTCCATAAGTAACGTTGTCAGATCTTGATGATGTCCTACTCAACATGTCCATTTACGAGCCTCTGTAGAGTGTGCTGGTCGGTGGTACATCATCAGTGTTGCATCTGTCGGTGGTGCAGCAGTAGTCGCAGCTGAAGTCTATCTGGTCCTGAAGATGCTGGTGGAGATTCACACACTCATCTCTATCTGAAGTCTGCTGCCACCACAACTTCTCACATGTCTGTTTAGAGGCACAGCTGCAAAACGTCAGGATAGATAGATTAAAACATATGGATGAACAACTTCTTAATTACCTTACATTTTGTCATCACTTGTTTGATAACGGTGTTTGCAGCTTCAACAAAACGTCGCTCACATTATTGTAAAGAAGTTGTATGTCAACTGAACTCTCCCCGTTATTCATCACATCAACTTCTCAAAGAAGTTCTAAATGCCTCTCAAGGAAGAAGTTGTCAGAATGGACATTTGAAAAAAATCACTGGATTGTCTGGTCAGATTGGGATTTTACTTCATCATATTGCTGAAAACGGCTTAAATATTACACACGCACGTAAGCACGCACGCATGTAAGCACGCACTCACTCACACACACGCGCGCGGCTGACACAACTTAGCGCAGTTGGGATACGATGACAAGTGTGAACCAAGCCAGCGAGCCTGACCACCCGATCCCGTTAGTCGCCTCTTACGACCAGCATGGGTTACTGAAGACCAGTTCTAACCCAGATCTTCATGATCGAAGGACTGGAGAAATAACAGCAGGTTGTGGTGACACTTACCTCTTCGTCACTGTCACTTGACCACTACTCGACACCTTGATATTCGTGTAGCAGTATTTCGTTGGATATTCACACTTCTGGTAATCGTGGGACACAAAACACATGAATGACGAGCAGACTTGGCAATACACTGAAAAACAGAAATGACGCATTCTACAGAGGGGAAATGTTTTTGAACCACGTGAAGATCCGGGATTCAGCAAGAGATTTGGAATTGAGCAAAAGGTGACTAACGGATCGGGTGGTCCAACTCGCTGACGTGGTTGACACATGATGACTCAATTATCATATGTGACCATTAGTTTATATATATGAAGAAATCTTAGACATGAATTTAAGTTTTACAAATGTGTTGGGCTCGAAGATTGTCATTTGGAGCATTACAGTTAAAATTCCACGTATCTAATTCCTAAGGATTTTCACATGATTAAATTACAATCTACCTCTGGGTATAACTTACCTCCTGCAGGTGCTGCTGTTGTGGTTGTTTTGATTGTCGTAGGTGTTGTAGTTGTTGTAGAAGGTATTGTAGTTGTTGTAGTGGTAGTTGTTGTAGATGGTGTCGTTGTGGTTGTTGTTGAAGGTGTGGTGGTGGTAGTTGTTGGTGGTGTCGTTGTGGTTGTTGTTGGAGGTGTGGTGGTGGTAGTAGTTGTTGTAGTGGCAGTTGTTGTAGATGGTGTCGCTGTGGTTGTAGTGGTTGTTGTTGAAGGCGTCGTGGTGGTTGTGGTGGTAGTTGTTGTTGATGGTGTCGTTGTGGTTGAAGGTGTTGTGGTAGTGGTGGTGGTTGATGGTGTCGTTGTGGTAGTTGTTGTTGAAGGTGTGGTGGTGGTAGTAGTTGTTGTAGTGGGTGACGTGGTCGGGATACGAGTTGTAGGTTTAGTTGTGGTGGTTGTTGTAGAAGATGTCGTGGTGGTGGTGGTGGTTGAAGGTGTCGTTGTGGCAATAGTTGCCGTAGTGGGTGACGTGGTCGTAGTACGAGTCGTAGGTTTAGTTGTGGTGGTTGTTGTAGAAGGTGTAGTGGTGGTTGTTGAAGTTGTTGTAGGGGTCGTTGTGGTGGTAGCTGTTGTTGCGGATGTTGTAGAAGGTGTCGTGGTAGATGTAGTCCTTATAGTAGTGCTAGTTGAAGTAGGAAGGGTAGAAGGTATCACTGTTGTGGACCGATAACTAGTTTTCCTAGCAACCGTAGTAGTCCCTGAAATAACAAAAAAGTCAATCATTTTTTTTCCTTTTTCATAATAAATTTTCGGTTAAAATAAATTACCGTCGTCAATCAGTTAGGCCAAAAAGATCCGGGTTAGAATTGCTCTTCAGTAATCCATGCTTGTCGTAAAAGGTGACTAACGGGATTGGGTGATCAGGCTCGCTGACTTGGTTGACATATGTCATCGTTTCCAAATTGCGTAGATCGATGCTCATGCTGTTGATCACCGGATTGTCTTGTCCAGACTCGATTATATACAGACATACAGCCATATAGCTGAGCGCGGCGTTAAACAACAAACCAACCAACCAACCAAACAGAACCGAGCTCGTGGACTGACGATTATACTTAATTATATTAAAGGAACCAATAAAGATGACAAGATACACGAAGTGAGTGAGTGAGTTTTATGTTCACCCAATAGTAAATGGCTACCCGGTGATGATAAGACATGTAACCACCAACCTTCTAGCGCCCCACAGGCTGCTTGGATTAACCGGGGTAATGATAATCAGATTGTTTAGGCGCTTCGAGCATGCATTGTGCATGGAGAAATGCGCATGAAAAATGGACTATTATTATCATTTTAGCAATATTCCAGCAACATCAAGGACGGGTCACACCAGAAATGGGCTTCACACGTTGAACCCATGTGGGGAATCGAACCCGGGTCTTCGGCGTGACGAGAGAACTGTTTAACCATCATGTCACCCCACCGCCTCCAGGATACATGAACTTGGGTGTGTCATATGAGAAAAAGCCACCTTACTGTTCATATTTTCGCCCATATTGCAGTAGTCAATGTCGCAGCACAGATCTGTATCTTCATCGTCAGCGAGAGCCCTGTGCAGCACATGACCTCCACAATACTGGAAAAAATCAAAATCTACTGTATTTTTGCAGGGTTGAACACTCCATTCCCATACATAATAGCATCCCTAAATGTGATGTCTTCACACAACGAATATTTATGTCTATCGCTACAATATCACGGTAGGATCTCAGGCAATTGTCTGGTTTGTTTGCAGGCTGAACCCGAGAAGATCCGGGTTAGAATTGATCTTCAGTAAACCATGCTTGTCGTAAAAGGCGACTAACGGGATCGGCTGGTCAGGCTCGCTGATTTGGTTGACACATGTCATCGTATCCCAACTGCGCAGATCGATCCTCATGCTGTTGATCACTGAATTGTCTGGTCCAGATTTGATTATTTACAGACCGCCGCCATACAGCTGGAATATTGCTGAGTGCGGCGTAAAACTAAACTCACTCACTCACTCACTCACTACTCCATCAAACAGACTTTTATTTTCAGGAAAATCATTTGCACGGACGTTCTATATTGTAAGAGAAAGGTTCATGAATGTCTTCTGTTTATTGGAATATTGGTAGCATGATTACATTACTTTCCCAGCTTGCCGACGAGGTTATAAATGTTCTTGTTGACAAGGTGTCCCACTCTAATGTGAAGGTCGTGGTTCGAATCCAAGCACGGACCTACGGAATTGCATTGCCTAACCATATTTCGACAGGCACGGATACGAGGCACTGTTTCAAAAGCGATCAAAGCAGTAGGAATAGCAACTTCGGATTCTCGTGTTCCGTTACTTTATGGACTTAACAGTAGAAACGAGGAACAAAAAATTGGTACGTCTATACGGTCCATTGCAATCTGCCGAATAAGTTGTAGACGTTCGAGAGACATCAGGCCCCGATTTCCCAAAACAAACTTAAGTTTTTACTCAAATTTCAAACTGAGTTTGACAATTTGAAACAGCTGAATTTCTAACTCAACTGCAGTTTTAAAATCAAAAAGCCAAAACAACTTAAGTAACCTACTTACCAAACTAAAATTGTCTACTAGGTTTGAGTGTAATATCGATTTCGGTTGTTCGGTATATTCTGAGAAAAACCTTTTCCTGCGTTTTCTCAAATTTGATTAAAAACTCAAACTTAAGTCTAAACACATTCTTGGTGGCGCGTGGTCCTGTGCTCAAAGCTCAGGTCACAAATCGGTGAAGTTAAGCAGCGTCGAGCTCGGAGAGTCCTTGGATGGGTGACCGTGTTTGGCAGCTTGACTCCTGAAAGTTTCTAGGACTTGAGTCCTGCCCCACAACGAAGCACATGTGACACATGTGGTCTCACCTTACACAAGTGAGTTTGTTCAAAATTGTCTCTGTTCACCCAGCAGGAAAATGGGTACCCGGTGGAAAAAGTCATATGACTATAACCTTCTAGCTTGGGTTATCCGGGGGTAATAATGTGCTGTGCCTTGATTGTTAGCGCTATGAGCATACCTAGTGTGGAGTTTGGCGCTATATAAATGGACACATTATTATTATTATTATTTATTCTTAAGTTTGTTTCGAGAAATCAGGGCCTGGTAATGAGATGTTTACTTACGTCTTTCTTAATACACTTCAGATCGTATCGAATATAGAGCTCATCAGATAGGGAGGCGAACCGGCCACATACCTACAACATTTCAAACACGAAAAGGGTAAATTCATTGACGATTCAATCTGTGAAGGAACAAATAAACGTACATACAAACCCAAAACTACCCTTTACCCAGTTTAGGTATTGATGCTTTCTTCTGGCACAAACGGTCTTATTTGTATCTGGTTTTGTGAAGTTTTTCCAGGTGAGGTGAGGTGAGGTGAGGTCAGGAGGTGAGGTCAATCAGGGTCAGGTAACGTCAGGTGAGGTTGAGATAGGGTTTAACGTCGTGCTTGAGAATATTTCGCTCATATGACGACGTGCATGCGTGTGTATGTGTATGTGCGGCTGCTTGTACTAGTCCAGACTTAAAATAGTTTTATAGTGCAAGCCCACTGAGATACCATGCCGCAGTGAAGCATGAATACCCAACTCAGACACATTATAGTGACTCCGAGCCGACCAGTCCTTGTTGTACCCCTTAATGCCGAGCGCCAGGCAGGGACCAACAAGTACCATATTTTAACGTCTTTTGGTATGACGCGGCCGGGGATCGAACCCGCGACCTTCCGCTCTCCGGGCGGAGTTTTTCCAGGATACACTGCTTGTTGTAGTTGCCACTTGAATTTAAGTGTTTCGGTTCTGTGTAATTTGCAAATTCATTAAAAACAACAAAACAACATTCTTAGTTTACTGTTCTAGTTTCACTGTAGTCTTTGGCGTGAGGACAATACATTTTGGTCAAAATAGGTTCCTTCTTCATAACGAACCAGCAACTTTTTCAAATACAAAACAGGCATGTTATAATCATACACTCACAGACAAACGTAATTTTACTCAATTTCGCACTGACAGATCGTGAACATGTCGCATGCTACTGCACACGTTAACTGTGTCTGACACATGTTTGAGACCGGTTGTCCTGAGCGGCGGTGGAGTAGCCTAGTGGTTAAAGCGTTCGCTCGTCCCGCCGAAGACCCGGGTTCAATTCCCCATATGGGTACACATGGTGAAGCCCATTTCCGGTGTCCCCCGCCGTGATATTACTGGAATGTTGCAAAATGCGGCGTAAAACTAAACTTACTCGCTCACTCTAAGCATTTAGAGATTCTGAAAGTTTGAAACCAATTACAGATTGCTGTATATCAAATTTATATTATTCTCAAGCGTATTGCTTAGGTGTTTGGTTATTTCTTTCATTAAGTATACACCACGTTCAAAAGAGAGTGAGTGATTACAGTCTACCGCCACATTAGCAATTTTGGAGCCATTATCGGCGTTAAAGTAAGGTGAAACTGTTTAAGGTGAGACTGTCTTTTCTTCTCTAAACGCATTGAAGTACAGTTAAATTGTTTATGGTTTGATGTAGGGTAAAGTAAGTCTATTTCACTCAGTCAGTTGACATGCCGAGATACAACTGGAATGCTGTTCACAATGTTCTAAAAGTACGTGAGTTTGTTCAAAATTGCCTCTTCACCCAGCAGAAAATGGGTACCCGGTGGGATAAGTCATGTAACCTTCTGGCGCCTCACAGGCGGGGTAATAATGACCTCTCTGCGCTAAGAGCATGCTGTCGGGGTGGAATTAGCGCAATAACAATGACGTATGGTAGGGAAAAGGTTAATGTTGTATCATATTATAAATATTTAGGTATAATCTTCTCATAAGGACTTGTGTGGTTAAAGGCATGTGAAACGTTAGCCATTCAAGCTACAAAGGCCTCCTTTCCCATTTGTCAGCTTATTAAGAAATATCATTTAATCCCACTGAATATAATTACTCAAATATTTGATACCAAAATAGCACCAATACTTTTATATGGTTCTGAAATCTGGGGTTATACTGTAAGAGAAATTATTGAAAAGATACACAGCTCTTTCTTTAAGAACTTCCTTGGTGTCAGTAAATTTGTATCTAGTACAGCTATCCTTGGTGAAGTTGGAAGATCAAAGCTGTGTATTAACTTTTTTTACAGATGTATTAAATATTGGACAAGGCTATTAACATGGAAACTAATCGCTATCCAAAGGCATGTTATTTAATGCTTAAGTCATATGACGACCATGTTGGTGTCAGCTGGGTGTCACGTGTTCGTACCTTGTTAATGGAGACTGGTTTTTCATATGTATGGATCGCCCAAGATTGTGGAGATATAACATGTTTTATGCAATGTCTTAAACAGAGATGTAAAGATATTCAGTTTCAAATATGGCAAAGAAAATTTATCTCATCACCATTACTGCATAATTATTGTGCTTACAAGACTATTCTTGAACCAGAGCTGTACATTTTGAAACTAACTCCGAAAAGAGACCTACTACGTATTCTGTGTAAGTTTAGATGCATGAGCCATAAACTTAATGTACAGTAATATCGATATGATAAAAATGTAAATACTGAATTACTGAAGTGTGCAAAATGTAATTATAATGTCATCCAAGATGAATTTCACTTTTTATTGGTCTGTCCATACTATGATGAAAGCAGAAAACTGTTGTTACCAAGTTATTTTTATACCTATCCCACACATGAAAAGTTTGATTTGTTAATGTCTTCGCAAAATCTAAAATGCTTAAAAAATCTTGCAATCTTTTTGAAACGAAATCTACCAATGTAATTTGTATTACATGTAAATAATCACTTCGATGTCCATGCGCACTGAAATTATGTATATAGACTTTTGTACTTTTGGCCACGAGGCCTTGAATACAAATAAACTTCTTCTTCTTCTTCAATGGTTTGCTATCTAACAAGCAAACGACGAATTTAATAAATATGGTATTACACGGCACATCGTTTAGTATTTTATTTACTCACCCACCATTATCAAAATAATATCTCAGAATTCAACTTACAGAACGTTTGCATTACGCAGTCATAACAGAGGTCACGCGTATGAATACAATTCATTGATGATTGTTTACATTTGTCTATTAAATTTCGTTTTTTAAAAATACACAAGGGGGTATGAAAAAGGGACCAATTGCAAATGACCAAATGAAACAGATTATTTATTGATATCAATGCTATTACACGCAACCGAGCAAAAAACATTTGAATATCGCGGCTTCGTCATGTGTTGTGAATGACAGCCGACATTTTGTTTTGATCACGATACTTTGGTCATGTGACCGAGTGCAAATAGTTCCGGCAGCACGCGATGCTATGTGTAATAACTTTGTAGATTGATGAAACAGTGATATCTTCAACGGGTAAGTAATAAAATGGTATTCTCCACATTTCTGTGTGTGTATATATCTCTGTTGCCTATCATGGGGTTTCAAGGTTAGAATTAACCGGCAAACTACGCTGCTCCTGAGAAGAGACAGAATTGTTGGATTGACAGGCTTGGATGATAGCGTGTCATCGTACCCCAACAGCGTTGATCGTTGCTCATGATATCAATCACTGGATTGTGTGGTTCAGATACGATTATGTAAGACCACCGTTACATGGAATATTGCTAAGTGCAGCCTTAAAAAATGTACTAACAACGCCAAGCATGCCTGTAGCTGTTTTATAAAGATGTATTTTCTCAGCCGTTACGTATTGTCAGTCTACACGAAGCCACAATGTTAAAGCCTTATTGGACATATGTAGAAAACGAATTTCGTGAAAAATTCAGCGACAAAATTCTTTTCAGAAAAACATTATCCACATAAAGAGTCCAATATACGATTTCATAATAAGCAGCTGTTAAGGAATGAATCTCTATTTTAAGATGATGCCCGATGTTCGCAAAAACATGAGCGTCTCCTACTCGTTGCACCCGTCACGAATACACGCGAAGGCAAGTCAATTGTTTACAATTTATACTGAAAGCTCATGGTTATGTGTGAGTTGGAAAGTATTTCAGTTTCAGTGTTTCAGACCAATATTATAGAGTATAACATTACAAAGGATCCTGATCAAAGACGTGACTATAACGCTTGGGACCACCAACACATAGAGGATCCTAATCCAGGAAAAGCAGATCCTGGCATTGCTAAACTAAGGAATGGATCTCTTTCCTGCGGACCGAACGGAGTCGGGAAATGCATAAGTTTTAGCTAAATATTCTGTACCTACTGTATATATCTCGATTACACTCGGGGTGTTTTGTGCAACATTTCTCTTCAAACACAGTCTCTCCATTTTCACGACGACCAACATGGAGAGCACGGCATTCCTGAAAAACAGAACAAGAAAATATTACACGACGTCTCATGTCAATAATTATTCCGTGTCCAAAAGACAGTGAAAGGGTGTTTTTTTATGTAGTTTTAGGTAATATTGTAACAATATCTCGGCAGGGGATCTAAAACATGGTCTGAAAATACTTTCCCCTTGCGGGGACTCGAATTTCCCGGCCTTTGGTGAATAACTCTTTTCAAGGACTATGCATTAGGCAAGAAGTATTCGAACCCACGCCGATAGGATCCTAGGCCACTTAAGGGACATTCCTGTTGTATAGCAAGTTTTAATGAATATATTGCCTTAATCGGACATCACTTTGACATCTGATGCATCTAAGTTGTCAAGACTGCCAGCTATTTACCACAGAGCTTCTACGACCTTTTAACATGTTACTGAGGCCTTGAATGTTGTATCTCTGATATAATCTCTTTTTTGAAATATGTCTAGAACGTCCATCCATACATACCTGTTTGTCCTTGCAGCCTAGTCTATAAAACAGATTCCCTTGCGATGTTACATAGTGAGCAACGTGACACGCCTTAAACAAAATCAAGGACAGATACAGAGGAGAGAATTAACTATAATTCTCTGTTGATTTAACCACGTGTTTCATTTTTAGTTCAAACTATCAAAAGTAAACGATGTTTTATCCTCACATGTAACAGTACTGGGTCTTGATGAACAAAGCGTTCGTAGCGCTACGATATTCGTTACCCATATGATAAAATATAGAGTTACGACAGGTCCTAACGTTACGAAAGCTTTGTGGATCAGGCCCTTGAGTTTCGAAGCTCTCTTAGCGCTAAGATAGTCGTGAGTTAATGTTATGTATGGCACTTACGACTATCTTAGCGATAAGAGAGCTTCGAAAATCTAGGCCCTGGACCCTGGTCAGGACGCAAAAAATATGTCGACGTGAGTTTCGTAAAAAAGTATATTTTGATTGAAGCTTTAAAACAGTTACATGATCACCATGTATGTCATGGAAAATTACTAAATTTGTTTCAATCTGTATTATTTTACAAACATTAAACATGAAAGGGATATTTCGTCGCTGTAAAAGTATTTTGTCACCTCGGTCAATATTACATATTACAAGTTTTACATAGACCCAGATTACCCTTTACGAACTGTTGCAGGTATATGTGAGGATTATACAGGCATTAGCGCTGGATATCGATATGGATTATAGAGATCGATCATCGTCAAATGAATATCGATCGATTATCGATAAATATATTGAAAGGCAAAAGAAACGTCGTAATATTGGAAATGACATTTCAGTATCAATGGATTATTTGAACCTATTTTGTTTAAATATACACCGAAAGCAAGTGAACCATTGCCATTCAAACTGGTTCGCAGAGTGCGAATTCTTCCCATTCCACAAACAAAAACATTTCAAACCTTAATCTCAAACAATTCTTTATTGGGCAATACAGGCTATACGACCACGATCCATGTTTTCCTCAAACTTGCCTTCCCGTGTATAATTAAAAAAAAATAGGTTCAAATACTTCATTGATACTTAAATGTAATTTCCAATAATACGACGTTTCTTTTGCCTTTCAGTATATAAACACTAAGTAACTTTGAGCAAAAATGACTGAACAATCTTAAAGAAATCAACACGAGTCACATCAGTGACGAGTGGTGACATATGTAGGCTTGGATTACCAACAAAACGCCCTCCTATGAAAACTTTACTCTGTGTGGTTTCTGAGTAAATTTTGAAATCATTATAAATTATCATGTACGATATCATCGGTTACACAGTTTTTATTTTGATAATCATTCATAATGATTCCCATCGACTTTATTTCCAATTCTTAATCTTTTAGCCAGTCCTAACAGGCATTATACAATTGAATGACAATCCTCCCAGTTTTAAGTTCCATAAAATACAGGCTTCTGAGCTTAATAATAAGGTCTTTTATAACATTATATCATTATGGAACACACATTGTAGATTATAAGATTAATACTTGTATACGAGAGAAAACGGAAGAGGAATATAATTAAATCTCATTATTAAAAAGATCTTAGTCGCCGATGACCTGACCTGAGTATTTTGCTCACGTAAGTAAGAAGTTTAAATTTAAACCCAATAATGGTTAAAGCTGTCCCTGGGTCAAATTGATACTACGATAATCGCTAATCCGGATTATAATTATTGATTGATTGTTGTTTAACGCCGTACAAAGCAATATGCCAGCTACACGGGAGCGGTTTGTTAATAATGGAATCTGGACCAGACAATCCAGTGATCAACATCATGATCATTGATCATGGGGATACGATGACATGTGTCAACCAAGTCAGCGAGCCTGACCACCCGATCCCGTTAGTCGCCTTTTACGACAAGCATGGGTTACTGAAGATCAATTCTAACCGGATCTTCACGGGTCCAATCCGGATTATATTACTTGGAATGGTATTATTCAGATTAACAAGGTTTCACTGTAGGTGTTGTGGTACTGGATGTAATCTGTACCCACCTGACCTGCATCGCAATAGGTTGTGTATTTACAGTCGAGCGGGTCCGTGACCCTGTCACAGTGAGAACAGAGTAGACCAGCATGATGGGTATCTGAAATGAGAGATGCGAGTGTTTGCTTGTTTACTTGCTTGTTGTTTAACGCCGCACTCAGTAATATTCCACCTATAGGGCGTCGGTCTTTGGCTGGATTCTGTGAGTCAGTGAGTGAGGTCATTAACCTATTACAGATTGTGACCACTAGGGGTGGGTATTGCAGAGAATTTTCATATTGCGATATATTGCGATGCGAAAGCATGTATTGCGATATGTATTGCAATATATTGCATGAAGTATTTTTAAACCAAAAACTACTTCAAATCGAGGTAATGCTTGATTTATAGAGCAAATACACAGCAAAATCACTATGCTTGATTAAGCTTTAATAACAACTTTTATTCATGATTAAAAATAAAAATGTGAATAATATTTGGCACAAATGAAAAAAGGAAATATCCGAAGATTTCCGAGTGTTACGAAGTTTTCCGATGCAAGTCAAAATACCGGTTTTCGATCAACGTATCGCAATACGTATCGTTTTCATGTCTGAACCGGTACATACCGGTAAACCGGTTATATTGCGCAGCCCTAGTGACCACTGATCTTCATTTTTGTTCTTCGCTTTGACAAACATGACAGTGTCCGACGGTAGGACAAATCTTTGTTTGTCTCATAAATGAGTGAGTGTCAACAAGTACAATGTATGAGTGAGTGAGTCTAGTTCTACGCCGCTTTTAGCAATATTCCAGCAATATCACGGCGGGGGACACCAGAAATAGGCTTAACACATTCCACCCAAGTGGAAAATCGAACCCTGGTCTTCGGCGTGACTAACGAACGCATTAACCACTGGGCTACCCCACCGTCCCCAAAGAAATGAAATACATTAACCTTAGTTGCACTGTGTTTGTGCATATTGGAAACAATTTAGCACGGATTCGAATCTCAGTCTCGCAATGTTTATGACCCTTGGTTTGTGGGCACCATAATAGTCCCTTTTGGGGGGCTACCGGTAGAGCAGGACACTCTTAACTTTTTCCGCTAACACCGGGTGTTACCGATTTTCAGTGATCCATTCATAAATCTTTCATCGATATTTTATCGTTTACACCCAGTGCGAAATGTTTCGGGAGACTGGTTTCTTCTGAGGCTTTGGCACTTGACATATCATCAATCTCACGCCTACATCATTTCGGTATTTCCACCTACATAAGCTGGAACTTGATATACTGGACAATGTAATATAGAGTCAAACACCGGTGTAGCATTGTGTCGAATTTGACTACGTATTACTTTGAGTTATCCAATGTTCGACACAACCGAACAATTAATGAATAATGAATGTTAAAGAACCAAGTTTTTACTTCGATACAACCGTGAGTTCGACACAAATTCGGCACAACGGTGTTTAACTGTACTATGATATATTGTAATTTTGCGGTGTTAGGCCTTGTTGGGTTTGGAGACAGTGAATGTATTGTATTTTCGGCAAACGTGTATGTTGAGGATTCACGGTTTACTTACGAGTGGACGCCTGGCTATATTGTATAGTTGTCACAGCTGAAAGATTGAAAGCATAAGATATGTGGAAGTGTATGATTTAAACTTCAATTATAGCAATAAACAAACTACAACGACAATAAACCCTCATAGTACAACTACCACAACCTCCACAACCACTACCATTTCCAAAACGAATATAATTACGATCACTATCACCACTCTTATTGACAAAATGTAATATTAGGAATATATTTAAATAAACCATGGTGAAGAGGTTAAACGATAAATGTTAGAAAGCTCACATCAACAATAACTACTTTGAAAATATTTAGAAGAATTTTTTTTATCAAGAAATGATATGCTTGAAAATGTTATTGTTCTATTCATGTGTGCTAAACAAATTTAACACAAAACATGTTTGTGGTGATGTATTGACGTGCTCATGCAATCCAGATTCAGTTACGTACATGCAGCAAATTTGGGAAATTGAGTAATAAAGATGATTATAGCGGATGTAGATGAATAAAGCATAAAAATGACCAAAAAAATTAAAGGAAGTATGTAGTGTCATTCATTCATTCCTGGTTGACATTTGGAATGTGTTGAGAATCTTGCCCTGGTCGACACATGTAACCTAGAACAGAACCACTCCTAAGTATGGCATGGCCACAATGTCGTGGTATACGAAATAGCTTCTTTACACTTTTAGATAAAGAACCAGTCCATATGTGACTCTAAATAGATTTTTATCAGATATAGTGTAATGCCCATTGACCTCTTGGCACATGTAGACACAATTTTGGACATGTTTAACTAAGACATGTATCCAGACATGTGATCGTCTAAAGGTCGTCATTGTGATTGTAAAACGTAGGTGAATTATAAACTGAAGGGAAAGACATTATACACCATATAACATGCTAACAATGAAAAAGATGTAAGACATGATCATTCCATGATGGTGTGTTTGATACGGGTATTATAGTTTTAGATCGTACGTTTGTATTTTATTAAATAACATTTTGGTCAAATTTCAAGTGAACACGTTCCTATACAGGGCAGTGAATCATATACTGCTTCCAGTCATAATTGGTCTATGAAAAGAGTAGTTGTTTTAGAACGTCCAGTGTAACATTCCGTACGTCAGCTGAACACTATGCCTTAGTGAAAAGACATGAGGCAGAAAGTAACGTTTTATTCATAGGCTGCTTCCAAATAATATTCAGGATTATGTATTGTTAGTAATCAAGCATAAATATGTCACCGCTCACTAGTGATATAAAATATGTTGATTTCATCCCGATTGTTGTTGTTTTATTTTTGCTGAAAAGTTACTTTATATTCAGTTAACGATGGATCTCATTGATCAATATCGATAGCCACTCCTGCTCATGGTGGATGAGACGAATGACTTATAGTGATGAGAAAATACAACGACAAGAAGGAAAGGATAAAGGCGAAACAAGAACGCGAAGAATGTGAACTACAAGGAGAAAAGAACAATCAGAAAAAGAAAAGGAAGAAGAAGAAGATAAAAGACCAGGACCAAAGAGGAGAAGAAAATGGGGAAACAAGGATGTGACGAATGTGAAATAGAAGGAGAAAAGATCAACCAGAAGAAGAACAGGAAGAAGACCAAGAAGGAGAAGAATAAGACCACGAAGAAGAAGAAAAATGAACAAGAATAATCAAACATGAATGTCAGTACATAACACAAAGATATTAAATACAAATTAAATACAATTAAATATGTAATGATATTTAAACCATGTTCTCTACAGGATTGCTGAAACTGTTCCAGAATTAACAGTGTAACCATTGAATGACATGGAGCCATCTATTGTTAAAGATCTATGCCAGGTGCGATAACAAAAAATAGTGTTAGTCAGGCATCGTAAACATGAAGCGAAATTTTAGCGTTCATGTATTTATAGGTATTTATTGAAAAATAGATCAACTCACAAATGAGGAGGAGAGCGATTTCCTTTGCGGCGTTCATTGTAAGGGGAGGATCCGTAATTACTTCAAGTGAACAGCTGTTGGGTTGGGATTCCTGTCTTATCAAAGCTGAAATGCCTCTAATAGTACCTGCGAGACGTGGACGGTGTAAAGGACATGTAACAGCTGCCGATGTGTTTCATAATTGTTTAGCTGCACAATTTTATGTGAACGACATTGTAATCATGTTTATGCGAACAATACACAGTGCAACGTCTATTGCCCTTTTTGTATATTGCTCTGGAGTCAAATGTTCTAAGGGTGAGTAAGGTTATACACCGCTTTTCCAGCAACACGAAATCGTGGTACAACAGACATGGGTTGGCTGGTTGGTCGGTTGTTTAACTCCGCAATCAACAATATTCCAGCTATACTATAAATAACTGAGTCTGGACCAAACAATCCAGTAATCAACAGCATTGGCATCGGTCTACGTAATTGGGATGCGATGGCATATGTCAATCAAGTCAGCCAGCCTGACAACCCGATCCCGTTAGACGCCTTTTACGACAAGGTTGCTGAAGAATAATTCTTAACCGGATCATCACGGTTCAAATGGGGTTCACATATTGTTCCCTTGTGGGGAATCGAACACGGGTCTTCGGCTTGAGACTTGAACCATTTTTACCATTAGGCTACCCCATGATCCCTATTTAAAGGGATTGGTCCTTAACATGCGATTTGGTTTCCCGCAGTTCGACAGTATTTCCGTAATGTATGTTTGGAAAAGGTTCACTAAACCATCTCAGGGGAATATTTCCTTAAGGGGCCATTGGGCAATGTTACATGTTTGGTCATCTCGCTTGCTAATGATCAATGTGATGGAGGAGAATACTTGAAAATATGAACTATACTCAACACATTTAGAAACGTTGCACGCATATCATTGGTTGTAATTGTGAGAGGTCGGTGGTAATTCGTTTTATTTCTTGCTGTGCCTAATACACGATAATGACATGTAGGCTGTTGAACATGGTGTTGACGACGGACGTGACAAATCTGATCATAAGTAATGAAACAATCAGGTGTAGCGAGTCACGTGATCACCTTTCGATTCCACGTTCGTTGGAATGCAATCACACATACATTGCTACACAGGAAAATGCATCATGATAACGAAAGAAACACCCAAGTATGCCGCGACCCAAAACTCAGCTTAAAGTAAGCTTATTGCTGGACCATCTGGGCCCCGTTTCACAAAGCAATCGTAGCGCTACGACATTCGTAAGTCTGTGTTAAAGCATAGGAGTTATGATTATCTTAGCGCTACGATCCTTGTGAGGAACGGGGCCATGCTTCAGCAGCTGCACGAGTCCTTGCTGAAGCGGCGTAAAACTTAACTCACTCATGCACCCTGAGGGCCCGTGTGGAACAGCCGGGCAAATCGCCCAGGCCTTGGATCGGCGCTGTGACGTCAGACAAACATGACGTACAGATCATGTTTGGTCATTTGTGACTGCAAACTCTACTAGCAGACAGTTGTTCAGAGGCAGTGTGTCAGCATCAGAGACTATGCACCGCAGGTATCCGAGCTAGACGCAATTAACAGGACCTATCCTGACACAATTTCATTGTGCTCAACGTTTGCGATGGGTTCGCAGACATGACAGACCCAGGTTTCTGAACGTCATGCATTATTTTCACAATAAAATGATTCCTTAATCCACTTTCCACCGTCTGGATGATAAATAGTATGATACACATATATTTTGATAAGAATGCATGCATGCACGCGCACACGCACACGCACACACACACACACACACACACACACACACACTTCCATTGTCGGATTGGATTTATCAAGTGTCAAGTTTCAAAGGGGTCTCAGACAGTGTCATTGCATATGATTGCCATGCGAATATTTCACTTCCGCTTCAGTTCCGACTCGTCAGTATCGTGTTTAGCAGTATTTCCTGATTGAGATTGAAAGCGGCGAGTGGTGACGAATGTCCTCAGCTTAACCCATTCGTCACCACTCGCCCCTTTCCGTAACCTCCAAGAAGACTCGTCCCCGTCTCGATGCTTGTTATGTGCGAAAATACGACAAACCAATCAGAACGCGCGTAATGAGTGCGGTGTTTTGATAACAATAATCCCCAGATTATGGCATTTTGTGTTTGTTTAAAACATCATGAAAAATATACATCGTCATATTGAAAGTACAAAGAGCTTAGCTAACAGAACTGTGTTGCCTCGTGTAGAGTTTAGTAAGGATAATGTCATGGACGGTGAGTGATGCAAATACACACACGTGCATTTGTTGACATAACGGCTCTTGTGGGTCCATCTGAGTGTATTTATGACGACCTTGCGGGCTTGTTTTGGGGATTGTACGTGCGCTTCCAACAATTTTAGGAAATGTAATTATAAATCGCTAAATATATAAATCACTTTTCGCTGTTTCTTACGAGGGAGGACCACTTGCTGGTAGAACAGCCAGGTGTGCGAGGTGTACGAGTGAAATTGAAATTTCACTGCTCACGCTTGTTGATTACCTGGCTGTTCTACCAGCAAGTGGTCCCCCCTCGTAGGAAATAGCAAAAAGTGACAACAAAATAATGATCGTTTAAACAACTTTTTTATTCGGATGTCCAAAATTATGAGTCAAATCATCAGAGTTGGTCTGTCGATTTCATGTGACTGTGCAAAGTTTGATTTTGGTGCATTTATTAGATTTTGTGTTAGTGAGCAATTCATCGGTCTCAAATGAAGTCAAACGGACTGTAGCTGGATTATTGCTGAATACTGCGTAAAAATAACTCACTCGCTCGCTCTGACTGCACCCCGTCCATATACTTAACAGGTAGATGCGTCATCAGACTGACATAGTTATGAGTGCATGTTTACCCGATAAAACACATGTGTCAAAATACTCCTCTATTTGATCCTAAGTACACTGAAGAGATGTGTCGCAATACGTACAACACAGAGCCGAACCGCAACAGAACGGGAGCCCCTGAGAGGCCCGTTGAGGTGTCCATTTCTTGTATATTTGAACAGCGCCAGCACCAACTTTGCCGTATACGTCTATGTCGGTCACGTAAAGTAAACTGATGGTTGATTAGACCTCCCAGCTGCACTGAGTCAACAACGACGATGGGTGTGTCGTGGTGGTTTTCCTTGTTAGACAAAATCTCAACCAAGGGAGGTTCATTCAAAGGACCGTAGCAACCTTTTTCTTTACTCCCTAACTGGGTCGTGGTGTGAGTTTGTGTCGAAATCAGCCACGTAGGTGTCTTATTTAATCCAGATAAACATTGGGGGTCGTCTCCAAAGCAAGGACTAAATAATTCAGGGTTCACGGAATTGAAAAGGTTAGGTTGTTTGTTTAGCTGTTTAACGCTGCAGTCGGTAATATTCCACCTCCATGTAGGAGGTCTGTAAATGTTAGTCTGGATCAGACAATCCAGTGATCAATGGCGTGAACATCGATCTGCGCAAATAGGATACGGTGATATGTGTCAACCAAGTCAGCGAGCCTGACTATCCGATCCCGTTAGTGACTTCTTACAACAAGCATGGATTACAACAAGCATGGATTGCTGAAGACCAATTCTAACGCGGATACTAAGCTGGAATATTCTATGTTTTTCTAGAAGCGTTCAAACTACTCTTGAGTCCAAGTCTAAAGATAGAAACAGTCAGACCATTGTTCCCTACTGCTTCTAGTAGAAGCAATGTTTCAAAACTCCAGACTTTCAAGTTCAACACAATGACACCGGTTGCATAAGTTACTGAAGACCAATTCACGGGTATGAAAACGTTGGCACACAGCCTACATGACTGCGTAAATTATTGAAATACATGTATTGAATTATAATTTTCGTTACGTCTTTTCAAATACGTAAATTGGCAAGGTGTATATTGCATATATTGTGCCGTTCCGAGTTTAGTTTTATGCCGTTTTTAGCATTAATTCGGCAAAATCAAAGCGGGGGGCTCCAGAAATGGGCTTCATACATTGTACCCATGTATGGAATCGAACCCGGGCCTTCTTTAAGTTTTATCCACTAGGCTACCCCACTGCCCCTTATTGACTTCGATGCATATGTTCGTTATATTTGTACAAATATGGAAATTGTCAAGGTGTATATTGTATACATTTGGCTGTTCCGTTATGAAGAGATTTCAGAGTGAATTAAAACGCCAGTGGACGTGTTTCTGATCGCTTGCAGTGGAATCTCAGTCGATTTACATTTAGTGGATCATGTAAATATAATCGACATAACCATTTCTGTATTTACAATCCCTCTGTACGATTCGAACCATTTCATGAGCATGACCATGAGTCGATATCCAATGTTACCATGGCAAGCTTATATTGAGCCTTCGGTGACACCGGTCACAAACACATGCAAAGGCTTGTCAATTAAGCGAGTGAGTGACTGAGTGAGTGAGTATGGTTTTACGCCGCCTTCAGCAATATTCCAGCAATATCACAGAGGGGGACACCAGAAATGGGCTTCACACATTTTACCCATGAGGGCAAATGTAAAAAATAATAATAGGGAATTGCATCATTTGTGCCACTGATACGTCAAATTGACACACCAATTTTGCAAATGACTCAATCACAGTGAGTGAGTTTACGTTTACGCCGCACTCAGCAATATTCCAGTTATATGGCAGCGGTCTGTAAATTATCGAGTCTGGTCCAGACAATCCAGTGATCAACAGTATGAGCATCGGTCTACCAAATTGGGAACCGATGACAAGTGTCAACCAGGTCAGCGAGCCTGACCACCCGATCCCCTTAGTCGCCTTTTACGAAAAGTATAGATTGCGTGTCAGTTGACAACGGTGTGTTTAAATAAAACATGTTGACAAATGTTCAATCCTTTCAAAAGATTCATTTCAGGAGATACACGAAAGAAATAGAATATTTCGCACAGCTTTAGAATTTTATTTGAATACGACAAGAAACCTTTTGAACATTATGAATACTGACCGTCTTTGATCGTGTTGTGCATGATATTGAGTGGAACGGTGCAGGCGTAACGAGTCGATTCAATATACAGCAGTACCGGTTATCAATCAATCTATCTTTATTCACAACTGAAGGTTGGGCCCTTAGTACAAGTATAGACAGTGTTCAACAGCAGAGGGGATTTCTCTTCATAACTGCATGATAAATACACAAAGCAATATTTTCAAGTTATATACGGCTTGCAGTTGACATTAGCTGGATAAATATGTGTTTTGAAGGTTGTCAAAATATCTGGGTATATATACTGAGTCAAAAAAGAAACTTCACAAAATGTAATTTGAAAAATAATGAATATTTTTTCTCTGATGATACATCTATGTATCCGAAAAGGGATCCCTATCTTTCGACTCTAGAAAAACGTTAGCAAAACCCACTCAAACCCATCCATTCCTCGTGCAAATGACGTTAGTGCCAAATCAGGTTTTGCACGTGCAGTCGATCACGTGATCTTCGCATCGAAGTTTTCGTCATATGCACGTGTTTGCATTGGCCTCAAGAATTGAAAAAACACTTTTAAACCACAGGTCTAACAGTACTTGAAATGCCACGATTGTCAAATGTGCAACGTGAACGTGCCGTTGGCATGTTGCAAGCGGGAAGATCAGTTATTGACGTCGCAAGAGCAATGGGATGCAGCCGTCGTACTGTGTATGACTTGCGAGGTCGTCTTCAACAAACTGGCACCACTTCTGATCGCCCAAGGTCGGGTCGTCCACGTGTGACGTCACGAGCAGAAGACCGTCAAATCGTCCTACGTCACCTACGTGACAGATTTCTGCCGGTTACACGAACCAGGGCTGAGATGTTTAGAGGTCGACTGTACTCACAGACAATTCGAAATCGAAATCTCCATTCTCGACGTCCATATCGTGGGCCAATATTGACGCCGTTTCATCAACGTCAACGTCTGCTGTGGGTCCAACGTCACCTCCGATGGACCCAGAGAGACTGGAATCGAGTCGTCTTTAGCGATGAATCAAGGTTTACCCTCAGATTCGCGGACGGCAGGCATAGAGTCTGGAGACGACGTCGTGAACGGTATGCCCAATGTTGTGTACAGGAAGTCGACAGATTCGGGGGGCGGAAGTTGCATGGTGTGGGGGTGCTTTCTGTGGGAACAACCCTTCCCGACTTCTGGTCATCCGTGGAAACCTCACAGCTGCTGCTTACCGCGACCAGGTGCTCACCCCTGAACTCGTTCCTTTCATGGCGTCTCATGGCCCAGGTCTACAGTTCCAGCATGATAATGCTCGGCCGCATACCGCGATGTTGACACGAAATTTCCTTCAAAACGCTGGAATCAACGTCATGGACTGGCCATCGAGGTCCTCTGACCTCAATCCAATAGAGCACGTTTGGGATGCACTTGGGAGAAGGCTTCGTGGTCTTACGAACCAACCTCAGAATTTGCAGGAACTTGGCGCTGCCTTGCAAGAGCAATGGCGCAGAATCCCCAACCACGTGTTCACAAGCATCAGGCAGTCGATGAGGAGACGGTGTTTGGCAGTGGTGAATGCGCGGGGCGGCCATACACGATATTGAACTGAGAAATTTCCCATTTTTATTCTTGTGACTTGACATTCTGAATACCCATTTTTTGGAATGGCGGTGTAGCCTAATGGAACTGATTATGGCACTGTCAGTGTATCGTGTACATCACACAGATCTCATCAATGAAATAATAACAATTTAACCATCTTACCATCTCTTGTTCTTTTATAGTGCCCTGAAGAAAGAATGTGAAGTTTCTTTTTTGACTCAGTATATATGGCACTTACAACTGTCTTAGCGCTAAGAGACCTTCGAAAATCTAGGCCCAGTAACATTGACTTACGACAGTCGTAGAGCTGCGATAGCTTTGTGAAAAGATGCCCAGAGACAATACCGTTATTAGCGATTGTTTTTTTGGTTTGTTTTTTCTGCATTGTTTAAAGTCACACTCGTCAACATTCCAGCTATATGAGGGTAGTCTGTAAATAATCGAGTCTGGACAAGACAATCCAGTGATTGACATCATGAGCATCGACTGTAATTGGGTTACGGTGACACGCATCAATCAAGTCAGTCGCCAATTCTAACCTGGATCGTTACGGGTTAAATATTGCTTGTAGCAGTTGTAGTCGTAAACCAACAGCGACTTTTGCCGTAGTGGTAGTCGTAACTGACTATGGGATATTTCTGTTGGAATTGTCTTAGTTCCAGACAAGTAGCAGTTTAGGCAGTAGTACTAGTAGTAGCAGCAACATAAGTAGTAGTAATTGGTAGTAGTAGTAGTAGTAGTAGCTGCAGCAGCATAAGGTTAGTAGTAGCAGCAGTAGCCCTACATTTATCCTATCTAATTGACTTCGTAAATAAATTGTTATCTTTGGTACATTCTCCCACCTTGCACTGTGTAGTTATATATATTCACCTTGTACACTGTCTCACCATTCGCCTGACGAAGGAGCAAGAATTAGATCTAAAACGTCGTACAAATAATAAAAAGACGTTAGTATCCATTAAAACGTGTCATGTATTCATGTTTATAGTTTTGTTTGTTTGTTTGTTGTTTTACACCGCTTTCCGGTCTGTAAATAATCGAATCTGGACCAGAACATCCACTGATTAACATCGTTAGCATCGATCAACGCAGCTGGGATACAATGGCATGCATCCACACCGATCCATTTAGTCGCCTCGTACGATGGCACTGGTCTGTTCTTTCTCAGATCTTCACTGGTCTATAGGGGTAGCCTAGTGGTTAAAGCGTTCGCTCGTTACGCCGAAGACCCGGGTTCGATTCCCCACATGGGTACAATGTGTGAAGCCCATTTCTGGTGTCCCTGTCGTGATATTGGTGGAATATTGCTAAAAGCGGACTAAAACTATACTCACTCCCTCATTCATTCCACTCATCCTAAAAGATGGATAGACACGAAACGCAAGCTTCCCTAAACAGGTATTATGCCACATTTTACCTAAAGACGTCGCATCTGTGATTTGGGTCAACTGCCTATTGCAGGACTTGCTAACAGATATGAATGTACGAGTGCTCCGGTTTGCATTACACCACCAAAATCAGGGCTGGAGACGCAAAACAAAGGGCTTCATACCTTGCATCCATGTGTGGAGTCAAACCCGGGACTTCGGCGTGACGAGCTAATTCTCTATCCACCAGGCTACCCACATACAAATAATTGTTTTATGTGGATTTCTACGTTGCAACGACCCGGGAAGATCCGGGTTAGAATTGATGTTCAGCAACCCATGCTAGTCGTAAGATGCGACTAACGGGATCGGGTTGTCAGGCTCGCTGACTTGGTTGACACATGTCATTGTATCCCAATTGCGTAGATCGATGCTCATACTGTTGATCACTTGATTGTCTTGTCCAGACTCGATTATTTACAGACCGCCGCCATATAGCTGGAATATTGCCGAGTGCGGCGTAAAACTAAACTCACTCACTCATGAAAAACGCTTGCCCGAAATTAGCATGTTTACACGAAATTCGTTACTCGAAAGCAATAACCGGTTTCTAAATCCATATACAATCACCTTGCTTGATTCTCAAATAATGAAGCCAAAGAAATGGAATATCCCCAACTATTTTTGAATAGTATATAATTGGTAGGAAAACAAGTGCGTTCTTTACGTCAAGGTTGCACCTATAGAGAACACTCAATGGTAGAACCACCAGCTACAAATATTGCATTATTCCCCACTTATTATTTCGTTTACCACACTCGCCACCGGTACATATGTCTCTGAAGACAGCAGTAACTAAGGAGGACTGGTTTAGGATTCTATACACGTATTTGTTTATCCCGGTTACATCACGAGGTCTCATATGAACCCTAACGGTGGATGTTGCAATACCAAAATGTACGGAAACCAGCGCTTGCCACTTTTTCGAAGATGAATTTACCACTTACCTGACTGTTGGCAACTTGAAAGGAATAACCAACCAGTTTCAGGAATAATAAACCCATATACAACCATCTAGCTTGATTCTTAAGTAATGCCACCCAGAATTAGAATATCCCCTACTATTTTTGAATGGCACATAATTGATCTGGAAAACAAGCACGTTCCTTACGTCAAGATTACACCTATTGAGAACACTCAGTGGTAGAACCACCAGCTACAAACATTGTATCATTCCCCACTCTTGTACGAAGAACATGTTTTCATCGCTGAAGTAAGATAATGATCAAAGTTTATGTGAGATGTGTTGTCCTTGACAACGGTACTAAGGAGGACTGGTTTAGGATTCTATATTGTTTGTCTCCCATATGTCCTTGAAGACAACGGTACAAGGAGGACTACCTCCCCGGTACATATGACAACGGTATCTAAGGAAGACTGGTTTAGGATTCTATATGTCCTTGAAGACATATGTCCTTGAAGACAACGGTATCTAAGGAGGACTGGTTTAGGATTCTATATTTGTTTGTCTCGTCCCCGGTACATATGTCCTTGAAGACAACGGTATCTAAGGAGGACTGGTTTAGGATTCTATATTTGTTTGTCTCGTCCCCGGTACATATGTCCTTGAAGACAACGGTATCTAAGGAGGACTGGTTTAGGATTCTATATTTGTTTGTCTCGTCCCCGGTACATATGTCCTTGAAGACAACGGTATCTAAGGAGGACTGGTTTAGGATTCTATATTTGTTTGTCTCGTCCCCGGTACATATGGTATCATATGTCCTTCCCCGGTAAGACAACGGTATCTAAGGAGGACTGGTTTAGGATTCTATATTTGTTTGTCTCGTCCCCGGTACATATGTCCTTGAAGACAACGGTATCTAAGGAGGACTGGTTTAGGATTCTATATTTGTTTGTCTCGTCCCCGGTACATATGTCCTTGAAGACAACGGTATCTAAGGAGGACTGGTTTAGGATTCTATATTTGTTTGTCTCGTCCCCGGTACATATGTCCTTGAAGACAACTGTTTCTAAGGAGGACTGGTTTTAGATTCTATATTTGTTTGTCTCGTTCACACCACGAGGTCTCATATGAAGCCTGACGAAGGATGTCGCAATTCTCGTCCCTCGGTACATATGTCCTTGAAATTGTACGGAAACCCGCGAGTGCCACTTTTTCGAAGATGAATTTACCAGTTACCTAACTGTTGGCTAACATAATGTATGTAGATATAGGTGAGCCACAGAAATACCAGATGTATAAAGTAAATACTCGAGAACTACTGTTACTAGCACTTCATAGTTAAAATACATGCTGTTACCGGGTAACAGGCAGTACCCGTGACGATCTGAGTTGGAATTGGTCTACAGTTATCCATGCTTGTCGTAAGAGATCTTTGGTCTACATTTACCCATGCTTGTCGTAAGAGATTTCAGATTTTAATTGACTTTTATGTCGAGTTGGAGAAGAAAATCCTCATCGTTCTGCCTTCGTTTCTAAAATCAGTACGAAACTGATTTCTGTCATCTCCACCCACGGGAGTCAGATCCCCCACCCCCACGCCACATCTCCCTCGTAACACAAGGGTTGGGAAGGTCGTACCCTCCATGACCACAGAATGACACGGCTCATGCCAAAACGGTGATATTCTTTCTAAAGAATTCTCTAACGATTTTTGAACATCAAAGGGTAGTTAATTTACATACCAGTGATGATCCGGGTTGGAATTGGTCTTCAGCGACCCATGCTTGTCGTAAGAGGCGACTAACGGGGTCGGGCGGTCAGGATTTTGGTGGTGCATGTCATCGTATAGAAAGTGCATAGATCGATCCTTATGATGTCACACAGTGGATTGTCTGGTCCAGATTCGCTATGTTACAGACCGCAATCATATAGCGTTAACATTGCTGAGTGCGGCGTTACACTACAAACAAACAAGAGTGAGTATGGTTTTACACCGCTTTTAGCAATATTCCAGCAATATCACGGCGGGGAACACAAGAAAAGGGCTTCATACATTATACCCATGTTGGGAATCAAACCCGGGTCTTCGGTGTGACGAGCGAACGCTTTAACCACTAGGCTACCCCATCGCCCCACAAACAAACATTCGTCACGATATGGCTGAACTATGGCCTATGTGACGTTAAATATTTACTCACCCACTCACATACAAACAAGAAACAGGCTGACTCCATGGTCAAGCAGATAGAGTGCCTGCACTGAGAGCTGACGGTCGGCGGTTCCATTTTTTCGTACTAATCAGATGCTAGAGATCTTCAAACAACATATGTTTCTGATGGCACAGGTGGGGCGGTGGGATAGCCTAATGGTTAAAGCGTTGGCTCGTAACGCCGAAGACCCGGATTCGAATCCCCACATGGGCACAATGTGTGAAGCCCATTTCTGGTGTCCCCCGCCGTGATGTTGCTGGAATATTGCTAAAAGCGGCGTAAAACCAAACTCAGTCAGTCAGTCTGATGGCACGGATAATCCCCAAACTGGTAGTTATATTGTCATGGTTTTGTTGAACAGTTTGAAACAGACATACCTGTTCGATGGCTGACAGGTCTGGACTAAGTGCTGGTACTGGCAAGGTGCTAATGCTCTGCCGCTGGGGGTAATTCGTAACAACAGATGGACATATGTCGGTAAATGTGCCAAACACGGACCGATATATAATGCAAAAAGTAAATTGGTCACTTGTGATATCTGTTTTGTCTATGAGACTGCTTGACAAACACTTCACTTTTTATCCAGAACAGGTGCAAGACAAAAAGGTTAATTATTGTGTAAACTTGCCTTTTAACCACTAGGATACCACACTGCCCTTCCAATGATTATGAGATGAATACTGGGATGTGTCATCTAAAAACAACACATGCTGGGGAGGTTATTACAATTACAACAACCAGTATGTATAACAATTACTGAATATATGCTACCCGTGGACATCCGGGTTAGAATTGGTCTTCAGTAACCCATGCTTTGTTTTTTCTGTCATGTCCCCGCTATGCCCAGTTTAGACTTGACAAATACTTTGTCCTTAACCACCTCAGCATATATACTATACTTCACAGGCAATGACGATTTATCTCCTTTAGACAATGAAAACCTTATAAAATCGGTTCAGAATTACATAACTGAAACTAACCGCCTTAACGAAATTCAAGTAACAACCTATAAACATAAAATGCATTTGGTATCTTGTTCTTGTTCTTTATTTTCTTTTCTTTATTTCTATTTTGTTTTGATTCATTCATTAATGTCCTAATGTCTGCTCCATAGAATTATGTCAAGATATAACGAACTATATGCGGAGAAGCATTGACATAGACCATATGGCCTGTTTGCTAATCCTATTTCCATTTTGTTATGTCGTGTATTATGAAAAATTTAAACATTCATGGAAATAAAATACTGTTTAAATCAACCCATGCTTGTCGTAAGACGCAACGAAGGGGATCGGGTGGACTGGCTCGCTCAACATATCATCGTATCCCAATTGCGTAGATCGATACTCATGCTGTTGATCACCAGACTCGATTATTTACGGGCCGCCTCAATATAGCTGGAATATTGGTGAGTGCGGCGTAAAACTAAAGTCACTCATTCACTCTGTCAAAAATGGCGTGAAAGATGGCAGGAGAACGTAATTTGTAATTTCGTACATACGATAGTTGCACAGACAGGCTTCCATAGATAAGTGATGGAATTCCGTACTCAAAGCCCGCCAGGTACGAACGGGTACAGGTGCAATATTTGTTTAGCAGAGCTCAGCCGATCAGGTCGCGGGTGTTCTGATGAAAGAAGTGTGCACATGACGAGTACAAAATATACACAGCAACATAGGTTCACGTTCTAATTCTGTCCGTGTGTCGATATATAGGACTTCGACATCGGAATAGCCGAATGACTCAGTGAATTGGATGAATAGCATTACACAGAAATGAAAAAGACCTGGTGTAAGATCGTGTGTTTATTTTGTTTGGAGTTACATTTTAGGAAGATTTTAAGAAGCGTCGAGGAATAAAATGATGAGGAACATCAAAAATGGTTTTGCCAACTTTTATGTGTGATAGGAATTTGGGAATCAAACACGAGACATGTAGATGATTTCTACGTAACTTGCTTTTGTGTAGCTGGTTTAAACATATTTATTTCCAAAAGAGGAACCGGATTGGTAAACAAGCAGTATGGTGCTTATATGAATACCGCTCCGGAATACAGATATATTATAGATATAATAATCGTACGGAGAAAACATGATATCAACAAACAATAAACAATAGCTTTCTGAAAATGTAACAATCATAAACTGTAACATGCCACTTTTAACGTTAGAACCATTAGTGTCGGAAAATACTTAATAGTAAGTGCAATTTCGTTTATATATTACAACTCAAATCTGCCTGACAGTACAATGAAAGAATGGATAGATTCTAATAATTCAAGATTACCTTTAGTAGATCCATGGGAGTGGCCGTATAGTATTGATTTGATGTCATATCCTTTAGTATAGAAGTGCATTTTATGTCTTATGTCAGTGTAATTAACGCACGAAAAGAAATAGCAAATTGGATCTTCATAACAGTAGCCACAAGAACAAGAGGGATTTGAGGATATAAATCGTTGATATTTATGTGCGTTTAAATCGCTGCAACCGAGCCTGAGGCGTGAATGGATAATCTGACAGAATCTTGTTCCAAAGCTTAAATTGAGGTAATTTTGACTATTATTCTTATTTGACCCATTAATCTGTTTCTTAAAACTACCCAAAGTAGCCGTTTCTCTATAATCGGTAGACAAACAATTCCACAATCTTACTGTATCTGGGAGAAATGACTTAGCATAATTTGCACTTTTACTATCGATAGTTTGGAGCTTCAAGCGGTCTCGGAAAATGTAGCTTGATGTGTCAGATACCTTAGGAGGGACGAGATCGCTCAGAGATATTTTGGAGTAAAATTATTAACCATCTTATAGAAAAACGTTAGTTTTTGGATGTATCTTCGAGTACATAGTGGTTGGAAGTTTGTCTCATCATAAATTTTGTTGTGACTCGTGCCGCGAACAGCACCGCAAATCGTTCTAAGTGCATCAAGATTAAGTTTTTCCAGTGTTAGTGCTTGCTGTTTGGTACAATTGTCCCAGATGTGACAACAATAGTCGAAAATAGGTAAGATATATTGTTTGTACATTGTTTGTAAAGTTTGTAAACTTGAGAGACGATATTTAAAACCTCTAAGACAGTTTACCATGGGTGCAACCTTTTTAGCGATACAGTTAACATGATCAGTCCAGGAACAATCGTGCTGTAAAGTAAGTCCCAAATGTTTATGGCTATTAACGTCATTAATATTACCATCCTTCATTGTTAAGTTTCGTTTTTGGGCTGGGCTGAACTTTACGAGAGAATTGTATAGAATCTGTTTTATTAGGATTAAATGTAACTTGCCATTTGTCAGCCCAATCAGAAATTTTACGTAGATCATTATTAAGAGACAGAGCAGTTTCATCAGGATCATTTATTATAGCATAAAGTGATGTGTCATCTGCGAAGAGACGGATATTGCTGTTTATTCCTTCAACGATGTCGTTGATATAAACTATAAACAATAATGGTCCTAAGACAGAGCCTTGGGGAATCCTGGCTAGGATTGATCTTTGATCAGACGCGTAACCATTAATAACAACTCGCTGAACTCTATTGTCTAGATAACTCTCAAACCATTTCAACAAGTTACCCCCGATACCATAACGTCTTAGCTTATGTATAATACCTTTATGCCAGACCTTGTCAAAAGCCTTACTTACGTCACAAAATACAGCCCTAATTTCCTTACCGCTATCTAATGCACCCGCTATAAAGTCATACAGGTACGTTAGTTGATTAACCGTTGAATCGCCTGGCATGAAACCGGATTGTAAGTTTGTAAGCATTTCATTATCCCTAAAATAATTAAATACATGTTTAAAAATGCATTTTTCGAAAATCTTTGCTACACAACTTGTTAGTGCGACAGGTCGATAGTTAGAGCATTCATTGGTACTGCCTTTTTATGTATAGGAACAACTGATGCCTCCTTCCAGATATCAGGAAACACTGTATTCTTTAATGATAGATTAAAACTTCAGATAAAGGGAACTGCTAATTGTCTAGCATTCATTTTCAGAAATTTATTGCCTATACCATCTGGGCCTGTTGCTTTAATGATATCAACAGAGGAGAGAATATCATGGATTTCTTGCGGACTGAGTGTTAAGTCACATAATGGGTTATCTACCTCTAAACGAATTTCAGGAATATCCCTATTAGGAGCAGCTACTCTTGCCTGATCTGCAAAGAAATCATTCATAATGTTTGCTATATCAGCACTATCATCATATAGTTTATCGTTTTGGATTATCGAAGGAAAAGTATTAATATTAGTGGTGTGTTTACTTTTTATATAATTCTTAACTAAACGCCACCATGTTTTTGTACCATGTTCATTATTTATTTGTTCATCAATTTTATTCATGTACATCTTCTTTGCATTTCTTACCGCGGATATAACTTTATTTCTACTCAATCTAAAAAGTGCCCAGTCAGATGATGAGTTACGCCTTTTTGCGATTTTATGATGGCGATTGCGTTTACGAATCAATTTACGTACCTCACTATTCATCCAGGGGGCGTCCCGGGGCCTTATCGTAACGACCTTATTTGGAATATAACTATCGCATAATTTAAGAATTGCACCAGTCAAATCGCTTGCGATTCGGTTAATATTTTCAGAGGCAAAGAAAGCATGCCAATCAAGAGTATATAAGGCATTTTTAATACCGTCAAAATCAGCTAGAGTATAATTATATATTTTTCTCTTGTAATTAATCGATTTTGCAATCGACTCATTAATGGTGACATATACAGGGCAATGATCGCTACATACAGGATCTAAAACACCCGATTTTAGTACAGTGCTAACACTTGAAACAAAAATAAGATCAATTAATGTACTAGAACTGGGCGTAATCCTTGTAGGTTCAGTTATAAGTTGTGTTAGTCCAAATAGCAGTTGTAATTGATTAATTTTATAACTTGTGTCTGCAAGTTAATTGATATTAAAGTCACCAACTACAATTGTGTCCATATTAAGAACAACAGCGTTATTGATAGAATCTTCGATTAAATCCCAGTAAGCTTCTGTTTTGTCTGCCCGATTGAACGTTCTTATTAAGAAATTCCGTTTTTACATCTTACTTTTATCCACATCGCCTCAAGCCCGGCTAAAGTTAAATTCTCCATATATTCAAAACTCATTTTACTTTTAACGTACACTGCGACACCCCCCCGCCCCTGCTCTGTCTATCATTTCTAAGAGGTGAATGGAAACCCGGAATTAAAATATCATTACTACTTATACCATCATGTAACCATGTCTCAGTAAGACATATGACGTCGTAGGATCCGAACTCTGCCTCAAGTATGTCAATTTTATCTTTAAGGCTACGCACATTTAAGTGTATTATGTTTAGTTCATTATTTTTAATTGGACCTGGGTGAGGATGAATATCACCGCAAATCAAGAGAATAAGAGACGCTACCAAGGTGACTTTGGCATTGTATAGGCAAAGAAGTAGTAAAGAATAGGAAATATTTTTAAGCTTGTTGGCAGATTTGTTTTGAATATGACAAACAAAAAGAACCCACCACTTGTCTGTACTGTACAATATCAATCATTGTCAAATAAGTTAATCATAATAGCTTGGGTGGGTTCTCTTGTGAGAAAATAGAACTGATCTAATTTCCGACATACAACTGAAAAGCAGTTTAATTGTGTATTTAAAGCTATTGATTTGTTAGGAGAAAAAGGCAAACATATCTGTTTGCTAATGAGTAGATAACTTGAACAATGTGTCTCTCTGACAGAAATCCAAGTAGATAATCCGACTAAGGTAAGAAAATCTAAATAAACGAAAAATAAAATCAGGTTACAGGTGGAATCTTTCATCTGTAACAGAAAAAGGAACAGTGGAAAATAGAACAACAAAGAACATCATCTGTCTTACTGAACCTGCATGGTGACCCGTCTTACTGAACCTGCATGGTGACCCGTCTTACTGAACCTGTATGGTGACCCGTCTTACTGAACCTGTATGGTGACCCGTCTTACTGAACCTGCATGGTGACCCGTCTTAATCTCGGCTGTGCATGCAGCTCAGGGTGCACGAGCGTCTGTTACGTAAGACAAATGTGGAGGACGGATAATACCTGACAAAATATTTTTAGAGAGAGGTAGCGGTATGAGATAAGTATGCAAGGGATATCAAACAACTGTTGAAGTAAGTTACTCTTTATGAATTATGACAGCTACGCATAGAAATAGTATAACTGGATTGAATACAGAATGACAAATTAATCCTTGGAAAGATTCATCAGATTTACTCAACATAAGTTGGACTTGTGTTCCACATACTGCTTGCGCATACATACATACATACATACATACATACATACATACATACATACATACATACATACATACATACATACATACATACATACATACATACATACATACATACATACATACATACATACATACATACATACATACATACATACATACATACATACATACATACATACATACATACATACATACATACATACATACATACATACATACATACATACATACATACATACACATATATACATATGCATACACATACATGCACACACACATATGCACACATGCACATAGATACCCACATCTATACATACATACGCGCATACATACATACACACACACCTGCGAATATATACATGCATACACAGACATATACATATCTGTCATATCAAGCAGCTCATCCTATGCACATAGTTACCAGACCGTTACCCTTTTTTACCTCCATGTGTAAACAACAGATAACCAACAATATAAGACACTCAGCATACATTAAACAAACTCATGGTTCCATGGACAACCTCGCACAATACACAGTACTGCAATAATGCTGCATAAAGATTTAAAAACAATGTTACACGCTCTGGTGACGTTATAGATCAATACACGTGTGGTAAGACATGATATGTTCGTAAATTCATATCACTTTATTGAGGTCTTCAGAACCTGTAATTCAAATAGCCACGTTGCTTAAGAAGCTTTCATGACATAAAAACACACAAGTCGCAGACGCACAGGACACTAAGGTATGGTAACACTTTGTCAGAGGGCGTAAACGCTGATATCTCATGACCCAGTTTTGATATCAAACGCTGCACGTGGAAAACATGAGAAGCATCTTGTCTGTAGCTCGGCGAGGACGTGAACGGTTGTACTGACGTAACACATGACAACCATATGATATCATGACACCGGTCGGGAGACAAACATTGTACGTAAACACATTTTCAGCACAGAATAAGCTGAAGACACTCATATACTGTATAGAAACGCTTCATCAGCGAGTGAAAACATTGCTAACTGCACGTGGGAATAATGCAAAGCATCTTGACTGCGTATAGGCGAAGACGTTGGACTTGTTGCGTTAAAATAAAACATGACAAATTGTTACCCATTTTGAAATGATCATGATACATGCTGAGCATAGATCATGTCAACGTTGCATGCACTAACAAACTAGATGCATGCTGAGGCAAAGCACCCCATATATGTTAACTATACAAAGTAGCACGAAATCTCTTGAGCCAATGAGCGTTTATTTATGATTTCACGACCTTCTCTTGGCTAAGACTAATAGTTGTGTAGCTTTCCGTAAGAGTCGACTAATGGAATCGGGTGGTCAGACCACTTGGATGACACATGTCATCGTATCCCAGTTGTGTAGATCGATGATCATGCTGTTGAACACTGGATTGTCTGTTCCAGACTATATTGTTTACAGACCGCCGCCATATAGCTGGAATATTGCTGTGTGCGGCGTTAACCATCAAACCAACGAATCGCATTTTTGTATTGCAAATATATAGCGTCAACAGCACTTTCGCTGGGTGTCATCCCTGGAAAACGGCATTTGTTATTACAGTGAAAAGCCTTTGATGTTTCCCCGAGGTAGACACATGTTCAGGTAGTGAGGTAGTCCAGGTTAAACTAAAAGTGAAGTGCGTAACGAAATCGGAGTTCATTTACATGATATCAACTCACTAAGTAATATGAACATGATATCAACTCACTACTTCTAGATTGGCATTGATTGATATCAACTGACTGCTATTGATTGCCATTGATTGATATCAACTGACTACTTATTGATTGGCATTGCTTGATATCAACTGACTGCTTATTGATTGATATCAACTGACTGCTGATTGATTTCCATTGATTATCAGCTCACTGCTTATTGACTGGCATTGATTGATTTCAACTTACTAGTTATTGATTGACTTCAACTCACGAATTATTATGGGAAGTGCATAACGAAATCGGAGTTCATTTACATGATATCAACTCACTAAGTAATATGAACATGATATCAACTCACTACTTCTAGATTGGCATTGATTGATATCAACTGACTGCTATTGATTGCCATTGATTGATTTCAACTCACTACTTATTGATTGCCATTGATTGATATCAACTGACATCTTATTGATTTCCATTGATTGATATCAACTGACTGCTTATTGATTGCTATCAGCTCACTGCTTATTGACTGGCATTGATTGATTTCAACTTACAAGTTCTTGATTGATTTCAACTCACGAATTATTATGGGTGTAATATTGTGCTTATTCCTATCGAATGCATCACTTTCAAAATGGCAAGTCAGCAGTAAGAGTATATGTTCATTTCAACTACACGTGAAGGAAGATATATCGTGGATGTCATGGATGTGTTAAGATAAGAACTGCACTTCAAATATTTCTACAGTTCTACAGCTACATATTAAGATATCCTTTTCTATGAGAATAATGATGTTCAATATCTATCAATTGTTAGTTATCAATAAAACGATCATGGATGAAAGAAAATGCGCTATGTATTCCACTGGGTGTAAATAAGCGTTCGTGGGAGTATTTCATTCATTAACGGTTAACAATTCAGTATCACCCGTGTGCTTAAAAGCACACAGAACCTCAATTTCTACTTTGAGAGACATTGAAACGGGAACCCTAATCAGCCAAACCCCACTCTGGTTATGCGAGAGACCTGTTTTGACAGCATCTGGCTTAATGAGGACACCACTGGAACCTCAATTGTTCTCCAGAGGCACTCGACTTGAAAATCCTTGCACGCTCTACTGGTTTGTTGTTTTAAACATCACAGTTGTCGTCTTCCAGGGAATAAACAGCCAGCAGAAATAGGTTCAGCTGGCAGGGGTCTTCCCACTTACACAACTCCTGTTGTTTCAGTAGAAGAAATTACTGTGGTGTGATAATCCCCTTTAATCCCTTATTATGTTCCCTGTGAAATAGTATCCGGGACCAAATGTGATAAAATATCAGCTACTTTTGACTCTATGTTTAAGGTGTGGAATCAGTTTCAGGTAGTATCTAGCTGATAGCAAATGGTCAATTAAGCAAGGAGGAAATATGTATCCTTGTTTTGTAATTTTGGTAACTGCATTAAAAAATCTTTCTTACTGATCATGAGAGAATTTGAGATTGACTCATTTGAGGGCAACACTGCATCAATACCCAGCTAAAACACCTCCTTCAGACCATCCAGCACCAGATGTACCAGTTGCTGTTGCTGTTCAAGATTCCCCAGCAGGTCACTCAATTAAAATTCAATTTGTACGTAATGATATGAAAATAGTTCACACATATCAAATATACTTGTTAGCAAGTGGTATGTTTATCAGTCTATCTTGTGAAATATGTTCACCAGTGGTCATGATAATGATATTGCTCTGACTGTCCCTGATTGGAGTGCTGGGTGAAGTTGTGTCAAAGCCGGAATAACAATTTCGCCGTGCACAATCACTGACCTAAGGCAAAATATTTAAAAAACCGTATCCGCAAATCACTGGAAACAATGTCTATAAAACCATGTCCCAATTATGTGAATGATGGGAGTTACGTCCCTTGTAGTCGGTGATTGTAATTATAATTCGCTCTGACAATGACATCATTTTGAAATCAGATTTACGGTAGTTCATTCACGATACAAAGTAATCATTTAGAGATATGTAATCTCTCTGCCATATTTGTTAATTCTTAAGCGTGATATGGTTTTAGTGCGGAAGCTGTTCCTACAACATATCCCAGTCCTACGGTTAGCACAAGGCTCGTTTATGTCTTAGCTGATTTGAGCTATGAGAGAGAGAGTTTTAAGAGAGAGAGAGAGAGTTTTTTATTCAGTAAAGGGGCCACAGGCCCATTATTCATCAGGTGTACAGAATATACAATCATTAGAGCACCGTACAACATCATGAGAGCTGCACAATTATACATTTGTGGGTACGAAGACTGAAAGAAATTTATTTCGTTTTTTTCATGGCAAAAAATAGATATTTTGCAAGACAATTTATAATATAAGTATTCTTTGATGTAAACAACTGTGCTAATTTGAGCTATGATAATGTGTCCATTAATATAGCACCAAACTCCACTGTTGCTGGTACATGATGTAGATAAGTATTGATACTTACTGTTGTTGGTAGATATCATAGATGTGGTGCTGGTGGAACATCATAGATAGGTATTTATACTCACTGTTGCTGGTACATGATGTAAATAGGTACTCTCTGTTGCTGGTGGAACATCGTAGATAGGTATTTATACTCACTGTTGCTGGTACATGATGTAGATAGGTACTCTCTGTTGCTGGTGGAACATCATAGATAGGTATTTATACTCACTTGCTGGTATTGCTGGTACATGATGTAAATAGGTACTCTCTAGATAGGTACTCTCTGTTGCTGGTGGAACATCATAGGGTATTTATACTCACTGTTGCTGGTACATGATGTAAATAGGTACTACTCACTGTTGCTGGTGGAACATCGTAGATAGGTATTTATACTCACTGTTGCTGGTACATGATGTAAATAGGTACTCTCTGTTGCTGGTGGAACATCATAGGTATTTATACTCACTGTTGCTGATACATGATGTAAATAGGTACTCTCTGTTGCTGGTGGAACATCATAGATAGGTATTTATACTCACTGTTGCTGGTACATGATGTAAATAGGTACTCTCTCACTTTGCTGGTGGAACATCATAGGTATTTATACTCACTGTTGCTGGTACATGATGTAAATAGGTACTCTCTGTTGCTGGTGGAACATCATAGATAGGTATTTATACTCACTGTTGCTGGTACATGATGTAAATAGGTACTCTCTGTTGCTGGTGGAACATCATAGATAGGTATTTATACTCACTGTTGCTGGTACATTGTTGCTGGTGGATGTAAATAGGTACTCTCTTTGTTGCTGGTGGAATATCATAGGTATTTATACTTACTGTTGCTGGTACATGATGTAGATAGGTACTTTCTGTTGCTGGTGGAACATCGTAGATGAGTATTTATACTCACTGTTGCTGGTACATGATGTAAATAGGTACTCTCTGTTGCTGGTGGAACATCATAGATAGGTATTTATACTCATTTATACTCACTGTTGCTGGTACATGATGTAAATAGGTACTCTCTGTTGCTGGTGGAACATCATAGATAGGTATTTATACTCACTGTTGCTGGTACATGATGTAGATAGGTACTCTCTTTTGCTGGTGGAATATCATAGGTATTTATACTCACTGTTGCTGGTACATGATGTAAATAGGTACTCTCTGTTGCTGGTGGAACATCATAGATAGGTATTTATACTCACTGTTGCTGGTACATGATGTAAATAGATACTCTCTGTTGCTGGTGGAACATCATAGATAGGTATTTATACTCACTGTTGCTGGTACATGATGTAAATAGGTACTCTCTGTTGCTGGTGGAACATCATAGATAGGTGTTTATACTCACTGTTGCTGGTACATGATGTAAAAAGATACTCTCTGTTGCTGGTGGAGCATCATAGACAGGTGTTTATACTTACTGTTGCTGGTACATGGTGTAGACAGGTATTGATACTTACTGTTTTTGGTGGATATTTTAGATATGTGTTGGTACTTAATGGTACTGGTACATATTACAGATAGGCATTGATACTTACTATTGCTGGTACATGAAGTAGATAGGTATTTTGATACTTAATGGCGTCAAAGCTAGTTGGTAATGATTCAAAAACATGATCTAGTCGGATCGTTCCCTGTAAGAGAATTGTTACGCTCATGGAAATTTGGTTTATATAACATTCCTTGTGTATTACAACCTTCATCTGTAAACGATCAAACCGCTGCCTATGCTTCGTAGCTTGTAGAATTGAAACTGGAACGAAATCAAAATACGACCCCTTTCTCAGCAAGGTGCTATCTCTATTTAAATGAGTACAAAGGAATTTCGCATCGTCACTGGGGACTTGTTTGGGGCGGATCGAGGTTTGAGTTCACCTGCCCGTGCCTGACCTACAAAGGTAAACCAGTCCTTCCTTTTATGGCAGTGACATGAATGACTCAACTGCTCATTCGTTCAAGCGTCACGGTCACGTGAATTTCGGCACCACGTGATTTACCCGCAATATAGTTTAGTAACCGTGGACAAGGCCATTGGGTTCTGTGTTCCATCGAGGAGTAGCATGTTGGTCCTCAGGTAAGATCTGATCGTGTTGTGATACAATATGAATATCTTCTTATATTTATTGACAAAAATGATGTGGACAGTTCACTTTTTTTATTGTCATACCCTATCGTGAATACTCAGATCCTTTCGAATACAAGGTGATTCGTTTGTTGGTTTATTGTTTAACACCACACTCAGCAATATTCCAGCTATATGGCGGCGGTCGGTATATAATCGAATCTGGACCAGACAATCCAGTGATTAACATCATGGGCATCGATCTACGCAATTGGGATACGATGACATTTGTCAACCAAGTTAACGAGCCTCACCACCCGATCCCGTTAGTCGCCTCTTACGACAAGCATGGGTTGCTGAAGATCAATTCTAACCCGGATCTTCACGGTTGGATACAAGGTGAAGTTTGACTCAGCAGCCTCAATATATAGAAGACACTGTGAGTTATTGTTGTGTGGACCTGTCATAGAGCTATATCCACATTATCCTGAATCACATGAGCATGGGATGATTGTTCATCAAGACAAGCGGTGACTGTATCTTCGGTATTCTTGGGACAACTTGAGAACCGTATCGTTATTAACAACGACTTAACATTAAAAGCCACCCTGAAGAATTGGTGAACAGTTTAAGCGTGGCTGAATCTCTTCGTCAGCACCACAAATGATCCAGACAATCTAAGTGAAGGTGTTGACCTACTGGCGAATAACTGAATACAAAAAGGATTTTATATGAGCTTAGCACGGTATGGCTGAAATAGACGATAAATCCTAACTTGAAAATTGTGAGATAGAAATGTCATGGACACGTTGGCAAATAAAAAGGTATCAGAGCTTCAGGCGGCACCGCGCTTGACATCTGATAACACATGCCTCTAACATATTCAATATTCTAGCTGTTTGAAGCTGTTTCAGAAAGGTTTTTGCAATGTATTGGATCCTAGGTGAATGAGACCCAGTTTTACCAGGTGCACCACAGCCCCCTGAAAAGGTCACCAAGTGTTTGATCAACGCAAGTTTAAGTCACAATATATGTGCACCTTCGGAATGGACTGGACATACAAGACAAGTGTTTATTTACTTCAAAGAGTTGGACTAACCGTCCCTCGTCTGTTTTGACAGAAAAAACAAAACAAAACAACATAACGATATTTCTGGGAAATATGTAAACACGGAAAAAATCCCGACACGGTTTTCCAAATACATGTAAAAGAGACGACTGGTATTCGTCATAACGCAGACACATTAAAGAAAGGTAACATTCGTAAATCGTATATCATATTAATGGAACGACGTCGATTCGGAATGAACATATTCATGCCCGTGAGCATGAATTCTGACGACGATTTTGTAAATCAGTCTGCAGCAGTCAGCACACGCACAATTAGTATAAAACACGGGGCAAAAGAACAGACCTTAGAAACGATGTCAAACCATCACTAGGATAAAGGCAAAAGCCTTTGTAAACCTAAGGTAACAAACACAACTATGGTATTGCACATCATCATTGACTATTTATTTAGGCAAGTGAGTTTGTTCAAAATTGCCTCTGTTCACCCAGCAGAAAATGGGTACCCTGTTGGATAAGTCATGTGACTATTAACATTCACAGGCAGCTTGGGTTATCCGGGGTAATAATAATCACATTGCATCGCTTTCAGCGTGTTCCTCCGTGGTGTGGAATTCAGCGTATTATAAATGCCCTTATTATTATTATTATCATTATTTAGGTTCATGAACCATGCTCGTGTCGAAGTCGCACAATTGACTCTGCTCTTGACAGAGGATTCTTGTGGATGTGGAAAGGGTTTGATCGCTTTTATAATAGTGCTAGGGTATGTTTCATCTGCTCTTTCAATGCTATTCTTACATGATCTTAATAATGTCAGTATTTTTCAGAATATCTACCGTTTTGGCATGTGTCGTGGTGATCTCCGGCTATGCCGGATACAGGGATACGATCCCAAATGGCTACAACCTGACCCACCCTTGTGTAACGGGGGAGCTGTGGCCGGGGGTGGGGCATGTGAACCCCGCGGGTGGCGGTGAAAGAAATCAGTTCGGTATTGATTTTGCAAACCAAGGCAGAAATGTGAGCAAATATGAATAAAAACTTTCATAGTTTTGTAAATGTTATTCAGGATGAGGTTGTAATAAAAAATTTAAAAAGACGTTGCATGTCACGCTTTTGTGTAATTCGTTACACAACTGACGTTACATAAAACAGTTTTATTAATTTGTCACAGAAAATGGATTTACATAACACACTTTTATATAATTCGTTAAACAAACTGGCGTTACATGAAAGGCTGCCATAATCTGTAATATTGCTGAGTGGGGCGTTAAACATGAAACAATCAAATACATGAAACAGTTTTATTTAATTGGTCACACAAAAATTATGAATTTACATGAAAAACTTTTGCATGATTCATAACACAAACTGACGTTACATGAAAAGCCGCTGTAATCTGTAATATTGAAAACAAACAAATAAATGAAACAGTTTTTTATTAGGTCATTTATTATTAGGTATTAAAAACTGACATTAATTAAACACTTTTATCTCATTCGTTACACAAACTGACGTTACATGAAACACATTAATTTAACTAGCTTCAATTTATTCACCGTTCATACAGTGGGCGAATGTGTGTAACATGGACTCGGATGGTGATGGGATGACCAATGGTCAAGAACTGGGTGACCCCCAGTGCATCTGGACATCTGGAGCCACGCCCACACGGACCACTGGACTCACACACCCAGGTCAGGGCAGTCACAATATTTTTGGAGGTTCTAGTTCCTTCATTTCAGTTTCAAAATACGTTTTATTAACAGTTACTCAATACTGTAATATTTGATATGAAGAGGCGGAATGTTCATAGGGCAACTGTGTCCAAACAGTCATCTTAGAGATGATTTTCATTCACTCATAAGTGTAAACATGGAGTAAAAGTTAATATGTAGTTGACGTGATTCACAGTAGTCTTCCTATAATAAGCGGTTATGACTAAATAAAGTCTGGATCAGACAAACAAGTGGCTGATATCATGAGCACCCACACAGTCACCGTATGCTTACACGTAATCAGCCAAGTCATTGAGCCTGACAACCGGTTCATTCAATCAAATTGTTTGCTGGGGACCTTGTCTAACTTTGAATACCAATTGGGAAAAGGAAAAGGTTTGGCTGTCGGGAAAAGGTTTGCAATTGTATCCTTGAGTATCCGTTTATCATAAAACAATGAATATGTTTGAGACAGTATACTCGAAAGTCAAATATGTCTTTGTAAACATTAATTGACTCATTCTCTTTCAAAGATGACATGAATATCCTTTTAACTAAATAATATTCTGGGCGTGTTTCAGATCATATTCTCAGTGCGTGACAATGTATTTGGTTTAGTTCACGTTAGTGGTGGTCCGATTAATTGAAATAATCGAAGATTGGTCGCAGTGCCTAAACGACCAAGCAATCGATTGTGTTTTCTCATAATCGAACACAACCAAATTTGGAACACTTGTTTGCATCAACAATATTTTACACAAGGTTGGTTTTGTCTGTGTCATTAGATTTACATTTCATAAGCACTACAAGCTCGTTCCAAGTCATGATTGAATTTATCTTAAAGAATCCAGGAAATCTGTGTTCCTAACATACTAATCATCCTTTAAATATGCGAAATTTGCCAATGGATTTTGTGCAATTTGCAAAAGACCAAAATTACTACATGTTTTTTCTTTTTTGTGTGTGTGTGCATTAACAAAGATAACAGGAACATTTGATAAATGAAGCAAACCAATTATTTTCGATGACTGATCGGTTGTAATGAACCAATCATCAATTATGAGATTTTAACCAATTCCCAACACTAGTTCACGTGTCAAATGTCATTTTATTGTTTTGCTTTTTAGGCTATTGTACTCCCTCATCCACCCAGACGTGTGCCGGCCTTGCCACGCCTTCATGTGAAAGTACAGAGTTTGACTGTCCATCAATTGCAGAATCAGGTAATGCGAGTGAGTGAGCGAATTTAGTTTTACGCCGCACTCAGCAATAATAAAGCGGCGGCGGTCTGTAAATAATCAAGTCTGGACCAGACAATCCAGTGATCAACATCATGAACATTGATCTACGCAGTTGGGAACCGATGACATGTGTCAACCAGGTCAGCGAGCCTGATCACCCGATCCCGTTAGTCGTCTTTTACGAAAATTATAACAATCCAGTGATCAAGGGCATGAGCATGGGTCTAGGATAACAATGTGTTTTGAAAGCTCGTTAACTCGAAGTCATAAAAAATACATCGTGATTTCCGTACCTCGAGTTCCGACTAAGTGCCAATAGGTGTTCTGTTTATACCAGAAAATATATATCTGGAACGAGTTCATGGAATTCTCATTAAGGAAAATGTGTAAATGTGTTATCCGAACTTCGAGTAAAACGAAACGCAGTCCCGATCTTAGATCATGAAGTTTCTATCCGAACCAACAGGTACATTTCTGGGACGTGTTGATGAAAATCGGTTTAACGATTTTTTATATAAACGCAACATCTCACTGATATCGAAGGTAATATAGACCCGAAAATGCATCAATGATGGCCTTAACGTTTCGTGACGGTTTTTCTTTGTGGAAAATAGTAGTCGAAAGCGACGAAATGAATATGTGTTGTTTGGTTAGTTTTGTTGATTAGTGTTGCACTAAGCAGTATTCCTGCTATATGCGGGCGGTCAAACCAAGATATACTGAGAGAATAAAATAAGGATCACAGGAAAATTCAAGCGTTCCTTTAATATTTCCAGTTTTCATTACCACAGCGCTATTCAAAGCTGATGATGAAAACTGGAAAATATTAAAGGAATGCATGAATTTTCCTGTGATCCTTTATTTGTTTCTCTCAGTATAGGTTTAAACGTGGTACATGTTGTTGCCCAGCCTGGCACCTGACATAAGGGGATGCACAGGAACTGGTAGAATCGAATTCAGTCAAATGTGTGAGTGGGTTCGCTAGCAATGATAAATCGGCATAAGTACTGCCTATTACATATACTACATATACATATGCATGTACATTGCTATGTAAGTTGATAGTTTAAGCTAAGTTTACTACTATGAACTTGACCTATGCATACGAAATAATGCTGCACACACTGAGTTTGAGTGAGTGAGTTTAGTGTTACACCGCTTTTGGCAATATTCCAGCAATATCACGTCGGGGGATACCAGACATGGGCTTCATACATTGTACCCATGTGAGGAATCGAACCCGGGTCTTCAGCGTGACGAGCGAACGCTTTTACCACTAGGCTACCCCACCTCCCGCTGCATTCACACCAATAAATAATATCATATTCTCAATTTACTTCGCAGGGGTTCGAAGTCGGGATTTGAGGTTTCCGAGAACACAGGTGCCTAGTACGGAGACAAATTATTTCTGCATGACTTTCGACTTGGACCAATCAGAGGATTTCCACATGATCGCCACCAAACCGGACATTGACAACGTGGACGTGATGCACCATATTCTCCTTTACGGTTGTGGTGATGGTGGTATGTATTCAAGTGGCCTGTATCCATTCACCATGGCCTCCTTTTACGGTTGTGTTGGTGACATGTATTCATGCACAGTATTCATTATGTTTGTCGTGCTGGTTTGGATGTATTCGCACAGTATATTC
The DNA here is from genome assembly GCF_003918875.1 of Haliotis rubra. NCBI lineage: Eukaryota > Metazoa > Mollusca > Gastropoda > Lepetellida > Haliotidae > Haliotis > Haliotis rubra. The sequence goes on from NW_025767011.1 coordinate 354,804, forward strand.
TTTACGATTGTCGTATGTGGTGTCGTGCATTCATGCAGCATATTCTTTACGATTGTCGTGATAGTGGTGTGTATACAATATTCTTTACGGTTGTCGTGATAGTGGTGTGTATACATGTGCAATATTCTTTACGATTGTCGTGGATGCATTCATGCAGCATATTCTTTACGGTTGTCGTGATACATGTGCAATATTCTTTACGATTGTCGTGATGGTGGCATGTATTCAAGCAAAATATTCTTTACGGTTGTCGTGATAGTGGTGTGTATACATGTGCAATATTCTTTACGGTTGTCGTGATGGTAGTATATATTCATTCAACTTTAACTTCCTTTTATGGTGGTCATGATAATAGCTCATATTCATGCACAGTATGCTTTACGGTGGTCGTCTAGACGACAGACATTATGTTTTGTAATGCTGTCATCGACACATTACAGCCACATGACGACAGTCAATGAAGCTATTCTTAGTATTAACTAGTGATCAATGATCAAGTAAAGCGATTGTAGTCGCTACATAAAAATAAGCTACATGGAATCCAAACCAGCTCGGAAATCCTCTACTTTAACAACTCGTTACACCAATGACAATTTCTTTATCTATGCAGTTGTTTGGAATATTGAAATATTGTGACATATCGAATAGAAATTGTTCTATTTAGAATGTTTATTGTATTAATAAGCTGCTGAAATACCGAATCCCCGGTCGTGTGGCATGGCTACTGAGGACTGCAATGAACTAATTGGTTTGTGGACGGTTGGTATGAATGGACAGTGCCTGAATACCGCAGCTGGCTTCAAACTTGGCAGAACAGGCATCAAGAGAGTCCTTCTCGAGGTAATTATAAAAATAAATAATAATGTGGGTATTTTATATACTGCTACATCCAGGTACTAATACCCGCTCATGGCGCTACAACACTATAGGAGAAAAGAAAATAGGTAAAACTATTAACAGAGAGACAAGTGAACATAGAAAGTCTAGTAATAGGCAAGACGGTTTTTAGAGACGATTTAAATGTGTCCAAAGATTCAGCATTCTTGATGTGAGTGGGCAAGTTGTTCCAGAGACTGGCAGCTGCGTGTTGGAATGATCTTTTCCCATAGGATGAGAGTCGAACTTTAGGAATTACAAGTAGATTGTGATTCTGGGATCGTAATGGTCGGGTTGGAATGTACTGACACAGAAGACTGGAGAGGTATTCAGGTGTTTGTCCATGTAGAGCTTTGAAAGTGATACAAGTTAAGTTAATCCGGAATTTGACAGGCAACCAGTGTAGAGACATCAGTGAAGGTGTGATATGATCTTTCTTGGACTTGAGGCAGACGATGCGAGCTGCTGAGTTCTGTAATTTTTGGTAATTTAAAACATATAATAGAGATAACATAAAAGAATACACACGCCATATGACATTTGGTTCAAATCCTAAGAGAGCTGAAACCACGAAGAAAATTTCTTCATTGCTGTTGTTTCTGATGATCCTGAGATGAGACGATGAAGACTGGCATGCATTTCAGACTCAATAATGCAATTGTGTAGTAGACAATTTCTCATTTTCAAAATAGTATTGTTCATTTTTCAAACATATTTCCTTTTTTTCTGTTTTTAATAAACAATTGTCTCAAACAAACACCAAAATATCCTGCATCTGTTTCTAATACCACCGCAATCTTTAGTAGGGCTGTGCAATATTACCGGTAAATCGGTATATACCGGTACAGTATCTCGCGATACGATTATTGCGATATGGTTCAGATTCTGCAATATATTGGGTCATCCAGAGGTAGCTCCCTTTGAATTTTCTGTCCTTGCCCTCCATGGCAACAAAACGTGCTCCAAAGTGTCAAATATACTTTTATTTCACTTGGTTTCATGTCACATTTTACAATTGGAAGTGTCTTTATAAGTTGCTCCAAAAGTGTCAGATATTCTACCAAATTCTTTAAGTTTTGTGGGTTTAAATGATTTAATATGTGACGTTTTGGAGGAATTAAGTGACCTCAAATGCACCAATCTTTTGAGAGAAGCACGAGTTATGAATGGCAACTTCTTGTTGGATCAAGCATACACTCCGAAACGTCGTGTTATTCACAATAAAGAAGTTGACATCCATAAATCGTGATTTTCTTATGCATTCCACTTCTAAATGCCCTTCTAAGATTTGACAAATCTTTTATTTGGCCCTATTAGTAGAGCCTCTGGCTTCTAGAGACCATTTCACAATATTTTGTTATTTTTGTTTGTTTCATAATGGGACATACATGTATGTTATCAGGCCAAAGTCTTATACATTTTGTAGGACTGTATAATGACATTCTAGTCAAGGATCTTAGTTACTGGAGGTCACATGAGATTTTAAGCTCAAGTTATTTCATTTTGCAATAGTTCATATTTACACATATTTATATTGGAGTTGAATCTGAATGAATCCCTAACATACAGTAACAATAAGTACCATACTGCATTGAAGCGCATTCTGTTGAAGCAACAACACTGACCATGAAAATCATGTTATACTATTACCTTTATCATTATGTTCGCAAAACTTTGTTGCAATACAGTACTTCAGTTAAACATTCTACACTAAGGCTCTATATTACTTTATTTATCTGTAAACCATTGACGTAAAGCCATACACACTGGGGACAGGTAGCCTGAAAGTATGGTGTAACAGCAACTTAGAAGATGATGTCGCACACAGAGAGCAGTTATGAATTGATGATGTACGCACTTGGACAGAAACATTCCAGTCAATATATCACAATATGTATTGCAATATCTCTTAAATTATTGCAATATATCGCGATATGAGAATCAGGGCTATATCCAGCCCTAATCTTCAGTCAGTGTCATCGGTTGAATGTCTTTAAATGAACGTTCTTTGCATTTTCTCTGATTAAAATGTTCTTGGATTGTTAAAATATGACAAATTCTAGTAAGATTAAGAATTTGACATATTGTATGGCGGATATCGATGTGATGCATATGTCGATTTCAGAACGGAGTATGTTCCACGGAATTATTTGTGTCACCCTACTAGGAAATACTTATCAGATTTTTATCTTCAGAAGATGAATCTGTTCATGTAACATCAGCTCTGTTTTTAACACATTCGTTGACATTAGGAAATAATTTGTTTTCTTCTGGCAACTAATGGTACAATGTTATGGTACTGTCCACTATTTGCACTGTCCATAACTTGCCTGCCATTATGATTCTATGTATACGGGCCGGAAGTCCAATGTACAATCTACCCTTCAAGATCCGGGTTAGAATTGATCTTAAGCAACCCATGCTTGTCATAAGAGGCGAGTAACGGGATCGGTTGGTAAGGTTCGCTGACTTGGTTGACACATGTCATCGGTTCCCATTTGCGCAGATCGACCTCATGCTGTTGATCACTGGATTGTCTGGTCCAGACTCGATTATTTACACACCGCCGCCATATAGCTGGAATATTGTTGAGAGCGGCGTAAAACTAAATTCACTCCCTCACTATGTACAATCTATCTGGATTTTGATCTTGATCTAGTACCACTGGAACAACCCAGAAGAACGATCCGACTTCACAGACGGTACCGGCTTCACCATCTACTACACCCCTAACCTCCGCCAGTACGACGCCGGGGTCTTTTGGACAGGGCAGATGCACCTGGACATCCCACCTGGTCAAAGCAGGGCTGTGTACGAATCCACCTGCCCTTCAGAATGCACAAATAAGTTCAGCGACAAGATTTACATAACCCAGGGACTGAACCACATGCACTACAAAGGTAGGGGTCATCAACTGAAACACTGACTGACTGACTAAGTTTTGGTTTTACGCCGCTTTTAGCAATATTCCAGCAACATCACGGCGGGGGACACCAGAAATGGGCTTCACACATTGTACCAATGTGGGGATTCGAACCCGGGTCTTCGGCGTGACGAGCCAACGCTTTAACCAGTAGGCTACCCCACCGCCCCTCAACTGACACATAACCGGAACAGTGGTGCAACAGTTTTTGGGATCAGGTTGCCGTTGTACAAGACAACCCCAGTGCTTGCTTGGTTGGTTAGTTGGGTAACGCCGCACTCAGCAGTAATCCAGCTATATGGAGTCTGGACAAGACAATTCAGTGATCAACAGCATGAGCATCGATGTAAACAATTAGCTGGAATATTACAAACAAACAAACAAACAAACAAGCAGTTAATGTTACATGACAAAAAATACCTCTTGATTTTGGGCCGGAACTCTTTCCACTGAGTAAAATGGCAATGGCGGATTTTGATTGAAGGGATGAATAAACGTCAAAGGATTTAAAGGAATATGTTGATGGGGCAAATAATACATTGATTTCTTTCGAAATTATTCCTTCAGGTATTGCACAGATGGTGGAGCACTTCAGTAATGGAGAAAGGAAGTATCTCACCAATGACCAAGAGTACAGCTACGACAGTCCCCAAGTCTATGAGTAAGTTCATTATCGGCATTTTCGCCAATGGAAAAGTGATTTTATGTTGACTGTGTCAATACATTTTTGAAAAGGCAAACGATGACTGAGATGACAGACTGAGATCAGGTTAATTGTGTGGCCGCGTAACCCAGATGAAATCTTGAAGCTAAATATTTGAACCGCATAATAACATAAAAAATTAACCCATTCCACCAGAAAAAAAATATGGACAGAATTAAAGTTAAATTGACAAATAAATCATAATTAAAGGTAACAAAAAAGGAAAAAAAGACAAATGAATGCTGTTAAATATATCTAAACTGCCGTATAAAAAAAGTACACACCTAGTGTTTTGAGATTATTTGAACAGTGATGTGATTTTGACTGGCAACTTCGCAATTGGGCACGATACCTGTCTGTGGTGCTTTGGCAACATATTAGGAATGTCTGTGACTTATATATCACTGCATAAACTCTTTTCAAAACATTAAAGTAATCCAAAAGCACCAGGTGTGTACTTTCTTCTGTACGTAAGTTTATATGAAGCTAATGCAACTATCCAAAATAATCGGGCATTGGGGAAGCCTGGTGGTTACAGCGTTCGCTTGTCACGCCGAACACCCGGGTTCGATTCCCGACATGGGTACAATGTGCGAAGCCCATTTCTGGTATCCCCCGCTGTGATATTGCTGGAATATTGCTAAAAGCGGCGTAAAACTAAACTCACTCACACTCCAAAATAATCGCGACTGCGTTGTCTTACATTAACGTGAAATGTTGTCTTACATAGGTACAATCCTCCAGTAACCGTCAATCCAGGCGACAGTCTGAAGACTACGTGTGTCTACCAGACCCTCAAAGAGACAAAGACTACAACGTATGGGGAAGCGACAAGCGATGAGATGTGCTTTAGTTTTTTCACCTTCTACCCAAAGCAGTCAGTGGGAAATCCTTTCTGCGTGGGTTGGAAGAAAATCCAGCAATGTGCAGCACAGGGGGGAAGACTATTTGGCTGCGACTATAGAGCCTTCAGGAACATCTCGAATCCTGAAACTGCAATGGTGGTGGACAAGGTAGGAGAAATAATTGACACGCTCACAAGACTAAATTTAAATGGGCTTATACAGCGGGGGAAGTGTTCGTGGGTTCAAGGTGAATCTTATTTCATCGTAAACTTTGTTTAATGCTTCACTTGGTATGTTTGTAGGTATATTATGGTGGTCTTTAAAATACCGAGTCTAAACCAGTTATTGACATGATGAGCATCCGTCACCCAAGATATCAATGAACTGTAATATTGCTGAGTGTGGGACCCGTGAAGATCCGGGTTAGAATTGGTTTTCAGCAACCCATGCTTGTTGTAAGAGGCGATTCACGGGATCAGGTGGTCAGGCTTGCTGACTTGGTTGACAAATGTCATCGTACCCCAATTGCATGCTCATGCTGTTGATCACTGGATACCAATTCTAACCCGGATCTTCACGGGTGTATGACGTGTGATCGGGTCGGTTATAGGTATACATGTATTTTAATTTTGGATTTTCACACACAGCTACTATCTCCACATATCCTCATTAATATAATAATGTTGCTAGGTTACATATTGTTGATATAAATTTTTTTGGTTAGATTCTCAACCTCAACAAATGCTTATTTCCAGGTATTGGCAAACTGCAATCCCTACGGTGGATGTCGCTATGAGTGTCCTGCAGCTATTGCTGAGGCGGAGAGCCATCCTTGTCTTGCCAACGCCGACGTCAAGGACTGGTCTTTGACTCGAATGTCGCATTTGGACAGCAAATCCCTCAAGTTTGTTGCTGCAATGCAGTCTTGTTCGTGTGAGAATGGAAACTGGATGACGACTCATAGTTACCCATACAGTAGTGCTGGAACACAGGCAGCTGTGTCTCTTGTGACAACTGTTTTGAGTGCAGTGCTTTATGCTGTGCTGGCGTAGAAAATCTCTGTGGCCACATTTTACACCTGCTTCTATTTATACAAACATAGAAATTATTCTACGAGCGTGTGTGTCATACTGATTACAAGAAACGAGGGTGATAATTTTTGTTTTTCCCAAACAAGACCGAGGGTAGTGCAATCATTCTGATACGAGCTTCCTAACGTCAGTACGAAACTCATGCGAGTGTAGTTATTCTTTTATTTCCCATTATTTCGTCATTCTTTTCAACTCCTCTTTGGAAAATGCACTGATACTGTCAACGGAAACCATAAATGTCGAAAGACATCAACATTGTTCAGATGGGTCTTTTCTAGTGTGGGGCGGTGGTTAGGCTAGTGGTTAAAACGTTCGCTCGTCACGACGAACACCCGGGTTCGATTCCCCAAATGGGTACAATGCATGAAGCCAATTTCTGGTGTTCCCCGCCGTGATATTGCTGGAATATTGCTAAAAGCGGCGTAAAACTGAACTCACTCACTTTTCTTGTGTGATGTCATTTCTACATTGCAATGACATGAATCCCGGTCACATTACACTTGTGCGCAGTGACTTTTGCTGTAGTGCACATACGTCTGTTATGAACCCGGTTGTTTCTGACCCAATGTGTAATAAATATCCTTAAGACTTTCTGTTGCTTTTCCTTCTTATTCATACTATAGGACGATTGTCATTTAGAATTTGTGATGGCGTGCTCTCGATCCACGCAACGTTTGCAGCGCTACGACATCCGTAAGCCTATGATAAACTGTAGTTACGACAGGTCGTAAAGTTACGAACGCTTTGTGGATCGGGACCCAGGAGATTAACGGTCTGGCTAAGCATCAGTGAAGTGTCGTGAGATCTGTGAAGTTCGTAGCTACAATGAATCGTCGTCCTAGAACCGTTGACAGGAACAACGACAATGAAGCTTGCCAATTTCCCGATGGTGAAGTGACGTCCTCACATCGTCAGTGTGATCGATAATCGCAAATACTGTCGATGGGAATCATTATTAATGATTATCAATTTGATAATTGTGCAAGGTCTATATTCATGGGCTGCTCCTAAGGTATGTTCAGGACGGCGTTTTGCTGGTAATCCAAGCCTACATATGTCACCACTCGCCACTGACCTCTATGTTCTATATCGATAGCCGGTCCTAATGCATGATGGCGAATTGGAAAGAATGAGTTGTAGTCAAGCCTCCACAACACATTGATTTGCAGACTGCTGGCCTTTGGAGATCCCACATGCACTGTTTTGTTACATTCATGGGAATGCTCCCAGAAATTTCCTTTTCCAAACTTGTGTTATGTAATGGTATCTCTGTCCTCGTTTCACAATCGTTAGTGAAGCAATGAGAATCGGTTCTCATACACCTGCTTTTAATGTCACAGTCAGTATGATTTCAGAATGAAATTCGCGTTTTTTTCATGGCGTGGCTGCATGTTGATGCATTTTGGAATCAAGAGTCATACTGTGGACAGGAATTTGTTTCTTAAGCATTTTGTCAACTGGACATGCCCTTCGACTTCATGTTAATTATATTCATTGATCATTGTCATGCTGAAATCCATCTTGATGAAAATATGGACAATTTTAGACTGGTGCGTTTTCAATGAATTTCAGTGATAGTTACGCCTGACCACCCGATCCCGTTACTCGCCTCTACGTAGCTGACGTATGCCACGTCCACAAACCGATCGTAGCGCTAATATGAACGTAACTTAGGTATAATGACATACCTTACGATGATCTTAGCGCTAAGTTCGTTTTGTGGAAGAAGGCCTTATGTGTTTCTTCTCAGCATTCCCACGGGTTTGAGATGTGTGTAGAATACATACAGTGTACATGCACTGGTGTGGCCCATGGTGATTATGCATTATTCTATATCTGTAACTATGGGCTTGGTCCTCACACAAACATCTCTTGAAAGATATATGTCATGTATGTTTTCCTTGAGGTGATATTGTCACATTGTCGCGCTTTGAATGATTTTTTTTTTATTCAGCCTAACAGCGACAATGCGACATAGCGACAATTTTCAAGGTGAAAATATGTCGCGTTGTCGCCCCATATAAGATGTGTAAAGCTGCAAAATGCGCGACAACGCGACAATGTCCTTTCTATGATTACATAGTGAGGAGTGTGTTTGTAGACATCAAAGCGCGAATGGTATCTATGCATTGCGGACGATTGTGACACGTGTAGAAGCTTTTTATGTAAGTAATTACAGGCCTTTGATAGGTGTAGGCTCTGACTTCAAATTGGAACTTGATATACACTGGCGTAGGCTTTTGTGATATTGACACAGCTCATTTATTCCAGTGTTGCCTATTCCTCCACACAGACAGACACACGGACACACATAATAATAAAAACTCGCCTGCCCTCCCCGTTCACATGACCTCGAGCGCTGTAATTAAATTTACCAGATTGACGGTAGCCTGTTAGTGCCATTTGTAATACACTAAACGCCAACAGAAACATTACCCTCCTACCTTTCTGAATTACTTAAAACACTATCAAAGATATGTTAGAAGGTATTAGTTTACAAGAAAGCTTAACAACACAGCTTTATGCAAATCACGAAAACAATTTATCAAATGCATTCATATTTATCTTTTTCAGAAGAGTTATATTGTCCTATTTTCGTCCATGCCGAAATAAACCAATAACAGTGATGTTAATGTCCAAAAGGAAGGTTGAAATAAAACTCTGCTTTGGGACAAAGATAAACCATTGAAAGTAACCATTGTTCAACTATTAAAACAAGAAACAGCTGTTGTAGAGTGTGTAAAATTGTAAAATAATCATTCCTATTATTTCAGTCTTTTAAAAATTTTCTGCTGATTTGCAAACGTGTTTTTGATATTGTGAAAAATAGTTTAAGGACATGTAAAATTATCTTTGTTAACATTTTTGCTTGCAAAGTAACATTTTTCCATTTTTGTTTACGCATAACAATGTCAATCGCCAATACGCAGCAATATTCCAGCAGTATGTGCATCCATTTCACATGTAGAATGATTCTATAGGGTATGAAGAGAGCCTAGAAGACATGATATGATACACAAGTACGAGAAATATGCCAGGATTAACAGCTGAAGAGAGAGAAAGAGCCAGTGGGATGTTTCAGATGGGGCCGACATACAATGCTGTTGCCAACGCCCTCGGATGCCACCGTATCACGGTTATAAGAATTATTCAGGGCTTCGGACAGACTGGGGTAACCGTAGACATACCAAGAAGTGGACGTCCACGCATCACAACGCCAGCTGAAGATACGTACCTCCGTCATTAAGGAAGGAGTGTGACGTTTCTTTTGGCGTTTAGTGTATACGTTCTAATATGTGTTACTACTAACCACCCTATACGACAAAACAGCTTGCTCCGGTTATCCATGTTAACGTTCTAATGAGTGACAGTGAGTTTAAGTCTTACGCCGCTTTTAGCAATATTCCTGCAATATCATGGCGGGGGACACCAGAAATGGGCTTCATATATTGTACCCATGTGGGAAGTCAAATCCGGGTCTTTGGCGTAACGAGCGAAGGTTTTAACCACTAGGCTACCCCACCGCCCCCACATGTGTATGGGTCTGGCACACGATGCCGATTGGGAAAGACTGGGTTGGAAGCAAGTTTCATACATGTTTTCGTAAAGCCATCTACGTTCTTGTTCTTGATTTTCGAATCACTCGGGTTCTCCCGTCGAATCTAATCGATAACTTACCGCAGTTCGTAATTATATGATAGCTAAGTCGTAATTACGCCTCTTACGACAAGAATATCATTGAATTGGTCTTCAGCAACCCATACTTGTCATAGAAGGCGGCTAACGGGATCATGTGGTCAGGCTCGCTGACTTGGTTGACACATGCCATCGTATCCCAATTGGGTAGATCGATGCTCATGCTATTGATCACTGGATTATCTTGTCCAAAGTTGATATGTACGGACCGCTGTCATATAGCTGGAATACTGATGTGCAGGGTTAAACAACAAACAAACAAATAAATAAACAAAACATTATGAAACAGTAGTAAATATGTATATGCAATAGTTGGCACACACGGGCCGCCATAGACTCATGTGACTCCGGAGCAAATTCAATGCCATCCACGTACGTACAGGTACAGACACCAATGGTATTGACACACCACTCAGGTTCTCCCGTCATGGCAACTCTAATGAAAGCAATGTAAACAAAATACCTGGAAGGTGTGCTGACCCAAATGTCGGGGAATGTACACACAACAAGTACTGTAAATCGCGTTGACCCAGATGTCGATTAAAGAACACACTCAAACTAGTGGGTCATGTTATTGGGCAACACCTACTTGGATATAAAGTGTTTCTCTTTGTTTTTCATTTCAAAATGAGAATTGGTCTTCAGCAACCCATGTTCATCGAAAAAGATGTCAATCACTGGATAGTCTGGACCAGACTCGATTATTTACAAACCACCGCCATATACCAGTGTATGAAATAAGCCAAAACCCCAACCAGACATCGGGGTGGTAACTTCAAAATGTTACCAGCTCAAAATGGATTTAACCAGAGCAGACAATCAAAAGAAAATAACTCAATTTTTAGTTACAATGAATAATTTAATGAACCTGAGAGATGTATTTACTAACAATCTATTCACAAGTCATTTTAAGAGAAAACCGATTTTAAGATATGGTGAATGTTTTCAGGTGTATGGAACGCGTTATCGAAATTTTTTATGAGACCATCAGGCAGGCTTGTTTTAAAATTAGTCCGTCCGTCAGAAATCTAAGCCGTCTCGGTCGGACCCGCCTTATTTCATACACTGCATATAGTAGGAATATTGCTAAGTGAGGCTTTAAACAACAAACAAAGTTAAATGTCACAAGTACATTGACAGAACACGCACATGAAACATTTACCACAGCCATGCCCTGTTTCTGATGTAAGATGGTGGCAATGTTGCACAGCCAGAGATCAGTCAGACACATACCAAATCGACAGAGACTCTGATGACGTGTACTTACTATTCAGATCATGCATGGATATTTTCATGGAAGTACTGATAGGGTTGGACAATGAGCTGTACCCCAGTCCCGTCCTGTTTCTTGTGAAACTTATAGATCTGAAAAGCTTGGTCTTCTTGTTGTCCCACGCTTTAAGTCCAGCACCAGGTTTGGGGATCCATCATTTCAGGTGGCAGGACCCACTCTCTGGAATCATCTTCCACTGGAGCTAAGGACAATAAACAACCTGAAGATTTTCAAATCCAAACTGAAGACATACCTTTTAAGAAAACATACAGTGTCTAACGTTTCTTTCTTGAACTGTTCAGAGAGCGCTTCTGAGCAGTACTTTTGGACTGGAATTGGCGCTATATAAATGTTTTCATGATGATGATGATGATAGGCAATGTAACATCGTTAATGGAACAGGTTTTCTATTTTCGGGAGACATTTTAGACATCTCCGTTTTCTTTTTAAATTACACTACGTTGTTTGTCCTTTAACGCTGTTCCCGGCAATATTCCTGCTATATGACGGCGGTGTGTAAATATCGAGTCAGGACCAGACGATCCAGTGACCGATATCATGACCATCGATCTACGGAGTTAGGATGCGATGGCATGTGGTAATCAGGTCAGCAAGTCTGACCACGCGGTCCCGTAAACCGCCTCTAAAGACACCAGCACAACATTTAAGCCCCTTTCAATTCTTTGAACACATTTTCTGGTAACCATGTTGAGAATACGCATCAATGACGCACCAATGACCAAAAAAGTATATTCATGCAATTTTAATTTATAATAGAATTTTTGTATTATGTCCCACTTTGTGTTCAAGTGAACTTTAAGGTCCGGGTTAAGATTGATCTACAGCAACCCATGCTTCTCGTAAGAGGCGACTAACGGGATCGGTCGGTCAGGCTCGCTCGCTGACTGGGTTGATAAATGTCATCGTATCCCAACTGCGTAGATCGATGTGCATACTGCTGATCCCTGTATTGTCTGGTCCACACTCGATTATTTGCAAACCGCCGCCATATAGCTGGAATATTGCTGAGTGCGGCGTGAAACTAAACTCACTGAGGTGAACTCTGTTTACTTGATTTTGTGTGCCCCCGATGAACCGAGAGCTCCTTCTGTCACACCATTTAACGATGATTCACCAACACATGGTCCTGATGAGGTCGAGTGGGCCTTCAACAGAGCGTTTATTCTATTGTATCAACTATATTATCGTAGTTCTCAAATAAATACTACATTACTTGTGTATTTCACATGATACGGTGCTGTTTCATGGCATATCTATTCATCCGATTTAGGGTGTATGCCTCTGGATTAATATTCAAATAGACAGCAAGTAAATATAGAGCCTTTCCATTACGTCCGGGTATTGAGCGAGTTAATGGACACCCAGATCTCACTCGGTGACCCAGCTTTTTGCTTGACTGACGAGTTGACGCCTGACCCACAAGAGTACGCCTGCCCTTTGTTGTAGAGTAAGGTGAGGTGAGGTGAGGTTAAATTGTGTTTTACGTCGTGCTTGAGAATATTTCGCTCATATGACGACGTGCAAGCGTGTGTATGTGTATGTGAGGCTTCTTGTACTAGCCCAGACTTAAGCTGGTTTTATAGTGCTAGCCCACTGAGATACCATGCCGCAGTGAAGCATGAATACCCCACTCAGATACATTATACTGACTCCGAGCCGACCAGTCCTTGTTGTACCCATTAATGCCGAGCACCAGGCAGGGACCAACAAGTACCATATTTTAACGTCTTTTGGTATGACGCGGTCGGGGATCGAACCCGCGACCTTCCGCTCTCCGGGCGGACGCTCTAACCACTACACCACGGAGGCGGTCGTGTAGGGTAAGGACATAGATGACCCGCTACAAGAGTACACCTGCCCTTTGTTGTGTTGTAAGGACATAGATGACAAAAGCGAGTGAGTGTGTTCACATCGAAATATTTCAGTCATCTTGTGACAGCCATACCGTGACTGCACACCGTGACCACACCATACCCTGACTAAACCATAAAAAAGTTCGAGTATAAAACCTGTCGACAGAAGACCATAAAACAACTAGATTATCATAGATAGAATTTAGAACTAGCATGTAACTTTAAAATTATATCACAATTCGGAACAACACGGTGGACAAACTGGCTATTATTCGCATCTGCAGAGAAGGGGGCACCAAGCTGTGGATGATAAGGACTTATAGTACTTTACTATAGTACTTTTCACCGTAGGGTGAATTGACTTAAGTGTTCAATCAATCAATCAATCAATCAATCAATCAATCAATCGACCTTTATTTACAGTACTGAAGAGGCCGTAGGCCTATAGTACATTTTACATACATACAGTAGCAGAGGGTGCAATATAAAAGAATATATAGTAAATAATATCACATCTGTCATGCAGAGGATCTCATATTTATGGCATGGTATATATACATTGTTTGATTTTGGGATGCCATGAGGGTATAGACTTTGTCATTTCGGGGGTTCAAGTAGAAATATTTCTTTACGTATTCTTTTCTGATATTTGCATACAAAGGACAAAGAAGCAAGAAATGATATTCATCTTCTACCTCCTGATAAGTACACTATTTACACAATCGTGTTTCCCGTGGTATCCCTAAATACCTACCTTTTTCTATTAGAAGATCATGGGAACTACAGTGTTCATTCCAGCATCATGCGAGGGGCAGTGGGGTAGCCTGGTGGTTAAAGCGTTCGCTCGTCACGCCGAAGATTTGGGTTCGCTTTCCCACATGGGTACAATGTGTGAAGCCCATTTCTGGTGTCCCCCGCCGTGATATTGCTGGAATATTGCCAAAAGCGGCGTAAAACAAAGCTCACTAATTCACTGCAACATCTCGCCTTGGGTACGCTGTTCACATACGATGTTTTACCCTAATATTGACTCCTGATAGGGAACACATTAGTACCTAATTTTAATGACCAAAGTTCGGGTAACTTGAAGCACCCTTGGTTACCACATTTCGGTCAGCAACATCACATGTTTTTAATACGTTGGCCCCTGACAGACGACCATGTTTAGCATATAATAAGTACGTGCTTTGAATTATGAAAATCCTGGTAACCTGAACATCGTAGGTTAACCGCATGGAAGTAGGTACAGGTCGAAAATGAAATAGAAGGGCATCGTCAATATACCGTAGACACTTAAGATCCTAAAACCCTTTGCGCAGGTAATAAATTATATAGAGATGCATCGTCAATGGACATTAGGTCTTCACAATCTCCAAACCCTTTCGGCAGGATGAAAATGAAATAGAAGTGCATCGTCAATATAGGTTAGACCTTAAGATTCCCCAAACCCCTTCTGCTGATGGAAAATGAAATACCCCGGTAGAAGTGCATCGTCAATATAGGTTAGACCTTAAGATTCCCCAAACCCCTTCTGCTGGTGGAAAATGAAATACCCCGGTAGAAGTGCATCGTCAATATAGGTTAGACCTTAAGATTCCCCAAACCCCTTCTGCTGATGGAAAATGAAATATCCAATATAGGTTACACCGGTAGAAGTGCATCGTCAATATAGGTTAGACCTTAAGATTCCCCAAACCCCTTCTGCTGGTGGAAAATGAAATACCCCGGTAGAAGTGCATCGTCAATATAGGTTAGACCTTAAGATTCCCCAAACCCCTTCTGCTGGTGGAAAATGAAATAGAAGTGCATCGTCAATATAGGTTAGGCCTTAAGATTCCCCAACCCCTTCTGCTGATAGAAGTGCATCGTCAATATAGACCTAAAGATTCCCCAAACCCCTTCTGCTGATGGAAAATGTTAGGCCTTAAGATCGTCACAAATCCCCCTTTGTGCAAGTAAAAATGAGAAGTGCATCGTCAATATAGGTTGCATCGACAATAAATAAATAGAAGTGCATTGTAGGCCTTAAGATCAAAATCCTTTGTGCAAGTTAAAAATGATAAAGAAGTGCATCGACAATAATTATTAGCCCAAAAGATTCTAAAAACTCACTCTGCGGGTCGAAAGGTATGACAAGTGACATCCACTTACTCGTCTATGCAAATATGGTGTCGGTAATGCGTGAGCAAATAATCTGAGTGAAATGTACTCTAACAGGAACGTTAAAATTGCACAGCGTTCACTTTGTGACAAAACCAAGCACATCGGTACGAGTACCCACGAAGCATTGAATAGTAGTTGGGCAAATATGTACGGCTCATTGTACCTGTATAGACCACTTGTCGGGGTCAGGAATAGAAAATAGGTGTGAGTGTTTAACTGACAAACATAATTATCAGCTACATGTAGGAATTGCTGAAAAAAAGAATGTAAACTGAATTTATGTACCTGTATTGACGGTTAGTCGGATCAGAAAACCCCAAAATATACAACGCAGTATTGTGAAATACGTAAACATTGCAAACTGATCAAACGTGTGTTATTTTTTCATGCGCGTTGATGAAACCACTGCTCTTTGCATAGAGGGTAAGCACGAAAGAAATTTAAAATTCATCAGAAAACTTGTATCTCTCTGTTTCTCTCTGTTTCTCTTATTTTCGAAACAACAAANTTTCAGATTAGGTTACAGCCCGGAAAGCCACCTTTCCGAAACAGATAGCCTAAATTGATGCGGCTCTCCCGGCAATAGTTGCGTTAACAAAACAAGACATGTTTCCTCATAATTTCATTCAGATGACAACAGGTTTTGTTTCTATAATTAGCACAAGATGATATATTTATAGGTTTATTACATATAATAATATCACATAATGGAACGTGTTCATCTTAAATTCATTAAATTGGACACCGGTCTTAGATATAACACCCCGAACTTTATGGTTTATGGAGAACTTGGAAGACAACCTGTTCAGCTCCAAACCTCTAAACGATTAATTTTCCCATCCAAACAACAAATTAGCAGCTTTCATTCTAGATTATAACATGGATGATGCTTCCTGGCTAAATCATGTGAAACACATATTTTGTAAATGCGGCTTACCGGATGTATTTGTAAACCCCATTCATTATACCCAATCCTGGAGCATATCACAATCTGAATAAATCCTGAAAGACCAGTTTTCACAATCGTGGACCAGTGAAATGAATAATTCATCTAAAGGACAATATTATAAGATTTTTAAATACTCACCTTCACTCGACAAATACTTACTGCTATCTGAAAATATTTGGAAACCTATTCGATGTTTTAAAACATCTAACCATAAATTGCCAACAGAAAGTGGGAGATGGACGAATCTCGCAAGAAAAGAAAGAGGATGTAACCTTTGTAACCTTTGGAACCGCAGTTAACTGGGGATGAATTCCATTATATCTTTAGATGTTTATATTTTAGCCAACAACGCATCACTAACCTAGAAGATAGCTCTTGTTCCTTCCCTAATCTCTCCACATATAAAAGATTGATGTCAAGTACTAAAATTTCAACAATCAAACACCTATCTAAAGTTGTCAAAATTTATGTATATGTTCTAGTTTTCAGTAATCACTGCGTATATTCCCTGTCACGTTCTTGCATGCTTTGTATATTCTGCATTATGTACTCATGTACCACCGGAGGTGGTTCCATTTTGAGTAATGAACTCTCTGTGAAGAAGCTAAACACCGCGTTTGTGAGTTGGAAAGATTATTCGTTTCTTGTGAAAACAATATTATACATGGGGACACTCTTTTACCGGTTACGGTACACTATTAATTAATTAATCTATTGGAAAAGTGGCTTTACCGGCTACAGCCATGTAATTGAAATGTGGCCTTCCCGACAATAGTCATTTTTGAAATGTGGCTTTCCCGGCCTGTCACCTCAGATTATATATCCATCCCAGTTCTTGCCTCACAATTCTGAAACGCGTATTTGACACGCGTTACGCAAAGTAATATAACCCGTGACGATCTGAATTACAACTGGTCGTCAACCCATGCTTGTCATTAGGAGCGAATAACGGGATCGGGTGGTCAGGCTCGCTGACTTGGTTGACACATGTCATCGTATCCCATTTGAGTAGATCAATGTTCATGCTGTTGGTCACTGGATTGTCTGGTCCAGACTCGATTATTTACAGATCACCGCCATATACCAGGAATGTTGCTGAGTGAGATACGATGACATGTGGCAACCAGGAAACCGAGTCTGACCACCCGATCCCGTTAGTCACCCCTAAAGGCTTGGGGGCGATGGGGTAGCCTAGTGGTTAAAGCGTTCGCTCGTCACGCCGAAGACCCGGGTTCGAAACCCCACAAGGGTACATTGTGTGAAGCTCATTTCTGGTGTTCCCCGCCATGATATTGCTGGAATATTGCTAAAAGCGGCGTAAAACCAAACTCACGCACTCACTCACTATAAAGGCTTGGTTGACACATGGCATCGTATCTCATCTGCAGAGATCGATGCTCATGATGTTGATCACTGGACAGTCCTGACTCGATTATGTACAGACTGCAATCATATTAAACCACACACAACGTAGTGTATTATTTTACCAAGAGGTATGTAAAATGTTTTCCGAAAAAAGAAACAGTTCCGTTAGTGATGTGGCATCGCCAATAACATACACAAGAAACAGGACGGGACTGGGGAAAAACCTGTCCAAACCTATCAGTACTTCCATGTAATTTAATTTTCCATGTATGATCTCCATTATGAATACATGTCATCAAAGGCTGTCGCTTTGGTATGTGTCTGAGTGATCTCTGGCTGTGCAACATTGCCACCATCTTACATCAGAAACGAGGCATGACTGTGGTAATGCTATGACACGTTTCATGTTCGTGTTCTGCCAAGACGTGTGGTAATTTAACATGTTTGATAGTCAGAAATATTCCAACTAGATGGCGCCAGCGGCGGCCTGTAAATAATCGAGTCCAGACAGTCTACTGATCAACAGAATGAACGAATGAATGAATGAATGAATGTGAATTGTAGACGTCAAACGCTGTAGCTTCTGGAGCATTGTCCGAATTAAAGGAAAGGAGTAGTGAGTGAGTTTAGTTTTACGCCGCACTCAGCAATATTCCAGCTATATGGCGGCGGTCTGTAAATAATCGAGTGTGGACCAGACAATCCAGTGATCAACAGCATGAGCATCGATCTGCGCAATTGGGAACCGATGACATATTGTCAACCGTGTCAGCGAGCCTGACCACCCGATCCCGTTAGTCGCCTCTTACGACAAGCATAGTCGCCTTTAGTGGCAAGCGTGGGTTGCTGAAGACTAATTCTACCCCGGATCTTCAAGGGCCTAAAGGAAAGGAAGCGTGGAGAGTATTTGTTAATCCCAATGAATAATCGATCTAAATACGAAACTTAAACTGAAACTGCTAGTTTCGTTGGTACAATCAGTGGAAGGACTTTGACAAATTATGAAAATAGACATTATTAATGAGAACGTCCGGGATTTTTCCAGCTGAATAATCAACCAATGTTTTTCGATTAAAAGAGACTCGTTTAATTCATACGTTTTCTATTTGTTTAATAGTCACCTATGATATACCTTAGTGTTGTATCTTGTCTTTAAACTACTGCTCTGAAAGTAAAGAAAATGAACTCTTGGAAATCGTGAAGGCAAATAGTATTTAATAACAGACAATTAATGATAGACAGCTTCGTATTTTACGCAAGTGAATAGACTCGCTCAGTGTTACATTGGTCCTTATTATCATTATGTAGATACGTTCATATATATTCAATATATGGGTTGTCCTCTTAGACATTACTGAACTTAATACACTGCAAAAGTTTATTTATGTATCCAAAAATCATGATGAGAAACAGGATATGGAATGTTTCCTGAAAACACAATTAAAAAAATAAATCTCTTCTTGCTGTGTATAATCTCAAGAAGGATCGACCAGTGCATTACATTGCGTCTATACTGTAGGCCACCAGAGTTGCAACAATCACTGAAGAGGAGAATCCAAATGAGTCCCCGGCGTTGTTGAGTTTGTCGTCGCTGACGCCGAGCGGTCGGTTTGTTGCACAGCTGCATGACGAGAGTGCTGACACAAACTTGATGTCCTCTGCCGACTGAGACCAGGAGAGTGACCACTGAATGTAGTCCCCCAATTCGCCCTTGCAGGCAAGGATCTTCCTTGACCTTTGCTAAAGCTTGAGGACATTCTGGACGACATGCTCCATAGAAGTTGCAGTTGTCTAGGACCTGGTGAAAATACACATAAAACGTCAGTGTAAATGAGTGAGTTACGTTTTACGCCTCTTTTAGCAATGTTCCAGTAATGTCACGGCGGGGACACCAGAAATGGGCATCAAACATTGTACCCATGTCAGGAACGAACCCAGGTCTTCGGCGTGACGAGCGAACGCTTTAACCACCAGGCTACCCCACCGCCCCCAATGAAAACCGAGTCTTGATTATACTTTGATCACATGAATGACCGCTGAAAAACTGTGACGACACCAGGTGTTCGCGAAAAGGGTAAATGTGTCCTATCCTCAATCGGCGGTGGGGTAGCCCAGTGGTTAAAGCGTTCGCTCGTCACGCCGAAGACCAGGGTTCGATTCCCCACATGGGTACAATGTGTGAAGCTCATTTCTTCTGTCACCGCCGTGATATTGCTGGTATATTGCTTAAAGCGGCGTAAAAGCAATCTCACACCTATCCTATAGGTAGCACCAGAAGTGTGCGAAATAACCACTGGCCCGCTAGCCCGTGGCTAGTAAAAATCCAATCGGGCCTGTAAATCTCCACAGTCACTGGCCCGACTGGCTAGTGAATTTTAATGGGGTCATTTTGTGAATACATCACCCTCTTCGACTTGTTAAGTTAAAATACATTTCTAAATCATGCAAGATTATGGCCTGATGAAAATGGTCATCATATTAGCAGCGTCATGATGAAACCCGTGTCTACATTCAAATTTCGGGCTAGTGAAATATTCTGTGGGCAAGTAACTTTAAGGCATAGCTAGACGGACTGGCTCGCAAAAGTTTGGAAACTATTTCGCACACTGAACACCAGCCATTGACTCAATTTGCCCAGAGGCAAGTATCAGCAGCATCTAGTTTGCGGCGCTTTCAACTTTACCCACAAGTATCTAAGGCTTCATAATGGGCATAATATACAATGTCATGTGTTTATGGTAATGGTTGTGGCGGAGACCGTATATTTCATACGTAGTACAGACTGGACGCTTGCACAGTTTCACGTAGTACGTGGATGCACTTTGATTCTGGTTACAGTTTTCTGTGCAAGGAACTGCTCGAATAAAAAACGGGAACAGCGTTTTTCGGGACCTCTTGGGAACAACTACTTGTTGGTAGAACAACCCCCCTCTTTATATATCAAACTGTCGATCTTTACTCACGTGTGAACAGTTGCAGAAATTATCTACTTACCATTCGCCTCATAGAATTTGTTTCAGGATCGGACACATTCAGAAATTTCATGAGGTTGCATTTTTTCAAAGAACCTATCTCCAGACTGCATTGGTCAATGGAGCCCCAGGTGACACAGGCAGGGCTTGTCATGTTCTCAATAGGAAACACGGTGAAGATGCCGTAGCACATTTCATCGTATGTGCCTTCCCCAAAGAAGGTGGTTCTGGTTCTTGAAAGAGACCTGTAGGTGCACGTCGTCTCCAGTCTGTCACCGGGGAGGAGCTCGACGGGAGGGTCGAACCTGCAAGGCATCATTTATAGTGAGTGAATATGGTAATACGCTGCTTTTAGTAATGTTCCAGCAATATCACGGTGGGGAACACCATAAATGGACTTCTCACGTTGCACCCATGTGGAGAATCGAACCCGGGTCTTCGGCGTGACGAGCGACGCTTTAACCACTGGGCTACCCCACTTCTCCCATCATTTACAAGTTCGATGAGAAGAGTATTTGTTGTTTAACGCAACACGAGGCAGTATTCTGAAAATATGACTACGGTCTGTCACCAATAGAGTCTGATCTAAGTGAGTGAGTTTAGTTTTACGCCGCACTGAGCAATATTCCAGCTGAATGGAGGCATTCTGAAAATAATCGAGTCTGAACCAGACTGTCTATGACATGTGTCAAACAAGTCAGCGAGTCTGACCACCCAATGCCGTTAACCGCCTTTCACAAGCACTGGTTGCTGAAGATCAATTCTAACCTGGATCTTCCTGGCTGAGTCTGGTCCAAACAATGCATATATTGGTAAGCCTGTTCTTTAAGGTCACACTCTGCAATTTTCCTGCGACAGACATCATGGGCATCGATCAAATAAATGGGATACGATGACATGTGTCCACCAAGTTTTCGAGCCTGACCACACGATCCCGTTAGTCGCCTCTTACGACAAGCCTGCTGGGGACCCATAATACTCCGGATCATCATGGGTAAGTAACTTTTGGTACGTTTGTCGGATTTCAGATGCTTACTCGTGGATGATGGGGTTATCGTAGCTGTAGACGTCGTCCTTGGTCAAATCCCGAACCTTTTGACCATCCCGGAACAATTCCACATTCTGCTGGTAACCTTGACAACAGACACAAAAAGAAAATCATAACATAATGCGTCATAACATATTTATCTTTATTTGGAATCGCATGTAGCTGATAGTTTTGATATTGGGTCTTTAATGAAGCACTCGGGGCTATCTGTTTGATCTTTAAGGGAGTAGTCTGTAAAAAATAGGGTCTGGACCAGACAATCCGGTGACTGCTACTATGAGCAACGATCCAATGTCTTAATACGGTGACACCCTACCAAACCACAGACCCATGGACATCCGATCCACAGAGTAACTTCATACACGATATGGCTGAAATATTGCCGATGTGACGTTAGATTGTAACTCAAGTCAAGTCAAGTCAAGTATTTTTATTCCGTATGTAGGCCACAGGCCCATATACAACATACATACATTTGTTTACAAATATAGATACACTTTAAAGGGCATACATATCAATAATACACGTGTTATTTGTTCAAATAGATTTCTTGTCAGTATAAATATCATATTTAATATAAACATATATACACACCTTTATAAACATTTATAATGGAAAAATTTGTGGTTTATAGAAAATTTATTGGAGTTTGATTGCTCTGATTTTATAAACATGAAAGATATATTTACATAAATTTCTTAAAAGTGTTTCATTATTTGTTGATAACAGGGACTTAAATTTATAGTAGTTTGGTTGTTTCTGATATACATATGGCAAGTATTTTAATCTATGGGAGTTATATTCAGTACATATAAAAATAAAATGATGCTCATCTTCCACACCCAGCTTACACAATGGACAATTACGTTCTGCAACCTCAACATGTAACCATCTTCCCTCATTATACTTTAACCTTAATAACCCGAATCTAAATTTGATCAAAATATTTCGAAACTTTTTGTCCAAGATACATGATAAATATTTGTCTGGAGTTAACAGACTTTTAAACTCTTGGTAAATACGGTATCGTGAACTGTTATTCAATGTACAATTCCATGATTGAAAAAACATATTGATTGCAACAGTCTTGAATCTATTTACAAACGAAGCTGCATCACCAACTGTCTGAGACATCCAGACGTTACCAAATCCATGTGAAAAAAGTATTTCTCTAACATATATAACTCTCTCACCCATACAACCAGAATAGGTTTATGGGAACCTATTCTAACCCGTAATATGCCACGATACCCAACCCTACCGATGATATGATTAGTGATTTAAAGTGTGTCCACCATTTAAACCCAAAATGACATTAACTAAACTTCAACCAACCCTAATTCAAAAACATAAAATTGTGTATCCCACTGGAGGTAGATCGCAGTGACCTACTAATGTGTGCATCACTTCTTGTACAGAACTACAGCATTACATAACTGCTGCATGCATAATGCCTGAGTATATTTCCGAACTTTAATATAAAAATGGTACTTTACGAAAGACCTTAAATGTGACCTTCACCTTAAACGCGGGTCATTTGGGACCATAAAATGACCTAGATCAAAGTCATTGACATAAAATTGATGATTTGATTATTTCGTTGTTGTTTTTTTTCTCTTCCACACACGACCACGCCGATGACCACGAATGTGCCTGTCCAAGGTTATGAATTGAAAGAAATACATCCGAAACGGTACATATCCCTAGTATGTCCGACCCGTGAAGATCAGGATTGGAATTGGTCTTCAGTAAAGATCAGGATTAGAATTGGTCTTCAGTACCCATGCTTGTCGTAACAGGCGATTGACGGAATTGGGTGGACAGACTCGCTGACTTAATAATAATAATAATAATTGATTTATAGAGCGCCTATTTCCAAAAGATATTGCTCAATGGCGCTATGAAGAGAAAAGATTGTAGACAATGTCTATGGAAAAGAGAGTTTGAACAGATGAGTTTTGAGGGCAGTTTTGAAAGCATCAGCATTATACATTAGTTAACATATGTCATCGTATCCCAATTGTGTAGAACGATGCTCATGCCTATTGATCACTGGATTGCCTGGTCCAGACTCGAGTAATTACAGACCGCCGCCATACAGCTGGAATATTGCTAACTGCGGCACCAAAGAAGACACTAACCAACCAATGAGGATGATGAGGATGATCAGATGATGAGGATGAATAGATTCAGGCAAACCCTTACAGTTTCCCATCTACACCATTTACACCCGTAATCTCACCCACACTCCGGCACAGCGATGACTAACATAACATCACTGCCACAGGCTAATTTGCATATCACGTGACCGGACTTTTCTCTTGTTTGTAATCAAACGCGCATATTCATAATAAGAAGAGACTGGACTCACGAAAGCTTATCGGCGCTCTCTTCATAATGTTTTACATTGTTACATATATATTCTTCCACAACTCCGACAGTAAGGTCTATGACAGTACATATTTAGATATCAAACTGGCTGCATCGTTTGCTCTCCATCAGCTTCGATGACAGCACGTGGAGCCGTACAACCTATGTAAACAAAGGATCGCTACGCAAATCGAAATAGTGTTACATGTTTTTGGATATTTTCTCAGTGAAACTAAACCATTCAATTAAAGATGTTTAGTTAGATGTGTAGACTCGTCAAAAATAAAAGAGTAAACGAAATCTGTACATTATAGCGAATGGACATTGCAAGATGTGACGAATCGTCACATTTTTGTGGCCTGTGGCAGAGGTACTATGCTGGCTTGCCGCATGGAACTCTGGGTAGGAGAGTGAATCTCACCTAGGTAGTGCATATGGTTGAGGCCAGTGGTGATGTAGACATTGTTGTCAACGTTCATCTGTGTGCATTCAGAGGTGCAGGTTGACCTTAGAGTGACGCGTGACTGTCCAGCAGGAATCTCCAGGTTTGTCTGGCCAGTGTAGAAGAAGCCAGCGTTGTATTTGCGGAGTTTTGGGGTGTAGTACAGGATCATGCCGGAACTGTCCCAGTAGTCGGTCACCAGCTCAGGGTTGGTCCAGTGGAACTGTGAAGACGTAGATTGTCCATGATTCATGTCCATGCATGTTCGAGCCGCGTTCAGCGATACAACTTGTTCGTATGATGTAACGTCCAAACCAACGCTCAACTGCCCTGGTAAGCCCCCCACATGTCCTCAGACAGGAGTATGTATAATCGTGGAAATTTAAATGGTAATAAAGATGCAGAAACATCACGTCACGTACGTCAAACGTAAAAACAACAACAAACAAACAAAAAGAACAACCCAAAACACCACTTGAGGTGTTTGTTAAACGTCCAAGCAGCTGCTCAAACATGCAACATTTCAGCTTCACCATTAAATGTTCAAACGGGTGCTCATCTACGCTTATCATTAATCGGTCAAGCAGCTGCTCAAATATGCAGTATTTCAGCTTCACCATTAAATGTTCAAACGGGTGCTCATCTACGCTTATCATTAATCGGTCAAGCAGCTGCTCAAATATGCAGTATTTCAGCTTCATCATTACATGCTTAAACATATGGTCATCTATGGAGAATTTCGTCCGTATCATCATCAAGACTGGCTTATGTCCCACGGTCGCCGGCTGTTATGATAGGACGTCAACAATGTCAATGCGGCTGGCGATCCGAATCTAATCAGTTGCTTCTTACGAAGGTCAGCAAAGTGTTGACTCTTCTAACAACACATTACTATCATATGCATTCGTGCAGAAAAAATATCTCCTTGCTTGCACATTGCACGGCGGCACATGCACAATTGCAGTGTTGCCAAAAGGAATCTGGGCCTAATTGAAAAATCTCAAAACAATAAGCCAGATAGCATTCAGACGTTGACAAAATGTAGTTGGGAATAGCGGGGTCGGTTTTAAAAGTTATTTCAACAATTTTATGCAAGAGGCAGTGGGGTAGCCTGGTGGTTAAGGCGTTCGCTCGTCACGCCTAAGACCCAGGTTCGATTCCCCACATGGGCACAATCTGTGAAGGTCATTTCTGTGTATTGCTAAAAGCGGCCTAAAACCATACTCACTCACTCGCTCACTCTATGCAAGGGACGCTAATCTGGTTTGACAGTTATTCCTGTTCGGCGTTGTGCATCTGGCGCAGACGACGTGAATGGTGATATCTATCGTAGGTGTATTGATTCACTCACTCATTTGACCCGTGAAGATCCGGGTTAGAATTGGTCTTCAGCAACCCATGCTTGTCGTAAGAGGCGACTAACGGATGGTCAGGCTCGCTGACTTGGTTGACACATGTCATCGCATGTTAATGCTGTTGATTACTTGATTGTCTGTCCCGACTCGATTATTCACAGACCGCCGCAATGTAGCTGGAATATTGCTGAGTGCGGGGTAAAACTAAACTCACTCACTCACTCACTTATTCACTCACTCACTCACTCACTCACTCACTCACTCACTCACTCCTCACTCACTCACTCACTCACTCACTCACTCACTCACTCACCTGCATCATGACTGTGTGAGTCCCTTTCCCGCCTATCTTGAACCCAGCTTCGTGGTAGATACACTCCCCAGTCATCCCCAGCGTCCACAGACCCATATTGATGTTGCAGCCGCCTTGCGCCATGAAGCAGTTCTTTGGTTCTGGTATCTTGCTGGCTGAAATGGAAAAAAAAAACAGAACCAATTGAGTTGAGAGTTCATACATGCAGTGTTTCATCTCAGGTGATAATGTTTAATCATTGTTTGTTGTTTAACGCCGCACTCAGCCATATTTCAGCTATACGGCGGTGGTGTGTAAATAATCGAGTCTGGACCTGACAATCCAGTTATCAATAGCATGAGCATGGATCTACGAAATTGGGATACGATGACATGTATTAACCAAGTCAGCGAGTCTGACCACCCGATCCCGTTAATATTTAGTGAGTGAGTTTAGTTTTACGCCGCACTCAGCAATATTCCAGCTATAGGGTGGCGGTCTGAAAATAGTCGAGTCTAGACCAGACAGTCCTGTGATCAACAGCATGAGCATCGATCTGCGCAACTGGGAACCGATGACATGTGTCAACCAAGTCAGCGAGCCTGACCACCCCGATCCCGTCTTACGACAAGCAAAGTTGGATCCCGTTAATAGCCTCTTACAAGTATGGGTTGTTGAAGATCAATTCTAACCCGGCAATCTGTGGATGGAGCAAATTGCAGCGTCGTTGCATACTGGGAAATACATGGAGAGAGTGAGTTTAGTTTAACGCCGTACTCAGCAATATTCCAGCTATATGGCGGCGGTCTGTAAATAATCGAATCTGAACCAGACAATCCTGGGATCAACAGCATGAGCATCGATCTACGCAACTGGAATGTGATGACAATACGTGGAGAGAGTGAAAAATACAATATTTTTCCATCAGCTGGGTCAAGTACCTGTGTCCACGCATCCTGTGACTGTGATGTGATGCATCACGTTAGGGTTGTCAATCACAGGCTGTGTTGCTATCAGGTGGTATTCCTGGTCTGCAGGGAACTCCTCCGGAAACTCCAGGTCAAAGGTCATGCACATATAGGAGGTTTCAACCGCAGGCACTAACGTTCGTGGGAACCTCAGTGTAATGTTGCGTACGTCTGTAAAACACGAGCGTCATACTGTCGGGACCTCAAGAATAAAGTCAGATTTTCATTTTTACAAATACATGTATACACAAAGAACTTAGTTAAGCACCCCCTGGCATATCTCATGATTGAAAGAGCCCCGATCTTAACCCTTTGGAGCACATCTGGAATACGATTGTTCATCGTGTGCAACAAAGGATCCTCCTGTACAGAACCTGGACCAACTGGAAGCTGCTTTACACGAGGAATGGCGTAGACTGCCCCTTCAGAGGATCAGGAGGCTGACGGGGTATGAGGAGGAGAGTGCTGGCTGTCATACAGTCACATGGAGGTTACACTCGGTATTGACCTTGAATCGTGTAAGACACGCAAAATGAAATTGTGAATGTTTACATTCACCAATAAATTCAACATTAAACATTCCAGTGCCATACTTGTACAGACATGGTTTTGTATGAAAATCAGTGTTGTATTTTCTTTTTAAATGAGCAATTATCATCATAAAATCAAGATGTATTCCAATCAAAGCATCATACGGGCTAGGAAAACTCACGTTTTGCCACCGAGGTCACCAGAGACGATTTATGCACCTGTTGAAAATTTATCATTGCAAAAATACAGGAGGAGCTTAATTTCCTTCTTCGTGTATAGGTTAGGTGTGTTCCTTTGATAATGCAAGCCTTTTGAAAGGTGAAATTTGGTTTTACGTCGTGCTTGAGAATATTCGCTCATATGACGACGTGCATGCATGTGTATGTGTATGTGCGGCTGCTTGTACTAGCCCAGACTTTAGCTGGTTTTATAGTGCTAGCCCACTGAGATACCATGCTGCAGTGAAGCATGAATACCCCACTCAGACACATTATACTGACTCCGAGCCGACAAGTCCTTGTTGTACCCATTAATGCCGAGCGCCAGACAGGGACCAGCAAGTACCATATTTTAACGTCTTTTGGTATGACGCGGTCGGGGATCGAACCCGCGACCTTCCGCTCTCCGGGCGGACGCTCTAACCACTACACCACGGAGGCGGTTGAAGACACATCAAGGATCGCCTCTAGGCGGAATATAGGTTTCAAATGGTACATGGGCCCGTGGCCCTAATTCAGAGGAACTTTATCCACGCCAGTTGAATTAGACTAGTGAATGTATCTCACGTTGTTCGTTAATGGCGGGGCATATGAACTCCTCTGTGTCGCAGTTGAGGATCTTCGACTCGCATTTCGGACTGTCAAGGGGATCACATACGCCTGAAACAACGAACAAACATGTTGAATGTGATGACCTTATAATCTAAGCAACATGGACACGAATGTACATGGTAAAATATCTGTGAACGTGCAACACGAAGACCATAAATATTCTGGTAGAAGTGCTGGAAATTAGTCAAGAGATTGAAACGTGAAGCCGAACAGTCTGATTTCTTTCGTCATGGCATATTTTCATGTCACGGCATACTTTCATGTCTTGCCTTCCGTCTTGGGAAATGTTTCTTTCCAGAACGGAAGACCCTGATTGGAAATTTGGTGGCGATCTGGGTGATGCTGTTCAAAGCGATCCTAGCATAGCTAAGGTAATTGAATTGCCTGTACCTCAACATAGGACAGGGCGATGGAGTAACCTGATGGTTAAAGCGTTCACTCGTCACGCCGAAGACCCGGGTTCGATTCCCCACATATGAGTACAAAGTGTGAAGCTCGTTTCTGGTGTTGCCCGCCGCGATATTGCTGTAATATTAGTAAGAGCGGCATAAAACTATACTCACTCAACATTGGGCAATCGTAGTGCTAATGTTTATTTCTTAGAATAGCAGAAAGTGACAGAAGTAAGAGGTAATCGGGTTCAGCTGCAAAGGAGAATTCAGGGACAAAAGAACAAGGTCCACCCTGCTCTCACTTGTAATTGTAAATAGTCACAGGTGCTGGGGTCTCAAAACATCTTAGATTTTTGAAAACGTACAATGGTCGGTCCCATAGATTCCTGGTATTCACGGATACCATCGGAGTACCGTTAACGACTTTCAGACTGTTACCTGTACAAAGCTCATTTAGCTTATTACCCGTACTAATACGGGTTAGAATTGGTTTTCAGCAACCCATGCTTGTCGTAAGAGGCGACGACCGGTTAGCTGGTGGTCAGGCTCGCTGAACTGGTTCACACTTATCATCGTATCCCAGTTGCTTAGATGCATATGCTATCAGTCATCGGATTGTCTGGTCCAGATTCGAATATTTACAGACCGCCGCCATATAGCTAAAACTGATGAACAGATAATAACAATAAACAACAAACAAACTAACTTGGATTAGTGTTTGCCATCACACATGTACCCCGACGGAGAGAATCGTTGTTTATGTTATTAACCACTTGGCTAACTGCTCACAAGCCGCATTGACAAGTTCTAATATTGCCTGCCATTTGGTTTAGGCACATAAGACACTGACCATAGAAAGACAACTTATGATTCCTTTCTACCTTGACCTGACCCGTGAAGATCCGGGTAAGAAGTGATCTTCAGAAACCCATGCTTGTTGTGAAAGGCGACTAACGGGATCGGATGGTCAGTCTCTCTGACTTGGTTGACACATGTCATTGTATCCAAATTGCGTAGATCACTGGATTACAGACCGCCGCCATATAGCTGGAATACTGCTGAGTGCGGCGTCAAACAACATACCAACCAACCAATCTAGCTTGACTTCACCTGGGTGAGTTATCTGGGTCGTCCTCTCTGGGAAGACACCACTGGACGGTGTCCATTCACAACTGGGATCACCAAGCTCCATACCGTTAGACTTCCCATCGCCGTCAGAGTCCAGCTCACACAATGTCTTTGTCCACTGTCCAAGACAAATTGCTTTTACAGTTTGTGCGTTAATATGTTTCGCCATATTGGCAGTAAGTCTGCCATATCGAGACTAGACTGACTGACTGAGTTTGGTTTTACGCCGCTTTTAGCAATATTCCAGCTACATCACGGCAGGGGAACACTAGAAATGGGCTTCACACATTGTACCCATGTGGGGATTCGAACCCGGGTCTTCGGCGTGACGAGCCAATGATTTAACCACTAGGCTACCCCCCGCCTCGAGACTGGAACAAGTAAAACATTAATGATATATTTTTGGTGATATAAAACGGGTCGCGCCGTCAAAACGGCAAAGGAACTAAAGTATCAGTGAGTGAGTTAAAATTTTACATCGCATCGGCAATATTTCAGCCATAGGTGTTCCCGTTAGGATAAGACCTATTCTCGAAACTTGTCCAAACTTGAGCTACCGATCCTAGCAAGGATAGCGAGCTCTTCAGTTGGTAAGATAGTAAAACCTCCATTATAGCTGGGGATTCCCCTAGATATTTCCCATGATTCATTGTAAGGGCGGATCCAGGATTCTTGAAAGGGGATTGCACATAAATCATGATGTCCAAAGTTTGGATTAAATGGGAAATTTTGTTCAGGTTCGGGTTCGGGACGCCTATCCTAGGAACAATGTTAGGATATCCTTGTGCTAGGATCCTTTCGAGAAGGCCCTGCGCTACTCCGGAATATCCAAGAGAGTAATGAAACGAATATATCTACCTTATGACCGCTGTTAGCAAAGTCGAGGCCGAACTGGTTATTGTCGCCGCCCCCCAGCGCACTGAGATGCCCGACTCCTCGCCATATGAAGTTGGGTTTACAGGGATGAGGAACCTGATCCCCGTTCGGTATCTGTTCCTGGTAGTGACGGTAGCAGTTGCTATACTCTAGCAGCAGCAGCAACAACAGCTGTATCAGCAACAGGCTGTATCTGATAGAATTAGGAGACAGTTTTATATACGTAAGGCTATTGTAACACTGTAACTACACTAGATGTGTTTCACTATAGTTAACCTGGGGCTGGCTAAAATGATCGATAATCGGAAATATCGTCGATAAAAAAATATTAGTGATTATCGATATGAAAATTGTGTTATGGATAATATCGTAAATTAACTTTTGTGATAGAAAAAGGTTTAATTTTCTCACACAATACACAAATTTATGATTTTAGTCATGACCTGCTTCTAAATTATGTTCAGGACGCTGTTTTGTTTATAATCCATGCAAAAACATGTTACTATGGAATACTGTAAGGGACATTCTCGTGATTTCGCATTCTCGCGATCTCGACCTTTGGAAACAAGCTAAAAATGCCAATGGTGCGAGAATGCGAGATCGCGAGGACGCAAGATTTGGCCAATATCTCGCGTTCTCGCGATCTCGCATTCTCGTGTTTTTGGTACATAGCACATTTTGTCAAAAGTCGAGATCGCGAGAATGCGACATTTGTACATGCTGTCAAATCTCGCATTCTCGCAATCTCGACTTGTCAAATATGGCCACAAAAACACGAAATCGCGAGATCGCGAGAATGCGACATTTCATTTTCTCGCGTTCTCGCGATCTCGCGTTTTAGACGCACTTTTGCATTCTCGCACTTTTGGCATTTTTAGCTTGTTTCCAAAGGTCGAGATCGCGAGAATGCGAGATCGCGAGAATGTCCCTTACAGTATTCCATAGCTTTGTGTGTTCAAAACAGGTTTTTTCACAAAAGAAAGGGCGGTGGGTGAGCTTAGTGGTTCATGCGTTCACTTGTCATGCCGAAGACCCGGGATCGATTCCCCACATGGATGGAATGTGTGAAGCCCATTTCTGGTCACCCCCGCCGTAATATTGCTGTAATATTATTAAAAGCAGCGTAAAACCCACTTACTCCAACACAATCCGCCCTCATAGACACGACAATCTGCATCCCACATGCCCCAACTCGATATCTCATCTTTTCACAACCTTATTGAGCTATGTTTTTTTCTGTTGCTCGTTAGTCGGTTCATTACTTCAGAATACCCACAGTATGTGTGAAATTACGTCTCATCTCCAAACAAAATCCTGTTACTATCCCCACTAGTGGGTTCCGATGATCGAAAATAATGGAAAATCGATCGAAAGAAGGATTAAAAATAATGATCGATTGTTAAAAACATATTTTCGATTAATCGGAATTTTGTTGTTTTAGTATAACGCACTTAAATACAGTAAACTAACCATTAAATTTGACGAATATTCACGAACAAACATGCGCTCAACAGCGTAAAGATATGCCCACTTTTATTGTTTAATTACAATTCCAGTGTCTTTCTTGCATGCGTGCATTTCATTGCATGACAGTATTAGATATAAAAAAAACCTTAAAATTGGTGATTACATTACAAATGTATATATTTCGATTATAATCGATAATCGTTCACCACCAGTCCTCCGATAATCGATAGTGGGTTTGGTTTCCGATTCCAAACACTAATCCCTACTATCCAACGGGAAAAGTCAGTTATATAATATTAAACTAGGATTCGTAAGCACCACAGCCGAGCTCTTTGGTTCTGCCGAAGTGGTTGATGTCGACGACCTAAATCGTTTAGGACCTTCGTCTCATATCTTTTTAAGAAAACATACAGTGTCTAACTTTTCTTTCTTGAGCTGTTCGGAATGCGCTACTGAGCTACTTTTGGACTGGAATTGGCGCTATATAAATGTTTTCATGATGATGATGATGATGATGATGATGATATCTATTTAAAATTTGTTTGTTTGTTGTGTAACAACTCACTCAGCAATATTCCAGGTGCAAGGCGGCGTTCTGCAAATAATCGACTTGGACCAAACAATCCAGTGATCAACAGTATGCAAAAATAAGCCATGGTATAACTGAGATAGTGTTCAAGGCAGAATTAAACCAAACTCATCCACCCACTTGCGGTATATTAGCAAAGAACGTAAGACGCGTGTTAAAATAAATGACACTTTCTTCCAATTGAATTGCACCCAAGAATCCATCGTCCCGATCTACAAAACGTTCGTAGCGTTACGACATCCGTAAGCCTATGATAAACCACAGAGTTACGACAGGTCGTAACGTTACGAACGTTCTCTGAATCAGGGCCTAGATTTTCGAAGCTCTCTTAGCGCCAAGATAGTCGTAAGTTAATGTTAATGTATGGCACTTACGACTATCTTAGCGCTAAGAGAGCTTCGAAAATCTAGGCCTGTACGTTATGCACGCAAGGGCATGGTGCCATGGAAATACACAATTAGCAATACTTTCTATGAATGTACGAGCACAGTAACGCGACTTGGTCCTCTTACCTTAAATCCATTGTGATAAATGAATTGTTTGAGATTTGAGACTTAATATACTGCCCTCTGACGCACACCTGTGTGACGGTTAAGCATGGCAATTTATGACATACTCTCAATATTTATAATCAGAATGTCGAACGACTTTTCAAAGTAGCAGCACTTAACTATATATCCAGATCAAAAGGTTTCCATCTAAACGAAGAACTTCAGCTTGGAATATGTAAACGATTTCCAAGGAACTCTGATTATTTGTAGTATTAAACACAGCTATAAAATAATAAAATAAAAGATAAAATAATATTAATGACAAATAGTCGTTAAACGGGACAATGCAACAATGGTTCCAGCTACATAATAGAAAAATGGTCTTTAATGGAATTGAAATTCAGTGTATTTTACTGACATGGAGGTAGGACGTAACGGATGTTTATGATTCGAAATTTCTTCTCGGGTTGGAAAAATCAAAACAATGGAATTTGACCAAGATGTCAACATGCGTTTGACGTAAATGGATGACCTGATATCGTTCATTAACAGGTAAAAATGAATTCCTTCCACGTATTTACGTGCCTGAACTTGCAATAAAAGCGAGCAGTAGCATCACCTCATCTGTTATATATACTCATGGAAACAAATAAGGGAACACATGAAAGTGCAAGTGTTCCTTTACTCTTTTCCAGGTTTCTTCACAAGGTATGTAAAGCACAGTGGGTGAAATTCTGGAAATAAATAAAGAAACATGTGTACTTTCATGTGTTCCCTTATTCGTTTCCATGAGTATGTTTCAATCTAAAAGTAAGAAAAAGGATCAGAGTGGAAACAAACCTCTCTACAAAACTGTATGGCATGAGGGATGTATTAAACATTTCCTTAATGTCGGGCAGTTCCAGGTTTTTGTGTCATTTCACAAAGTTTGAGGTATAAACAGCATGATCAATCTCCGAAGTTTACAGAGAGCGTCATTTTTTGTCAAGGCTCTCTGACTATATAATCCAGGTCTCAGTAAAGCTTTCTAAAGGTTATGTCGTGCATTCGGTGGACATTTAAAACATTAACGTATATAAGAAAATGTTCTCATGTCTCTTTTCCGGTGCACACTTGCCTTGCCTTTGCATGTGTTTTTGACGTGCGCCACCGGTGAGGCTTGATAGTCTCACCTTTCCGCGAAGACCTGATACAATCGCTGTTTGAACATGTTTCTCAAACGAATGCAACCGTATTGCTGGGGTCGTATACGGGACTTGGTAGAGACCTCAGTGTTTATGGAAATGGTATTTCCGATATTTAAGTGAGTCTGTATTAATTTAAAACTAACTTACGACACACAAATATCCGAATTCAACGTTGACTTACTTACTTAATGGGCACTTCGTCCACATTGCACTCAGTCCACCCAGCTGTTTAAAATGGGTACCTGAGAAGCAGATGTACGGACCTATACGGTCGCGCGAAGCGCGTAGTAGCTGCTTTGAAAGTACAATTCCGTCAGGGTAATAATGTAACACCAGAGAAAAGCCTTGCGCTGGATCCTAGGCGCAAAATTTAGCTTTACTTACTTCATGTGAGTATGTCTGACTAAAACTGAACAATAAAGCAAAGATTTACTAAATGTACACATTGTAGTGAATTCAAGAATACCTATTATCACCTAATCTTGGTGTACAGCGTCCACATTCTGGAACATTTCAATATCTATACACGACCTTGCCACTGGTGTCGTCAGCCAAAGCACGTTTGATTCAAGTCCTTCACACCCCCTTTTGCTGCTGATCTACTCAGTAACTCAAACGTGGTGTAAATCAGTTTGACACTTAAAGATAACCCGTATACCCTAGAGACAATATATCAGCATCACAAATAGAACTATTTACAAATGACTAGCCCTTGCTGAAAATTGGCTCTTGAAAGTGGAGGCCTCACGAATTCACACCTACTTTAAATCTAAATTAAATTACAGTTCTGTTGTGCCTGTTTACTCATTTGGCTGTTGTTTAACGCCGCCTTAACATTCCAGCTATATGGCGGCTGTCTTTAAATAATCGAGACTGGACCAGACAGACCGGTTATCAACAGCATGAGCATCGATCTGCGCAATTGGGAACCGATGACATGTGTCAACCAAGTCAGCGAGCCTGACCACCCGATCCCGTCAGTCGCCTCTTACGACAAGCATGGGTTACTGAGGGCTACTTATTTACAGACTGCCGCGACATAGCTGGAACATTCCTGAACGCGGCATCAAACAAAACAACATAAGACGAGTATGGATGGCACCTTTTTCATTGTATGACACGACGTTTCTGGGCTACTTCTTGCCCCATCTTCAGGTGATCTAGCCCAGAAACGTCGTGTTATATATTCACCAACTTCTAAATGCCTCTCAAGATTACAATCAGCTGAAGAAGGGGCAAGAAGCAGCCCAGAAACGTCGTGTTATACAATAAAGAAGACGTTGCCATCCATATACTCGTCTTAAACATATGCGTTGATGACAAACACCTATTTTCCACCAGTGTATTCACTCGTTGGTGCGAACTATTAATATATATTATCACAGTGACGATGGGACGCTTTAACCAGACCCAGCTTTACTGTGAATCATGGCTATAAATAGCTTCTTTACTCAGTGAGAACCGTATGAAATGAACTGTCAACAAAGGACTGACAAGGTGATGACTGTCTTTCGCAATACCGAAATATGCAAACTTTATGACGGCGGTCTGTAAATAGTCATGTGTGGACACGCCAATGCCCACATTGTAAATAAAAGCGACAAAAAACTCGTGACCGTCACAATGTTGAAGTCATTGAAACTGGTTGCGCGCCCTTGTGTGACGTGTCTGGTGTGATCATGAGTGTGTGTTTACGTGTGCATTCCCACCACAAAAAAAGTACACCTGATCATGTACAGTTCGGTACACCTGATTATGTGCAACCCCCCTACCCTACCTTTAAACGGAAAAGATACCCCCGAAAATACAACAACAAAAAACAACACAAAAACAAAAGAAAAAAACTATCCACCAAACAAAGAAAAACATACACAGCAAAGTTAAGATTTGACTGCTTGTCTGCCGGTTTTGTATTCTTTTTGCCCGTTTGATATACTCTATTGTATTTCTTCATTAAGTCTTCACACCATTCACGAACTAACTGCAATTTTCATTCTTTTCGTACAGCAAGATTCCCGGTACTTGACGATAGCCGGGGAAATAATTCACATAAAGGCTATGGATCGTCACCAATTGCAAGGTTCACCAGCTGGTCCATATAGTTTCCTCCTTCACCTAAAATTCGAGGAACCCGTGAAGGTCCGGGTTAGAATTGATCTTCAGCAACCCATGCCTGTCGTAAGAGGCGACTAACGGGATCGGGAGGTCAGACTCGCTGACATGGTTGACACATGCCACCGTATCCCAATTGCGTAGATCGATGCTCACGTTGTCAATCACAGGATTGTTTTGTCCATGTTGTGATCATTTGCAGACCGCCGTTGTAGAGATTGTGTATTGCTGAAGTCCGACGTTAAAGACACAAACAAACAAAACGTTGCTTGGGACCTGTTTCATTCCCTGAATTCACGCTACTATAAGAGGACCGCCTCCGTGGTGTAGTGGTTAGAGCGTCCGCCCGGAGAGTGGAAGGTCGCGGGTTCGATCCCCGACCGCTTCATACCAAAAGACGTTAAAATATGGTACTTGTTGATCCCTGTCTGGCGTTCGGCATTAATGGGTACAACAAGGACTAGTCGGCTCGGAGTCAGTATAATGTGTCTGAGTGGGGTATTCATGCTTCACTGCGGCATGGTATCTCAGTGGGCTAGCACTATAAAACCAGCTTAAGTCTGGGCTAGTACAAGCAGCCGCACATACACATACACACGCATGTACGTCGTCATATGAGCGAAATATTCTCAAGCACGACGTAAAACCTAATTTCACCTCACCTCACCTGCTATAAGGGGACATGGGGTAGGGTGGTGGTGGTAAAAGTGTTCGCTCATCACGCCGCAGACCTGGTTTCGTTCCCAAAAGGGCAAACTGTACGAAATCCATGGTGTCTCCAGCAGTGATATCTTTTAAATATTGCTGAAGGCGGCGTAAAACTAAATTCACTCTATCATTCATTGGTGTCAGGTGCTTGCAAACGGGTTCCTTTGTCTAAAGTATTAGTGTTTCAGTGGTTTTGATTTGCTGGACAAACATTTGGTTTTGAACACTGTACTTGCAGTGTTTGCAGTGTTCTGATTGGCTGATAAGAGGATGGGCGGCTGGACATGATAGTCCATGGTTGTGTTGAAGGATGTCACGTATATAATGTTGTTGTCGACAATTACATTTCTATTAATCTTTAAAAAAACAAACAGTCAGTGAGAGAGTTGATACTGGTGACGTAGTTATTCATAAGTGAGTGAGATGGATGTTTGCTCCATTTTCAACAATATTCCACCAAAATAACGACAGTGGACACCAGAAATGGGCTCCACACGTTGCACCCATGTGGGGAATCGAAGCGGGCCTTCAGCGTGACGAACGAACGCTTTAACATTATGCAACTCCACCGCCCTATATCTATACGAATTGAATTGAATATATGAAAAGCCCACCCGGGGATACTTCAAAATCAGTGTGTACACTCAGCGTGTGCTTATCGGATTGTAAGTGTACACAATTGACTCACTTATACCTTTTGAAATATTTAGGTCAAATCATCCACAGGCGTTTTACATGTATTCAGAGCTATGTTCCCAAGTATACACCAGTCAAAAACGAAAACCTTACGCAGAGCTCTTGCTATACTTTGTCAGAATTTTGTACGGACACGTTATGGTGCTAGTGGTACAACCCCACACACACCTCACACCCCCACCCCACACCCCCACTCCAATTAAAAGATTTGAAGGGGGTGACAACCATTATTGGCATGAGTATATATTCATTTGACGATGATCGATCTGCATCATCTATATTGAAAGCCTTCCCTAGTACAAACACATTAAAACCACTGTGACCCAGAAACAACACATGATGACCCAGTTCGCGGATATACATGTACAACGATATTCGAAGAAAACGTGGATGAATCCAGGGTATAGTGGAGAGTGATAGTAACGTATACCCTGGAGATTATCGAGGATGGACAGAGGTCTGGAAGCAACTAATCTTGTGGCCCATTGGGCTGAATTGCGCGCTTGATGTCGGACAAATTGTCAATTCAGCTAAAAGGACTTGGATCGTTTCACGCGTTTCCAAACGTCTGTTTGCCCGCTGGTTACTTACACTCAGCAATATTCCAGCAATATGGCGGCGGTCTGTAAATAATCGAGTCTGGACAATACAGTGATAAACATAATGAGCAACTGGTATACGATATGTATCCACAAAATTAGTAAGTCTAATATCCGATTCCGTTAGTCGCCACCGCCAAGCAAGGGTAGCTGAAGACAACACCATTGCTAACCTAGATGTTCACGGGTATGTTGTTACTGTATCTGGTGCTGGTCACGAAGGGGTTTAAACAGGGACTTGGGCGGTTGGGTAGCCTAGTGGTTAAAGCGTTCGCTCGTCACGCTGAAGACCCAGGTTCGATTCCCCACATGGGCACAATATGTGAAGCCCATTCCTGGTGTCGCCAGCCGTGATATTGCTGGAATATTGCTAAAAGCGGTGTAAAACTAAACCTCACTCGCTCACTTAAACAGGGACTGGTCTGCAGGAGCATACAATGTAAGAGTGGGTTATTCTAGTTAATCTCACTCTATCTCAGTGACCTTCACCTATAAAACAGGTATCAGTCCGGCCAGTACAAGGAGTTGTATGCACGCACGCACGCACACACACGCACACGCAC
The DNA here is from genome assembly GCF_003918875.1 of Haliotis rubra. Lineage (NCBI taxonomy): Eukaryota > Metazoa > Mollusca > Gastropoda > Lepetellida > Haliotidae > Haliotis > Haliotis rubra. The sequence goes on from NW_025767011.1 coordinate 394,178, forward strand.
GCACCACTATAAGTTTGATAACTGTATAACTAATATCAGACATAATGCAATATGGATATTACATGTGCATGTGCTTTTGACGTATTTGATACTATAGTTGGTAGCCCAAAACCGTTTTCAAGACACAATCATGCGCATTCGTGACCCACTCGTGTTATTCCGGGACAACATTTCTGGTGTCCCCCGCCGTGATATTGGTGGAATATTGCTAAAAGCGGCGTAAAACTAAACTCAGTCAGTCAGTGAGTATTCCGGGACAAACCGAATAGAGACTCGTGCCCCCCTCGAAGGATTTCATATTGGCGTCATTCGTGACCCACTCGTGTTATTCCGGGACAAGCCGAATAGCGACTCGTGCCCCTCTCGAAAGATTTCATATTGGCGTATGAACATCAGAACTACTTTAAACAAGAACCATAACTCTATCCCTGTTTGATTCTAATGGTACTTAATATCACCGAAGCACTTGTACATGTGTAGATGTGAAATATAAACCCACTGTTAAAAATTAAAGTAGATTAGTTATGTATAGATATAATGTTATTGTTATGAAACTCGTAGTGATTTATAAATATGTATACATGTATTTCCTTAAAGTGTTGAGAGGCGCACGTACAATCTCCAAAAACAAGCCCGCAACATCGTCAGAAATACACTCAATTGGCCCCTCGAGAGCCGTTATGTCAACAAACGCACATGCGTGTATTTGAATCTCTCGCCGTCAGTCGCATGATTCTTATAAAAAAACTTCACATTAGGCAACACAATTCTGTCAGCTACGTTCTTAGTACTTTCAATGTGACAATGTATATTTTTCATGATTTTTTTAAACAATGACATACATACATACATACTAACATTTGTATAGCGCCGATATCCAGCTCAGCTGCTCAAAGGCGCTTTGTTTTTCCCTCGTTCACTGGATGTCAATCTCAACGGCACATCGTTTTGTCAATCTCAACTCCCTGGGGAGCATACAACTCTTGCAGCCACAAGGCGCACAGAGTTAGTGTGGCATTCCCATCCTTACGAGGTACCCATTTACAGCTGGGTGGACTGGGACACACAGTCACAGTACTTTGTCCATGTTTACTGTACGTTGCTGTACCCGCAACTGGGTGTTTGCACGTATTCATGTGGCCACCATCTGGTCAAATACCAACGGATTCGTGGGTTCTTTTAAGTGCACAGGGTTGTGTACTGTACACTAGGGGTTGTGACAACACTGAAAGAGTCTTCACACAAAGTTGACTCCAAGGTTTTTACACCCGGTCACAGGTGGGCTCGATCCCGTCACCTCAAGCTCGCTGGATCACTAGCCTGGCGCTTTAGCCAGTTCGCCCACCCACATAGTGCCATAAAGGATGTATTTACTTAGGGCTATTATATCAAACCACCGCAATCATAACGCGCGTTCTGATTGGTTTGTCGTATTTTCGCACATAACAATCATAGGGGGGCGAGTCTTCTTGGAGGTTACGAAAAGGGGCGAGTGGTGACGAACGGATCGTGTGCTTCATGCAGTTGAAGGGAAATAACTCCTGCCTTAGCTCTACGTTCGTGATCTGTCGGTTTGGTGGAAGTCGATCGTTGGTACTGAAAAAACGTGCCATACAATGTAAGTGTTTTATAATAATACAGGTGACGATTCTTGACATTTAATAATTTGGGGTTCTTTTAGTTTCTGCATTATTTTACTTTAAAGTGACACCCGTGAACATTCAGGTTAGAATAAATGCCTGTCGTTAGGGCATTCGTGGCCACTCGTGTTATTCCGTCACAAGCCAAATATCGACTCGTGGCTCTCTGGAAGGATTTCAAGTGGCGTAGAAACAGGAGAAGTACTTGAAAGAAGAACGGCAACTCTATTCCTGTTTAATTTCATTGGTGTTAGATACCACCACCATTGTATTAATGGTTTTTTAAAAAGAATTAAAAATCTTTGATACAGCTTAAAAAAAGAAGAAAAACTATTTGTTGAAAACCAGTTTTCACGTTATTATTACCAGCTGTTCATCTTTGGTCCAAATCTATATTTTCTAAATAAGGTAGAAGAATCGTAAATGAGTTATTTGTATTGAATAGGCAATTACAATGAAAAAAATCAGCAGTAACAATTCCCAAAACAGATACACAAAAATTACTTTAAAATATATCTCAAACTGAAAAATCCGCGTACCCTTGCTGCAATAGCCCTTGTGGGGTTCTAAAATGAATACATTAAACGTTATAAAGGACCCCGGAAACATCAGTCGAAAATATCCCAAGTGGGGTGAGGTGAAATGGGGTTAAACGTCGTAATTAAGAAATATTTCTCTTATATGGCGACGTGCATGCGTTTGTATGTGATGCTGCTTGTACTAGCCCAGACTGAAGCTGGTTTTATAGTGCTAGCTCTTTGAGACACCATGCAGTTAAGCCTGAATACCCCACTCAGACACATTATACTGACTACGAGCCGACCAGTCCTTGTTGTACCCAGCCGATATCAAAGACATGTGAGAAGGTATTTGTTTACAAGAAAGCTTAACAACACAGCTTTATGCAACTCTCGAAAAAAATGCTCAAATGCATTCATATTTAGGTGAAATGCATCTTTTCAGAAGAGTTAAATTGTCCTATATTCGTTCATGCCGAAATAAACCAAGAACAGTGATTTTGATGTCCAAAAGAAAGGTTGAAATACAATTCTGCTTTGGGGCAATCATAAACCATTTAAAGTCACCATTTTTCAACTATTAAAACAAGAAACAACTGTACATGTTGTAGAGTGTGTAACATTGTAAAATAATCATTCCTATTATTTCAGTCTTTTAAAACATTTGCTGCTGATTTGCATTAGTGAAAACCAGTAAAACGTGTCTTTGATATTGTGAAAAAATGTTTAGGAACATCTAAAATTATCTTTGTTAACGTTTTTGCTTGCAAAGTAACATTTTTCCATTTTCTGTTTACACATAGCAATATCTATCGCCAAAACGCAGCAATATTCAAGCAGTATTGACATCCATTTCACATGTAGAATGATTCTATAGGGTATAAAGAGAGCCTAGAATGTACGAGAAATATGCCACGATTAACAACTGAAGAGAGTGAAAGAGCCATTGGGATGGTGCAGATGGGGTCGACATACAATGTTGTTGCCAGCGCCCTCGGATGCCACTGTATCACGGTTATAAGATTTATTCAGGGCTTCAGACAGACTGGGGTCACTGTAGACAGACCAAAAGGTGGACGTCCACGCATCACAACGCCAGCTGAAGATAGGTACCTCCGTCATTAAGGAAGGAGGGTAACGCTTCGTTTGGAGTTTAGTGTATTTTATATACTGGTGTATAGCTTTGGTTGTTCCACTCCATAAGAAGGGGTGGTGTCATTGTATGGATAATTATCGAGGTATATCCCTCATGAATTCTTTTGGAAAGATGTTTTTCTATCATTGTCAATAAACATCTGCAGCAGTTGTGATGAGTTTTAAAACAGTATTCCGGAGTCACAGGCGGGATTCAGAAAGGTATATTGTACAATGGATAATGTGTTTACTTTACAATGTCTTGCGTAAGAATATCTGTCTGGAAGTAGGGGGTAGATTATTCTGTTTGTATGTGGATTTCAAAAAGGCTTTCGATTCGGTTAATAGAAATTTGTTATGGCTTTCAGTTATTAAAAAAGGGGGTCATGGAAAGTTGTTGCTGGATTTACGAAATATTTATTCTAAAATGAAAGCGTCTGTTAGAATAGCTGGCACTATAACAGATTGCTTAAGTGGAGTAAGACAAGGATGTGTCCTTAGTCCGTTTTCATTTTTAATGTTTATCGCAGAATTTCAATCTATGATAGAAGGTTCTGATGTCAGAGGTATATGTTTCTGTGGAGCATATTTAGAGTTGTTTTAAATGCTGATGATGTATACTGAGTCAAAAAAGAAACTTCACAAAATGTAATTTGAAAAATAATGAATAATTTTTCTCTGATGATACATCTAGGTATCGGAAATGGGATCCCTATCTTTCGACTCTAGAAAAACGTTAGCAAAACCCTCTCAAACCCATCCATTCGTCGTGCAAATGACGTTAGTGCCAAATCAGGTTTTGCACGGGCAGTCGATCACGTGATCTTCGCATCGAAGTTTTCTTCATATGCACGTGTTTGCATTGGCCTCAAGAATTGAAAAAACACTTTTTTAAACCACAGTTCTAACGGTACTTGAAATGCCACGATTGTCCAATGTGCAACGTGAACGTGCTGTTGGCATGTTGCAAGCGGGAAGATCAGTTATTGACGTCGCAAGAGCAATGGGATGCAGCCGTCGCACTGTTTCTGACTTGCGAGGTCGTCTACAATAAACTGGCACCACTTCTGATCGCCCAAGGTCGAGTCGTCCACGTGTGACGTCATGAGCAGAAGACCGTCAATCGTCCTACGTCACCTACGTGACAGATTTCTGCCGGCTACACGAACCAGGGCTGAGATGTTTAGAGGTCGACTGTCCTCACAGACCATTCGAAATCGGTTGCGGGCTGCCAATCTCCATTCTCGACGTCCATATCGTGGGCCAATATTGACGCCGTTTCATCAACGTCAACGTCTGCTGTGGGCCCAACGTCACCTCCGATGGACCCAGAGAGACTGGAATCGAGTCGTCTTTAGCGATGAATCCAGGTTTACCCTCAGATTCGCGGACGGCAGGCATAGAGTCTGGAGACGACGTCGTGAACGGTATGCCCAATGTTGTGTACAGGAAGTCGACAGATTCGGGGGCGGAAGTTGCTTTCTGTGGGAACAACCGTTCCCGACTTCTGGTCATCCGTGGAAACCTCACAGCTGCTGCTTACCGCGACCAGGTGCTCACCCCTGAACTCGTTCCTTTCATGGCGGCTCATGGCCCAGGTCTACAGTTCCAGCATGATAATGCTCGGCCGTGTACCGCGATGTTGACACGAAATTTCCTTCAAAACGCTGGAATCAACGTCATGGACTGGCCATCGAGGTCCCCTGACCTTAATCCAATAGAGCACGTTTGGGATGCACTTGGGAGAAGGCTTCGTGGTCTTAGGAACCAACCTCAGAATTTGCAGGAACTTGGCGCTGCCTTGCAAGAGCAATGGCGCAGAATCCCCAACCACGTGTTCACAAGCATCAGGCGGTCGATGAGGAGACGGTGTTTGGCAGTGGTGAATGCGCGGGGCGGCCATACACGATATCGAACTGAGAAATTTCGCATTTTTATTCTTGTGACTTGACATTCTGTATACCCATGTTTTGGAACAGCGGTGTAGCCTAATGGAACTGATTATGGCACTGTCAGTGTATCGAGTACATCACACAGATCTCAGCAATGAAATAATAACAATTTAACCATTTTACCATCTCTTGTTTTTTATAGTGCCCTGAAGAAAGATTGTGAAGTTTTTTCTTGACTCAGTATTTTGATGATAGTGTGTTTTGGCTGCGACGTAACATCGACATCTTGTGTATATTTTGTAAGTCTTGGAGGATATAGGTTAATATGGATAAGACAGAGATATTAGTATTTAGACATGGGGGTTACCTTTGTAATTATGAAAAATGTTTTTTGATGGCCTAAAACTAAAAACAACTACATATCATAATTATCTTGGTATCATGTTTTCTACTAGGCTGTCTTGGAGTGTTTGTACTGAGATGCTTGTGGCAAAAGCCAGCAAAGCTTTATAAGTTATAAAACAATTACAACATAATTCTACAAATATTCCTGTTCATGTGTTATGTAACCTTTTTTGACTGTACGGGGCAGAGGTGTGGAGGTGTGGAGATTTCAGGAAAGAACTGTTGTTGATAAATTTCATAGTCATTTTTGTAAATTTGTTTTAGGGGTTGGTAAACATACTTAAAGTAATGCAGCAGTAGCTGAATGTAGAAGATATAGTAAGAATGTAGATTATCATCTTACATGTGTGGTGTAAACTTTTAAAAATGCCTAATGATCGTTATCCTAAACAATGTTACAATTATATACCTAGATTAGATTCTGTTGGTAGGAATATATGGGTTTCAAAATATGTAAGCTTTTAAATGAGTATGGATTTGGTTAGGTTTGGATTTCCCAATACAATGGAAATGTGTCAGTATGTTTAACATGATATATGCAGATGTTAGTTGCTTGTTCAAAACAAATAAGGTAGCAATATCATGGATTCATCAAGTCTTGTACATTTTAAAAGTATTATACCATCATTGACACTTGATAATCACATTTTAAGACGTAAGAGACGTTAGAAGATATTTATCTTTGTTAAGATTCCATGCATTACCATTACGATGTAATATTAGATGGAAGGAAACTATGAAATCAGATGTAATTTGTATGTTGTGTAATAGTAATAGAGTAATAGACATGAAGATGAAGCCCACTTCCTGTTTGAATGTGATAAGTATGTAACACTACGAAAAATGTATTTACCTGTATGGAATAATTTAACAAATGCTTGTAAATTCATAAAGTTAATAACTTCTGATGACGTGGAACTGTTATTGAATTTATCAATCGTCTCTTTAAGTCGGTCTTCTGTAAAATGACCTATTGCCATCATGCACAATGTCATTTGTCTTGCTTTTTGTATATGGACCGATGGCCTACAAACTGAAATATACTTCTTCTATTAGGACAAATTACCGACTGCAGGAGCAGTATCTGGTCACGGACAGCATCCAAGACCGTGGACGATCTTCAGTAACATCACAACGTCAAGACCTACAAATTGACAAATGTGTGCAACAATCTTTAGGATCGCTTCACCACAGCGACGGAAATAACACGCCAGCATTGGGACAGACTATACAGTGCGTCGACGTTTGCGCGGAAGAAACCTCAGCTGTCACATACCATATCGTGGTCCTGTCCTCACCGCCCAAACTGCATGGGCAACTCAGCATCGAAATAGGCGTTATCGACAATGGCGAACTGTGCTTGTTTCAGATGAAAGCCGATATTGTGTTTGGACAGCCGATGGCAGAGTGAGAGTATGGGGAACGTTTTTCCATTTTCCGTTTGAGTGCATTGGTTGAAAGGGACTCCAAGCAACATAGTGTGGAGTGCAATCGGTCTGAACCACAGAGTTGGCACCGTGGTGTTCCAGAATCTGGGTCCAGGGTGAGGAAATGGAGTGACAGCTGCTCGCTATATTGACCAAGTCATAAGACCCCACGTTGTACCACATTTTGGACGTTACAGAAATCATATCTTCCAGCAAGACAACGCTCGTGCTCACTGAAAGAGCGACATTGGACCTTCTAAGACGACATGACATCTAAACCCTACAATGACCTGCACTCAGATTTAAGTCGAATAGAACACATTTGGGACAAGATTCAAAGAAGACTGAATGACATCCAACTAAGGCCGACAACTGCAGCTGGACTCGGTCAAAGCATTTCGCAGAGTATGGACTCAAGTGCCCATGACCTTCATCAACCGGCTAATTCATTCCATGTACAGACGATGCAACGCTGTTATCAATGCCCCTAGAGGCCACGTATGATACTGACTTTGAGGTATCCTAATGGTACCATTTTTGGTCATTTTGTTTGTGTAAACTCTAAATGTGATTCCCGAAAATGTGGTAACTATAAATGTCAAGTTTGAACTCAATCCACCGCTTTGCGAATTAAAATTTGCGCATTAAGAAACCTATATCGGTGGGACGTTACTTTTACGGTTCAGTATATTTTCCAGCTATATGACTGGACTCAGTAGATTTTTTAAGTCCGGACCAGACACTCCAGTGACTGACATCGTGACAATTTTGTTTATTTGTCGTACAAACTGACTTTAAATTTCAGTGTTAATATTTACATATAACATGAAATTACTGTGACTAAGCCTATATTTAGTTCCCCACCTTCCCTGCTGACAAAGTGTCGAACTTCCACCATTTAATACACCTTTCAAAGAATCCCTACAGTTTTACGATCCATCTCTATCCCCTATAGTGTTACTTATTTTTATTATATACATGTATATAAACCAAGGTTTTTTACCTGACTCATACTTGAAGTTGTTCATCCGTAAAGTTTGTCCTGAAACGATTCTATCCAAGCCCGAACAGAAATAATGAATATACCTGAAACAGAATATGGGCCAGATTATCTACTTCAGCCGTAACACTTTGTAGTGCGACCATACACCGTAACGAAGCATGCTTGAGAAAAGAGTAGGTCAAATAAACATGGTGTTTTTTTGGTACACAGCGGTTTCGTTTTAACGTTGAAATCAAACAGAAGGTAAAGGTGTCGCCCACATGAGCACAGCTGTTGAAAATTGTGTGAGTTATTTTTGTTAAATAATGGAGGACCATAGATTCATGTAAATCTGTGTAGCTTAAATGGACCTTGAACTTTCCGCCTGGAAGCCCACAAGCCTGGAATTTGTTTGTCATCCACAATGCTTTATGTAAATCATTGCAATTCTAAAGAAGCACAACGCACATTCGATCTGTTTGACGGGGATGATGATATCACTGGACGTTATATACAGCTAGTGAGCGGGTGAGTGGGTGAGTGGGTGAGTGGGTGAGCGGGAGAGCGGGTAAGTGGGTGAGTGGATGATTGGGTGAGTGGGTGAGCGGGAGAGCGGGTAAGTGGGTGAGTGGGTGAGTGAGTGAATGGGTGAGCGGGTGAGCGGATGAGTGGGAGAGTGGGAGAGTGGGAGAGTGGATGAGTGGAGAGTTGGTGAGTGGGTGAGTGGTGTGTGGGTGATTGGGCTAGTGAGTGAGTGGGTGAGTGGGTGGGTGGTTGAACGGATGAGTGGGAGAGTGGATGAGATGGTGAGTGGGCGAGTGAGTGAGTGGTTGAGAGGGTGAGCGGATGAGCGAGTGGGTGAGTGAGCGGATGAGCGGGTGAGTGGGAGAGCGTGTAAGCGGGTGAGTGGGTGAGTGGGAGAGCGGGTAAGTGGATGAGTGGGTGAGTGGGTGAGTGAGTGAGTGGGTGAGTGGGCGAGTGGGCGAGTGGTTGAGTGGTTGAGTGGTTGAGTGGGTTGAGTGGATCACAAGACAATTGTTTTGCGCGCATTTTCAGCTTGCAGCCGCTGGATATTGGTGCAGTGCATTATACATCAATACATTTTGCGTAGTAAAATAGCCAATCTATTCAAATCCATGGCCTAGGGCGAAACGTTTAATGGTCATTGACAGGTAAGAAAGTTTTTTAAAGGTAATTCAAAACCTCGAAAAATGTCGCTGTTGTTTATTACAAGTTAGAGTGGTCCCCTGACGCCATCGCCTGTCGTGGTGTGTGCTTTGCGAAGATGGACGGGGCTTGGATCATATCTGAGACACAAACATAATTATCAATAGTTCGGATTACAAACTCCAATGTATGCAGTTGTGGTGATAACACAATCTACGTGAAAATCATTTCTTTAATGAAATGAAAATTAATCTTTTTTCTCTTTTTCAATAACTGTGAGTGATAAGCCATTGTAAATATCCTCGATCTCGATATAGGTTGTGGCTGTTACGTACACGAGGCTTTCAATGTCTTTGTGTGTGTGTGTCTTTTCATTTTGAAAATGTTACGCATGGTCGGCGATTGATGTCAGTACATCTGAATTTCACATCCCTTGTTAGGGAGGGGACATTTGATATTTGCCAAGAGTGATCACATTGTCCCAGGAATTTCAGATGTTTGGACACTTATTCACCAAGGGAACAAAGTAGGTCACCTATGACGCTGCACTCTTCTGTACAGCGTTGTGTCCTTGTGATCGGGTGCCAAGGTTAGAACTCTTTAGTATGAAATCCTGGAAGGGACATTGTCGCGTTGTCGCCCTCTCAAAAAACAAGCAAAGTGAGGCAAAATTAACCAAAGCGCGACATGCGACATCGCGATAATGCGACAAATGGCCGATATGTCGCGCTGTCGCATTGTCGCGCTTTGGTTAATTTTGCCTTATTTTGCTTGTTTTTGATAGGGCGACAACGCGACAATGCAACAACGCGACAATGTCCCTTCCAGGATACCATAGTTTAACCTTGGTTTTATTGCACAAAGTTTGCTGGTTTGGCACCTGCATTCCTCTGGGCTTACCATATGTACATGCATGCTCAAAGCGCTTTGATTTTCCCTCGATCATTGGATGTCAATCTCAACTCCCTGGGGATCATACAATTCGTGCAGCCACTAAGCGCACAAAGTTAATGTGGCTACCCCATCCTTACGAGGTACCACTTCATAGCTGGATGGACTGGGACACATAGTCACAGTACTTTGTACAAGTTTTACTGCACGTTGCTGTACCGGCAACTAGGTGTTTGCACGTATTCATGTGACCACCATCTGGTCATATACCTACGGATTCGTGGGTTCTTTTAAGTGTACAGGGTTGTGTACTGTACACTAGGGGTTGTGACAACACTGAAAGAGTTGACTGAGAGGTTTTTACACCCGGCCACAGTTGGGCTCGATCCCGGCACCTCCAAGCTCACTAGCCTGGCACCTTAGACAGCTCGCCCACCACGCCCCCCTCCTGAAACACATGATGTACATGAAATGCTTTTAGAAGTTACCAAATACGCCCGATTATTTAGCCAAACAAAATTGTTGGTATTTTGTTTCGCTCCGTTGCTCCTCCAAAGTCGCTGCAGAGGTGGACCCTGACAAACAATTTAATTGCGCTGGGGATGTGATTCTGCTCACTGCACAAGCTATAGTGGTTGTTCCTCTACGTAATGTAAAGTTGACACCCTACCACGTGACTGGACCTTATAACTAACCGTCGACAACACAAACCCGACACAAGCTTATGGGTGCAGATGAACTATGTTCAACATGTGGACTATAAGGTAAGTCAGAATGACAGTTTAGACTGTGCTGCTGTAGAATATGAACTTCAAAGCCAGATAATAACCAGTCTCGAAAGTGTAACGAAATCCATTTGGGGTAAAATGAAATTTTGAATTGAAAACCAGTGATGACATGAGGTCATCAATAATATTGGCAATAATATTGATTATCATATAAAATGAAAATGTATCGGTAGAGGGCTGAAGGGGGTCGTATTTTCTTCAATAGCCTGCTATTGGTTGTTACAAGTAGGTGCAAAGCCTCATATTTTCTTTTAAATGTAAGAAATGTGTCCATGTTTTGACAAAGAGAGACGTTATTGCTCCATGACAGTTTTAATCACAGCAAGTCTATTGTAATTTGCCACACAATGTCGACAACATTTGACCTTTTTCTACGTTTACACGTCACAACAAGAGGAACTGACCAAGACCTGAAAGTGAAAATAGGGAAAAGACAAGTCCATTGTCGAAATCCCTCACCGGTGTGATCCACTTGATACGATTACAGCCTGGCACTTTCGTGTCTAGGTGGTTGCATTAAGACATTGTCCCTCTCTTCATTAAGAGCATTGCTGAGTTCCTGTAGACTTGCCGGAAGGACAGGTCACTCCACATGTACTCAGCTGAGGTTGAGGTCCAGTAATTGCATTGGGACAACGGTCTCCTGTTCTTAGAAGACATTAACGGCTCGAGGAGGTCGTGTGTTATCGTTCGCGAAGTTCGGTCCAATAGCACCAGCATACGATCGCACGTATATTTTCAGAATGTCATTCCTGTATTGAAGTCATGTCATAGTGTCCTACTTTAGGATATGGAGGCAGATTCATTTAGAGCACCTGAGTAAACCCTCTACACAGCAGTCATGTTCCGCTACGTTGGAGCATGGGGTCTGTGTCAAACACTGTCTGTGAAGGGTAGACATTGTCCAGATACACCAATGAAGAGTACCGGAGCTTAGCCCTGGTCTCTTCAATTGTTGTGATCTTCAGGATAATCCAGGAGTACATGTCTGTGATGACGGGTCAGTGTAATTAGTTTAACCCATTCAACACCGCAGGCCGAATACTCGGCCACAACGTTATGAGTCCCCAGACACCTGACGATTAATCGGCCAGCAGTAGTCACGTCAAAATGAGATATAAGTTTAGGAACCTATCTGACTTATGATTCCTATATTAAATCTATCACTTTTTACAATGTCTGGAAACACTTATTAAATTTCAATTGATCATATATTATCGGCAGAATTAAAATTATAAACTATTTTTCGCAATGTTATTGAAAGCAATGATTGTCAGACACATGCTTCGGCAGCGGGTCAACAATAAAATTGTCAAAGAGCAAAGTATTGATGTTTCGAGGAAACCATTAAATAAATTGAATAAACTAATGAATAAAATCAGCAATAGCATTCATAAAAGTTCTCAAACGTAAATATAAAATTACTATTTCTATCTTTTTGTGCGATCATGTAATGTAAGTCAAGTCACTGCCAAGGGACATCTTGGTTTTCGACGCCTCAACGTTCACGCTCGGACACGATGTTTAATGCGAAAATATATGCAAGTAGCATTTTAGTCACATGTCATAACCTAGCACGATACATCCAATAAGTTCCATAATGTACGTATAGGTAGCGATTTCTTGCTTAACGTGTTCAGAATAGCATTATTTTACCCAAAACTTTCGTCTTAATATAAATGTTTACGTTAACAAAGACAGTATCCATTGCTACAACATGATTGGCTGCCTTAGGTCACGTGTCTGATTTTGACCAAACGCGACCCTTATAGCAGACTGTGGCGATCCAATCTTTATCCAATAAAATCGGTTCTTACAGCTGTGAAAAACTCTTGGCAAGGGTACAGTGTTGATGTTCAGAGCTTTCGAACGATACCCGCCATCAAACGATTCGCTTCGCATGTTATTCATACGTAGCTTCGGAAACGGATGTATTTTCCATTGTTGTGTCATGTTACCGGGCGGAAAGCCACTGGTATCGGGAAATAGGCGGCCATACATATTTTTTAAGAAATCTTTTTATAATAATTTCTGATTAAATAAAAATTAAAATATAAAAGAAAAGGGCACGGGGATGTTATGACATGTCACAAATGGACAAAAATTGCCATAGTTTTTGCTTCTTTCGTGGTTTATCTGAACATTATAAATGTAAGCTTGCATTTTCATTAAAAATAAATTTATTTAAGTTGTAGTTGTATTATCAGACATATATGATAAAAATAAATTTCATATTAATCAACAGTAGGATTAGATCTTTCAAATGGTGTATGGTATGTACTAGCAATAACGTTTTATAAGCTCATATTTTCCTTGATAAACATAGGCTTCATCTATGACCTCAGAGTCCCCGGGAATTCGGTGTCATGGCAGTTAAAGCTTCTGGTTGCCTGGTGTTGAAAGAGTTAATGCGAGTGCATGACCTACAGGGCTAGTGAGCAGCCAAACGGAGACGATTACACACTTAGAAGAAAATGCCACTGGCGTTCACCCTGGTAGATACATCATGCCTCGACTGTGTGCCTCTGTCACCCTGGTAGATACATCATGCCCCTGACTGTGTGCCTCTGTCCCCCTGGTAGATGCATCATGCCTCTGACTGTGTGCCTCTGTCACCCTGGTAGATGCATCATGCCCCTGACTGTGTGCCTCTGTTACCCTGGTAGATACATCATGCCCCTGACTGTGTGCCTCTGTCCCCCTGGTAGATGCATCATGCCCCTGACTGTGTGCCTCTGTCCCCTGTTAGATACATCATGCCCCTGACTGTGTGCCTCTGTCACCCTGGTAGATGCATCATGCCTCTGACTGTGTGCCTCTGTCCCCCTGGTAGATACATCATGCCCCTGACTGTGTGCCTCTGTCACCCTGGTAGATGCATCATGCCTCTGACTGTGTGCCTCTGTCACCCTGGTAGATGCATCATGCCCCTGACTGTGTGCCTCTGTTACCCTGGTAGATACATCATGCCCCTGACTGTCTGCCTCTGTCCCCCTGGTAGATGCATCATGCCTCTGACTGTGTGCCTCTGTCACCCTGGTAGATGCATCATGCCCCTGATTGTGCGCCTCTGTTACCCTGGTAGATACATCATGCCCCTGACTGTGTGCCTCTGTCCCCCTGGTAGATGCATCATGCCTCTGACTGTGTGCCTCTGTCACCCTGGTAGATACATCATGCCCCTGACTGTGTGCCTCTGTCCCCTTGTAGATGCATCATGCCTCTGACCGTGTGCCTCTGTCACCCTGGTAGATGCATCATGCCCCTGACTGTGTGCCTGTGTCACCCTGTTAGATGCATCATGCCCCTGACTGTGTGCCTCTGTCACCCTGGTAGATGCATCATGCCCCTGACTGTGTGCCTGTGTCACCCTGTTAGATACATCATGCCCCTGACTGTGTGCCTCTGTCACCCTGTTAGATACATCATGCTCCTGACTGACTGCCTCTGTCACCCTTGTAGATACATCATGCCCCTGACTGTGTGCCTATGTCACCCTGGTAGATACATCATGCTCCTGAGTGTGCGCCTCTGTCACCCTGTTAGATACATCATGCTCCTGACTGTGTGCCTCTGTCACCCTGGTAGATACATCATGCCTCTGACTGTGTGCCTCTGTCCCCCTGGTAGATGCATCATGCTCCTGATTGTGTGCTTCTGTTACCCTGGTAGATACATCATGCTCCAGACTGTGTGCCTCTGTCCCCCTGGTAGATACATCATGCTCCTGACTGTGTGCCTCTGTCACCCTGGTAGATGCATCATGCCCCTGACCGTGTGCCTCTGTCACCCTGGTAGATGCATCATGCCCCTGACTGTGTGCCTGTGTCACCCTGTTAGATGCATCATGCCCCTGACTGTGTGCCTCTGTCACCCTGGTAGATGCATCATGCCCCTGACTGTGTGCCTGTGTCACCCTGTTAGATACATCATGCCCTGACTGTGTGCCTCTGTCACCCTGTTAGATACATCATGCTGCCTCTGACTGTGTGCCTGCCCCTGACTGTCACCCTGGTAGATACATCATGCTCCTGACTGTGTGCCTCTGTCACCCTGTTAGATACATCATGCTCCTGACTGTGTGCCTCTGTCACCCTGGTAGATACATCATGCCTCTGACTGTGTGCCTCTGTCCCCCTGGTAGATGCATCATGCTCCTGATTGTGTGCTTCTGTTACCCTGGTAGATACATCATGCTCCAGACTGTGTGCCTCTGTCACCCTGTTAGATACATCATGCCCCTGACTGTGTGCCTCTGTCACCCTGGTAGATACATCATGCCTCTGACTGTGTGCCTCTGTCACCCTGGTAGATGCATCATGCTCCTGACTGTGTGCCTCTGTCACCCTTGTAGATACATCATGCCCCTGACTGTGTGCCTCTGTCACCCTGGTAGATACATCATGCCCCTGACTGTGTGCCTCTGCCGCCCTGGTAGAAGCATCTTGCTCCTGAGTGTGTGCCTCTGTCACCCTGGTACATGCATCATGCCCCTGACTGTGTGCCTCTGTCACCCTGGTAGATACATCATGCCCCTGACTGTGTGCCAATGTCACCCTTGTAGTTACATCATGCCCCTGACTGTGTGCCTCTGTCGCCCTGGTAGAGACATCATGCTCCTGAGTGTGTGCCTCTGTCACCCTGGTAGATGCATCATGCCCCAGACTGTGTGCCTCTGTCACCCTGGTAGATACATCATGCCCCTGACTGTGTGCCTGTGTCACCCTGTTAGATACATCATGCCCCTGACTGTGTGCCTCTGTCACCCTGGTAGATGCATCATGCTCCTGACTGTGTGCCTCTGTCACCCTGGTAGATGTATTATGCCCTTGACTGTGTGCCTCTGTCACCCTGGTAGATACATCATGCTCCTGACTGTGTGCCTCTGTCACCCTGGTAGATGCATCATGCCCCTGACTGTGTGCCTATGTCACCCTTGTAGATACATCATGCCCCTGACTGTGTGCCTCTGTCACCCTGGTAGGTACACTGTGCCCCCGACTGTGTGCCTCTGTCACCCTGGTAGATACATCATGCCCCTGACTGTGTGCCCCTGTCAGCTCATCATAGGAAGAGGTGCAGTTTGGGTTGCCTATTTTCCGGTACATTTCAATCTATATTTGAGGTGTTTTTCGTTAGCCATCAAAACGTGAACCTTACAAAACTTTCACAACTAAACGTTTCTCCAAATTGCAGCATGTAATAATATGTCATTTATGTCTTCACATATACCTATTTGTTTTTCCTACAGCTTATCCGCTTTCCTCGCATGTATTGGAGTGATCTATGGGTATGGAGGATACAGGAATAATATCCCAAATGGCTACAACCTGACCCACCCTTGTGTGACGGGGGAGACGTGGCAGGGGGTAGGACATGAGAACCCCGCGGGTGGAGGTGCCAGAAATCAGTTCGGTATTGATTTTGCAAACCAAGGCAGAACGGTGAGAAAATAAAACCGTTTTCTTTGCAAGTTTGACATCTTGTCCAGAACATGAAAATAGGTAGGATTTTGCAGTTCAAAGCAAAATGGCATGAAAATAACAAGCTGTAATTGATTTCGGTTTTAGATAAAGTCCTGTCCATGAGGCTAAGTTACAGCTAGTTTTAGTTTCGTATACACGTTCATCATATCGATACTCATGATGAGAAGTTTGATCTATCTTCGCTTTATACAGAATGAATTAACCGTGAAGATCCGGGTTAGAATTGGTCCTAGGAGGTGACTAACGGGATCGGATGGTCCGGCTCACTGTCATATTTCATCATGTCCCAATTACAAGATCGATGCTCATGCTGTGATCACCAGATTGTCTGGTCCAGACTCGATATTTAAAAATCGCCAAATAGCTGAAATATTGCTGAGTGCGACTTTAAACAAAACGTTCACAACCAAAACAAACTTACTTTTCTTAACTTACTTTACTTACTTACTTACTTACTTACTTAACTTACCTGCCTGCTTGCCTACCTGCCTACTTACCTGCTTGCCTACTTACCTGCTTTACCCACTTACCTGCTTGCCCAACTTACCTGCTTGCTTACCTGCTTACCTACTTGCCTACCTGCCTGCCTACCTACCTACTTACTTTGCTTGCCTACCTTTACCTACTTACTTACTTACCTACTTACTTACTTACTTACCTACTTACTTTACCTACTTACTTACTTACTTACTTACTTACTTACTTACTTACTTACTTACTTACTTACTTACTTACTTACTTACTTACTTACCTACTTACTTACTTACTGAGCATGGCAGGGACAAATCAAGGTAACGATCTTATGTCAGTTGCCACCCATGTCAACATATTCACAAGTATTCTACCCATTCCTTTCTTGTCCATACAGTGGGCTAATGTGTGCAACATGGACTCCGATGGTGATGGGATGACCAATGGTCAAGAACTGGGTGACCCCCAGTGCATCTGGACACCTGGAGCAACGCCCACACGGACAAATGGACTCACACACCCAGGTAAGTACTTTTGTGCCACGGCACTTGATAGGAGACAGCGTTCTTTGTGTCTTCAATTTCATAGCTAAAATTCTATTCTTATATGGACGGCGGGGTAGCCTTGTGGTCAAAGTGCTCGCTCGTTACGCTGAAGACCCGAGTTTTTGCCCCACATGGATACAATGTGTGAAGGCCATGATATTGCTGGAATAATGTTAAAAGCGGCGTAAAACCATGCTCACTCATTCACTATACTTATATTATATATAAATAATTTGTTTTCCCTCGTCTCTAAGATCAACTGCTTTGAACGAATTGTCTTGCATGTTATCTATTTTGTAAGCAGGAAGAAACTTGAAGACCAACTTCACATGCATGGTGTTTCTATGAATAGGTACACTTCAAGAACTTGCAATGTAAACTGAGGGGCAAAAGAAACGTCCCCGATCATTTTTGTATCATAAAATGATACAAACACGTGCAATTCAATGTTGAAATGTTTGATATAATTTTTGAACACATTATGCAGACTGTCATTACAGAACAATTGAAACAATTTGCTGTAAGTAGAGTTTTTTGTGACGTTTTTCACAGGAGGTTCAAATGTCCGGTTTTCGATCATGACAACACATGCACATCAGTACTGACAGAGTGTCTTTGAGTGTCCAACTCCTCAGTAGCGAGTGTGTCCACCTCTTGCAGCGATACATGCTGCCACACGACGTCGTGCAGAGTGCACAAGACGTCTGATCACGTGACCTGGGATGCGACGCCATTCTTCCTGTAGAGCTTGAGCCAAAGCGTTTCTTGTCTGTGGGGGATGTTGACGTTGCTTAACCTGACGGCCGAGATGATCCCATAGGTGCTCAATAGGTGATAAATCGGGGGATCTTGCTGGCCAAGGAATGACGTTTACGTTGTTGTTGTTCAGGAAGTTCCGGGTAACAACAGCAGTGTGGGGAGTAGCGTTATCCTGCTGAAACAACACGCCTCGATTCTGCTGGAGGAAGGGTAACACGACAGGTCGTAAAACAACATCAATGTATCGACGGGCATTCAGGTTTCCCTCTATCACCAACAAGTCAGTCTTCCTCTCGCCACAAATTCCCCCCCCACACCATCACACTACCGCCGCCAAACGTCTCAACTTCCTGAACGCAACAACGTGCTGTGCGTTCGTTCCGACGTCTGTAGACTCGTACCCGACCATCAGCTTTGTTCAACTGGAAGCGGCTCTCGTCACTGAAGAGTACCCGGCGCCAGTTCCGCGGCTGCCACTGCCGAACTCTACGTGCCCAAGCCAATCGACGACGTCGATGTTCACGCGTTAACGTCACGCCCGGAATGGTCTGTAGGCTCTGATACCGAATCGGCGGAGTCGTCTGGATATGGTCCTTCTACTGACTGGATGGGTAAGGCTGGTTGTTGCTGATGACGTCACAGTCAGGAATCTGTTGCGCAAGTGAAGCACCCGTAAATGGCGGTCTTCCTGAGGGGTGGTTACGGGTGGTCTCCCTGTCCTAGGCCTGTCTGCAGTCCGACCTGTTGTTCTGAAGCGTGTCATCAGTCTGGTGATGGTTTTCTTGCTGCAACCCATGATTCTTGCAACGTGACTGTGAGAAGCACCCAGCTGCAACATCCCAATAGCTCGTTCTCTCTGTTCTGCCGTGAGTCGAGGCATGTTCTTTGTGTCCAACGTATTGAAGTGATGAATTCGAACAGTCGAGCATAATTTTTATACTGTACTTTCATACGGGTATGTTTCCACAGAAGCATGCTAAAAACGTGAATAAAAGCAATTTTCATGCTTACAAAAAACTCCACGTGGATTTCCTTTCTGTGAGACGTGGGGATGCGTTCGGGAGATGTGTTCCTAACTAAATTTCCGTCATAACGAAAACAGAAGAACTGTTTTTTACAATTTTACTTTGGGGACGTTTCTTTTGCCCCTCAGTTTATTTCGCAGCACTAAATTCCATGTATGGGATATGTTCGGACGACGTGTGCAGGGGCGGCAAACTCCCCACCCACCCACCCCCACGTCAGGACTTGGCAGAACTGGGCGTGGCACTCCAAGAGGAATGGAAGAGGATTCCTCAAGTTGACATTGGTCACCTCATTAGGAGTATGAGATGGTGATGTCATGCTTGTTTGGCAAACTAATAGTGGGCCAACCCGTTATTAACCAGTTGGTTGGTTGGTTTTATAGTTTTAGGGCGACGTGGGCCAATAAAAGGCCTATTTGCGCCCAATATTGACCAGTTTGTGACATTTGGGTTACCCCCCCCCCCCCCGTGAACTTCGCAATGTCTACAAAGAACATCTGCATCAATTTCAAAGTTAATTTGTTGAAAACTGTTGATAGATATCCTCCACATGAACATTGTTTCCCAATGACAATTAAACATACGATTGCTTTTATTTGTCTCCACTTTTCCATAGCCCCTACTTTTTGTGAGCAGTATATATCCCATTTTAAGATTTCTCTTGTCTTTATGCATTTCAATACATACCTATGCACATTTGATGTGTTAGCATTTGTGATGTTATGCGGCGATGGGGGAGGGGGGGCATTGCTGATTGTACCAATTCGTCAATTTACGTGTGCTGACCGGAGATTTCATTTCAGGCTATTGTGATAAATCTTCAAGCCAAACTTGTGCTGGACTAGTCACAGCTCCATGTACAAGTTCTAAATTCAACTGCCCTGAAGCTACAGAAAAAGGTAGGAAATAGATTAGATAGATTAGATAGATAGATAGATAGATAGATAGATAGATAGATAGATAGATAGATAGATAGATAGATTAGATAGATAGATAGATTAGATAGATAGATAGATAGATAGAATAGATAGATAGATAGATAGATAGTCGAGCACCGTTGTGTCGAACTCTGATATTTCGGATATCTCAATATAATTGCATATATGGTCCCAACAAGCAAACTTACCCTTTTAACTCGATATTTGCAAAGAAACTCGATATTCACCTACCTTTCATGGGCAAGCATCCCTCTGAACTGAAGTTGATTCCTCACGTTTCCACAAAGGGATGCGGTATACGTAGTGAAAACTAATTAGGGCTAATTGAGTTGAATTAATTAGGAAGTACTCATTGTTACGACTAAACACCACTGATAACGGAATATAGTTTCGAATCAAAACATGCTGAGAATTGTTTGTTTTGTTTTCTTTCATAGTGATGTGATGATAGGCCCCGGTCGGATGTCTCGAAGTTCGGAAAACTCGATATCTTTTCATGGTCCCATGAATATCGAGACAACGGTGCTCGACTGTATATATAAAGAGTGAGAGAGTAAGATATACATAGAGAAGCAAAAGAGTAAGGGAGAGTGAGAAAGATAGAGAGAGAGAGTTAAAGAGAGATAGTGAGAAAGACAAAGCCAGTTATCGGTTTTCTGTATTCTATTTACCATTGCAGGAGTCGAGAAACGGGTTCTCAGCATTCCACGGACAGCTGTTCCCGACAAAGAAACCACGTACATTTGCATGACCTTTGACATGGACGAATCACAGGATTATCACATGATTGCCACCACAGCGGAAATTGACAACGTTGACGTCATGCACCATATTCTTCTTTACGGCTGTCGTGATGGCGGTATGTATTCATGGACCATATTCTGCTTAACGGTTTGTGATATATTCTCATTTACGGTTGTCGTAATGGCAGTGTGTAGTCAGGTACAATATCCATTCGTGACCAACTCGTGTTATTCCGGAACAAGCCCCTCTGGAAGGATTTCATATTTGTGCATGAACATGAGAACTATTTTAACCAAGAACGATAACTGTATTTCTGTTTTTTCTTTCCACTGGTACTTATATCACCGAAGCACTCCTACATCGTATTGCTGTTTTTTTTTATATTCATCTTAAAGTATTATACCTCTTTGATACAACTAAAAGAAGCGGGAGAACATATTTGTTTAAGACATATTGTAAGGTAATTATTACCAGCTCTTCAACTTATATTTCCAAATATATATTTCTAAATACGGTTTAAGAGTCACAAATGTGCGAAAATACGACAAACCAATCATTACGCACGTTCTGATTGGTTTGTCGTATTTGCGCACATAACAAGCATCGAGACGGGGACGAGTCTTCTTTGAGCATTCATTTCGTCACCACTCGCCCCTTTGCGTAACCTCCAAGAAGACTCGTGCCCGACTCGTCAGAACGCGCGTAATGATGGCGGTGGTTTGATAAAAATATTCCTAAGCAAATAAATCCTTTAAGGCATTACGTCATGGTTTAGAAAATAATGAAATATATACATCGTCATATTGAAAGTACAAAGAACGTAGCTAAAAGAATTGTGCTGCCTAACAAGAATCATATTTAATAAGAATCATGCGATTGACGGCGAGAGATTCAAATACACGCGTGTGCTTTTGCTGACATAACGGCTCTCATGGGCCCCAATTAAGTGTATTTCTGACGATCTTGCGGGCTTGTTTTAGAGATTGTACGTGGGCTTCCCAACATTGTTAGGAAATACCTCGCTACGAAAAAATAATATGATAACTAATCAACTTTAGTCTTTAATATTGGGTTTATATTTCACATCTACACATGTACATATTCTTCGGTGATATCAAGTACCATTGGAATCAAACAGGGATAGAGTTATCGTTCTTGTTTGAAGTAGTTCTGATGTTCATACGCCAATATGAAATCCTTCGAGAGGGGCACGAGTCGCTATTTGTCTTGTCCCGGAATATCACGAGTTGGTCACGAATGCCTCTTTTACGATTGTCGTAATGGTGTCATTTATTCAAGTACTTCATTCTCCTTTTTGTTTTTCGTTATGGTAGTATGTACTCATGCACCATATTCTACTGAACGGTTATCGTCAAACATAACTGCCAGTTTTACCAAGAAGTATACAGAGAATTCTTCACCCTTTCTGTTTCTATAAAGTTAGAGAATTGACTATGGTATCGGTCTGTGAACGAGCTGTCGAGTGATCTGTATGGTTATTCAGAAACAAACACGTTCGAAATTGCGTCATAAAATACCTTCCTATGGGGCACTGCCGAATCGTCAAAACGTAAGTCAAAACATTTGCATGTATAGCAAAATAACACTTAACAAAAAGAAAGTAGCAAAAGTGTTCAGATGCATCATGGTCAGATGCACATTGGGTTAGAAATGATCTTCAGCAACCCATGCTTGTCGTAAGAGGCAACAGATGGGAACGGTGGTCAGGCTCGCTTACTTGGTTGACACAAGTCATCGTATCCCATGATGCTCATGATTTTGATCACTGGATTTTTTGTCCTGACACGATTGTTCTCAGATCGTCCCCGCATAACTGGAAGTTTATCAGTACCATCTGCGTCCAATATCCACCAGCTTATTCTTTAGTACTAGTGTACTGACAAATTCTAAAAACACAACTGAATGCACAAAAAATATAATTGACATATTTGGCTGATAATGACGGTTAGTACTAGCTAAAATGATCAATAATCGGAAATATCGTCGATAGGAAAAATAAATTATTAATTAATATCGATATGAAAATTGTGTTATCGATTATATTGTGCATTTATTTTGCAATGCAAAAATGTTTTAATTTTCACACAACATACAAATACAGGTCTTTAATCATGGTCTCCTTCTAAATTATGTTCAGGATGCTGTTTTACTTATAATCCATGCAAAAACATATCACCACTGACTAGTGATGTGAAATATATTCATTGCTTTCAGATATTTTTGTCTTTTTTGCTCAAAGTTACATTTCCGATAACTGATTGATATTTAGGAGAGATTATCGATTTCTATCATCTATAGCGATAGCCAGCTCCATCACATTGCATCACAGTTACGCTTCCGATGATGGATCGATATTTAGGAAACGATTATCGATCTCTTTGATCTATAACGATAGCCAGCTCCATTACATTGTATCACAGTTACGTTTCCGATAATGGATTGATATTTAAGAAACGATTATCGATCTCTTTGATCTATAGCGATTGCCAGCTCTAATGACGGTATGGTTTTCTTCCTTTCAGCGCCTGTCATTGCAAGTCCAAGAGAATGTGGGATGTCAGTTCCTGCTTGCCAGGACGTAATAGGCTTGTGGGCTGTTGGTATACCTGGCCAATGCCTCTACAAGGAAACTGGGTTCCGAATGGGCAAAACCGGCTACAAGAGGCTCCTGCTTGAGGTTGTATTCCAATTCATAACGTAACTATTTAAATGAAAGTTCAGTAAACTTTTGACTGAAGTATGCATGAAGTGAAGCAGGGCCAAAAGTCAGTTCCTTATTTCCTCAGTCCGTTATAGACAACGTTTACTGTAAATGAGTCCTCTCTGCTTAACCTAAACCGGTTTGGTGTTTAACGCATGGTTCATGGGTATACCATATCTCTGGTAGAAACTGTTCTCACATGAGCTTATTGCTCGTGAAAGAGCTCAAAGTTTTGCCCCGAAACTAGCACAATGTCTTCCTCGACGCACCAGAACGGACATAGCTAATTCCATCCTGGTTGGCTCCCAATAGAAGCCAGCATAAATGCAGGAAAATTGTTCTTCCTGGGGCATCTTTGTCACTGTGCAAACCATCTCCTTCCAAAGAAGTTTTTTTTGACAGTACTCTCTAGTCCAGCATCGTCCAGGACATATACATGGTACTTTCAAAGTATGGACTAGTAGATGACTTTGAATGATTTGTTATATCCGGTTCGTTTATGCCTCAGAAGTTATGGAAAAGGAAAGTGAAGGCTGTATGGACTAGAAGCGTGGAAGCTAAGGTTAGCTGCGGACCCGGACGTACGTCACTTCCTGGACATTCACCCAGACATAACCCCTCACATGGCCTTGAAGGTTGCCAAAGTGTGTCCTTCTCTGAAGGCTGCTGCCAGATTCGTAGTGAAGGTTTGAGCTGCATGGAGACCAGGAACTGCTTGTGGACCATGTGGGATGTGCGGACAAATGGAGACCTCCTCATCCAGATATGTCACTGTACCAGTTTAGAGGACTCCCGAAAGGAGTTATTGTGCAAAATCATATGTGTCGCACCAATAGAGTGTAGTGCCAAACTGCACGCCAAAACAGACTATGACCTGACTGCCAATCATGTAAGCCTCCCATAGAGATGGGTTCTGAGACAATCATGGACTACTATAAAGTGATCGTCAGAGGACTGTATGCCCTGAACGTGTACCTACATAACGGTTGTCGCATTATCGCATTTGAGACATTGTTGCCTTTATCACATTTCAATGTTCACTGTATTCATCATTTAATGTATCTCCAGCAGTATCACTGCAATCTCTTATAGAGGAATAAATAAATAAATAAGTATATATATATATATACACATATATATCTCCAGCCAATAAGAGACTGATCCGTCGGATCACCTAGTCTGATCATCCGATCTATGTATTTGTCTGTTATGGCAGGTGATAATCCTGCACGTAATTATAAACGTTCTATCCCATCTCATGTGATCGACACGAACCACTGTCACAAGTTTATGTACTGTTTTGATATAGTACCATAATATACCAAATATACCATAAGGCCATAGCACTGGAAAAAGGAACATCCGGTGTCCCGGATAAGAATACCGCTAAACAAAACTGAATTGGATGACAACTATGGCACAACTATACTATGGCATTCCCAAAACTTCGATGATAACAAGAAAGGCTAAAGCCCAAATGGCACCATTCATAATGAAGACTTGTTACATCTTCTTCAGGAACCCTTCTGAGCAAGGGGACTACCAACCAGCAGCTTCTGCTGATGGAGAAATCTACAAACAATAAGATCCCAAGAGCATAGTTCCTGATATCACATCAGACAAGGGTTGTGTGTTCTTGAATCTGAAATTGACAAACATTGGAACTGATGCAGAGTAACAGATAATTATGGGTGTCCCAAATTGTCAAGATATTTCAAACTTCAGGAACAACCTGCAGTTTCATTTGCCTACAGGAACGCCATTTATGAAAACACAATGCCATTTACAAAGTGGTCAGATGAAGCAAATGATATATTTGGGATTACACTTTCTTAGTAAAGTACAGATTCTAGTACTTTTGTTGGGCTGAGTCCCACACACTCTAAGCGCCTGCACACAAAGTCAGCCGCCTAACCCGCTCAGTCACCGCGGCTGCCACTTATGCTTTTAAGCCATTTATGCTCATTATATTATTCACGCTCCAGGAACATCTTGTAGAACATGGCTTTGCATGATGTAACGTGTAGCCAAGCTTCATCGTACTGCAACCTACCTGTTTGTCGTAAAATCCCAGATGGCTTCTCCCTTATTCACAATATAAACCTTTGTCAGGGATTAAAATATAGCCCACAAAATGGTGAGCAGCCTATTACATATGGGCATTACAACTTGAAAAGCATTTTGTATTTCTGTTCACGGCACCTGTTACATGTATTTTAGACGAGAGTTAATTCAGTGTGTAACATTATCATTGGAAGAATGGACACGAAAAGGAGGAAATGGATTTGGGAAAAAACTATTCATCACCAGACAGAATGTCAACTGAAATGATGTCATCGAAAGACCAATCGTTGTCCAGACAGTCTAAATAGATTGTATGCCATCGTAAGATTATGGCGTTGTTCATGCTTAAGCGTTGTTCATGGTGCCTGGGTGTGTCAGGTGACAGTGCTGTATAACGCCATCAATTGAGCGTATGCACAAGTAAGTTTTTGTATGTGTTATTATTGTTTAAGTTTCACTGGAACAACCCGCAAAAGACATCTGGACAGATGGACGGCTCAGGCCTCAGCATCTTCTACACCCCCAACCTTCGACCTTACGACGCGGGAGTGTTCTGGACAGGTGAAAGCAACCTTGTGATCCCGCCTGGACGGAGCAGGACTGTGGTCGAATCTATGTGTCCATCACGGTGCACCAAGAAGATCCTGAAAGAGACCATACATTTCATCTCGGGTTACAACCATATGCATTACAAAGGTAGGTTTCATCCTTCAGTGATTAATATGTGGCCAGTTGGCGTAAGGCACTGTCGGTCATTGTGTAGAGTTGCATAGGCCTGCAAGCATCCTGACCTAAGGCTCGATCCTAGATTTACCCGAAGCATGAACACCACACTTCAGTTGATGTCATGTGTTTTGCAAAGGGAAAGAAAAACACGCTGTGTCCTTTGGAGTCACTTTAGGCTCTACTGTTGCATCCCTTAGTAGCACTAGGATCTACTGGTTTGGGGTTCAAATATGATTTTCACGATCTTTGTCTACTGTTTCGTGTACTCTTTTACCAATTGGTTAACACCACTGATGTTTGTTACTTTGAGAGTTCCTCACAGATTAATTTGACATGTCCTGCTATTATTGAAAGCTGTTCAAAGCCTAGTTGCGTGGTCTTTGGAAGTATGAAGTGCGTGAGTTAGAACATTACTTCCCTCACATAACTTCGAATCATCTTGAGAATGATAGGAAATGGCGTAGCACTTTGTGGAAACCCAAAGAGCACAGTAAAACACAGACACATATATGTATTGCTGTGCAAATGGAATCCACGAACATAGGGTTCAGCTTCTCGCTAGGAAATTTTTAGTGAATGCCCGAGCCACACTGTAGTCGTATAATTATGTCCTGCGTATGTTACTATTTAACTTGAGTCTCCTCCTTCCAGGCATCGCACAGACGGTGGAACTCTTCAGCGGAGACTCGAGAAGATATCTCACCAAAGATCTCAACTACAGCTACGACGATCCAACAAGCGTGGTGTAAGACTCTGGAATGAATACCTGTACGGAGAGCACGCGATTGGGGACAAATGTTTAAAAATTAGATGCTTTACATTTATTTTTTTTAAGAAAAGAAAAGAAGTACAGTACAGTATTACAGCATGACATTGTCATTCCGACAACATCTTATTCCGAACGAAAACGCAACAAATATTAAATGTTGAACGGCCGCTAGGCGGTGGCTGTTTTTAAGGACGTTTTTCTTCAATATGGTCCCCTTTTTTCATCTTTATTACACACCCATTTTTCTTGTGGTAGCGATATCTATTGTGCCCCAAGTGAAGTCTTTGAAACATTATGGTTGTTAACCGGAAGTTATTTTGTGTCAAGTACTAAAGTGTATACAAAGGACTTAGTTAAGCACCCCCTGACATATCTCACGATTGAATGAGGCCCGATCTGAACCCTTTGGAGCATATCTGACATGGTCGTCGTGTGAAACAAAGGGTTCCTCCTATACAGAAGCTGGTCCAATTGCTTTACATGACTAATGGCGTAGACTTCCGCTGCAGTGGATCAGGAGGATGACAGGGAGTATGAGGAGGAGAGTGCTGGCTGTCATGCAGTCGCATGGAGTCACGCTCGGTATTGACCTTTGTAAGACACGCAATATCACATTTTGAATGTTCACTTTCACCAATAAATTCAACATTAAACATTTCAGTGCCATATATGTACAGACATGGTTTTGTATGAAAATCAAAGTTTTCTAATGAGCAATTATCATCATAAAAGGGATTCCATTCATTTTGTCGGTTTTTTATGAGTCAAAGGATCATACGAGTCAGGAAAACTCATGTTCTTCCATCGTGGTCACCACGAGAGGCCTTATGTACGTTTTGAAAACCTATAATTGCAAAAAAGGGTGCTTAATTAAGTTGTTTGTGTATATTTTGTTTATGTCGTGATCGATCGGAACCGGAATCTTGATTGATGACTTGAGGCGGAGTAATACATCTGTGACACGTCCTTTGTGCGGAGCGATGTTTAGAGTTCGATAAAAACAGTTTGTGTCTCGAAAGGGGTATGTAATAAATATATAGCGTTATAATCGTGCATTTGGACCGTGTGTGGTGCCCTTAACTGGTCTTGTCCTTCGTGCTATGGCTAGGATAATGCGAAAGGCAATGTAAAAAACATTCGCACACACTATCAAAACGTGACAAAAGGTAGTGCTTGTACCTCAGCAACACTCTCCTACCCAGAGTTCCATGCGGCAAGCCAGCATAGTACCTCTGCCACAGGCCACAAAAAATGTGACGATTCGTCACATCTTGCAATGTCCATTCAATATAATGTACAGATTTCGTTTACTCTTTTATTTTTGACGAGTCTACACATCTAACTAAACATCTTTAATAGAATGGTTTAGTTTCACTGAAAAAATATCCAAAAACATGTAACACTATTTTGATTTGCGTAGCGATCCTTTGGTTGAACGGGTCCACGAGCTGTCATCGAAGCTGATGGAGAGCAAACGACGCAGCCAGTTTGATATCTAAATATGTACTGTCATAGACCTTAGTGTCGCAGTTGTGGAAGAATATATATGTAACAATGTAAAACATTATGAAGAGAGCGCCGAAAAGCTTTCGTGGGTCCAGTCTCTTCTTATTATGAATATGCGCGTTTGTTTACAAACAAGAGAAAAGTCCGGTCACGTGATGTGCAAATTAGCCTGTGGCAGTGATGTTATGTTAAGTCATCGCTGTGCCGGAGTGTGCCTCAGCAAGGCATAAATTTCAATTGACCTGCACTGATCCATTGTATTCCCAACAGATATGATCCCCCAGTTGCCGTTCATCCTGGTGATTCCCTGAAGACGACCTGTGTATTCCGATCCGTGTCTTCTAAGACAACCACCTTCTACGGTTCTGCCACAAGTGACGAGATGTGTTTTGGTATATTCGTCTACTACCCTAAAACTGCCAGCACGAACAACGTTTGTGTAACGTGGAAGACCATCAACCGCTGTGACATAGAACGTGGAGCTCTTATGGGCTGCAAACTGGCTGATTTCTACAACAATTCACACCCCCACACGAAAATGGTTATGGACAAGGTAAGCTGCAGTACCCACCAACTGGGCACATATCACTATTATTATGATCATTATAGTAGTAGTAGTTTATTTCGGTAAATCATATTATTACATATTCGGTAAGTTATGTATTACTTCTAATAAATATCCTTTAGAGTAGAATTGTGTAGAATATGCTTGTAACATGCAGTGACCAAAATTATGTACAGTGCAATACTCAAATTTGAATCGTTCAATATAGCCCCGTGATATCCAGGTTAACCCATGAAGGTCTGGGTTATAAATTATCTTCAGCAACCCATACTTGGCGTAAGAGGCGACTAACGGGATCGGGTGGTCAGGCTCGCACATGTCATCGGTTCCCAATTACGCAGATCGATGCTCATGCTGTTGATCACTGGATTGTCTGGTCCAGACTCGATTATTTACAGACCGCCGCCATATTGCAGGAATATTTCTGAGTGCGGCGTAAAACTAAACTCACTCACTCACTCCAGGTGAATAATTTACTTGACTTTGCATGTGTTTGTGATAGATGCATCCAGTAGCCATGCGTTATTACCGTTTCGTGTTTCTCCTTGTTTTAGCAATTCATAAACACATGCCCGAGAGATTATCGGAATCGAACAATAGACACTTTTGGCAGATATTTCTTATTATCATGAAAACAAATGAGGTGGCTTGTTACAGTCGCACGTACATCAGTGTAATCAGAATTACCCGTAAAGTCACCTGTTTGCAACCCGTGAAGATCCCGGTTAGAACTGATCTTCAGTAACCCAAACTTGTCGTAAGAGGCGACTAACGGGATCGGGTGGTCAGGTTTGTACATACAAGGTTCACTGACCTGGTTAACACATGTCATCGTATCCCAGCTGCGTAAATCGATGCACATGATGTTGATCACTGGATTGTCTGGTCTAATTTACAGACCGAAGTCATATAGCTTGAATATTGCTGAGTGCGGTGTAAAACTAAGCTCACTTACTCACCTGGTGTAAAACTAAACTCACTCACTCACTCACCTGTTTGCATGGGTGACGCAGTCAATGATAATGAATTACACAGAAATGAACCAAATTCACTGTTTGCAAAGTCCTACAGTCATGCCACCATACGAATTGACACTATAGTGAAGTCATTAAATGTATACGATCACAATTTGATTGGCTTGATGCGTTAAATCAAACCACCGACCAACCTATTTCACAATGTTTCACCCATGCGAACTGTTACTACGGATTCTATTTGCCATGGGCTCGTCCAGACTCAATTATTTACAGACGACCGCCATATAGCTGGAATATTGCTGAGTGCGGCGTAAAACTAAAGTCGCATACTCACTATTTGCCATGGGGGGTACAGACCGCCCCCGTGGTGTAGTGGTTAGAGCGTCCGCCCGGAAAGCGGAAGGTCGCGGGTTCGATCCCCGACCGCGTCATACCAAAAGACGTTAAAATATGGTACTTGTTGGTCCCTGCCTGGCGCTCGGCATTAATGGGTACAACAAGTGCTG
Organism: Haliotis rubra; assembly: GCF_003918875.1. NCBI lineage: Eukaryota > Metazoa > Mollusca > Gastropoda > Lepetellida > Haliotidae > Haliotis > Haliotis rubra. Next base: position 424,825 of record NW_025767011.1, read on the forward strand.
GTCGGCTTGGAGTCAGTATAATGTGTCTGAGTGGGGTATTCATGCTTCACTGCGGCATGGTATCTCAGTGGGCTAGCACTATAAAACCAGCTTCAGTCTGGGCTAGTACAAGCAGCCGCACATACACATACACACGCATGCACGTCGTCATATGAGCGAAATATTCTCAAGCACGACGTTAAACCCAATTTCACCTCACCTCACCTCACCTCACCCATGGGGGGTACAAAAATCCAATACCAAATTATATACTTGAATATATATATATTGAATACAATGAATCAGAAATGTTTCACATCACTCTGTCTTTCTCCAGGTGCTGGACAACTGCAGTCCCTACGGAGGATGTCGTCAAGAATGTCCTGCAGCAATTGCTGAGGCTGAGAAGCATCCTTGTCTTGCCAAGGGGGTAATGCAGGATTACCTGTTGACTTTGAGGTCCAGAAACCCAGACCTCAAAACAGCCAAATTTGTAGCTGCTTTTGGATCCTGCTCATGCAGGAAGGACGACAACAACGGGGAGCTTCCCGGCTCACACCAGCGGAACAACATCTCCCGATGTTCTTGTGTCAACAGTTGTTCTTGCGATCTGTGCAGTTTTATTTCTGTAGATGACTCTCTGTGTGTTAGTTCCGTGTATGTCCTTCGGAACTCTCCAAAGCCTATTGTATATTGTAAGGCTGGTTAAAATGACCGATAATCGGAAATATCGTTGACATGAACAAATATTAATGATTATCGATATGAAAATGTGTTACCGATAATATCATACAGGAACTTTTGTGGTAGAAACAAGTTTTTATTTTCTCACACAATTTACAAAATCATGGTCTGCTTCTAAATTATCTTCAGGACGCTATTTTGTTAATAATCCATGCAAAAACATGTCACCACTCACCAGTGATGTAAAATATATTCGGGTTTTTTCAGATATTTTTTTCATTTTTGTTCAAAGTTACGTTTCCTATATTTACCGATAATCGATCGATATTAAGTTAACGATTTTCGATCTCTATGATCTATATCGATAGCCAGCTCTATAATATTGAATTTTGAAGATATATTCAGGAAATTAAAAGAAAAAACTGCATGAAAATGATCAAATTGTACAAGTTCAAATATATCTTGGGCATCACACTAGGGGCGATGGGATGGCGTTGTGGTTAAAGCGTTTTTTACGTCACGCTTGAATATTGCTAAACGTGGCGTAAAACTAAACACACCCAGCACACTAACTTTTTATTAAGTGTACTCTGACATTAATTAACAATACTAAATGATTGCAGAATTTCAAATAATAGATCATTGGGGACACTTTAATAAATGTTTCATGTTACACAAAATCTTTATTTTATCAAGCAAATCAAACATTGTAAGTGAACAGTGAAGTGAAATCGTTATGAGTGAACAGCACAGTGATGAAGCCCGGGAATTTAACAGCACAGCGATACGGCATTGTAATTAAAACAGTACAGTTATAAATCATTGAAAGTGAAACAGTACAGTGATAAAGTCTTTGGTCCCGTCTAGCCTATGTTACAGTGTAGGAGGTACGACAGTCGTACTTTGTGAAACGGGGCCGTGGAACATAAAAGCACAGCGATATTTAAGACAATGTAAATATATGGTGATAAAGCTCTAGGCCACGTTTCACAAAGTGCTCGTAAGCCAAAGATCTCGTAACTGTTTTCGTAGCATTCGTACCTCCTACGTTACAGGAAGTACGAATGCTACGAGCAAAGTTACGAGATCTTAGGCTTACGAGAGCTTTGTGAAACGGGGCCGTAGAACCTAACAGTATGGTGATAAGCCCTGGGACCTGTTTCACAAAGCAGTCGTAATTAATGGGACCACCACTAGTAATAACCAGGGCGTAGATTTTTTAAGCTCTCTTAGCGCTAAGATAGTCGTAAGTTAATGTTAAGGTATGGCACTTAAAACTCTCTTAGCGCTAAGAGAGCTTCAAAAATCTAGGCCCTGTTTATTACTAGTGGTGGTCCTATTAATGACAAACAAAGACTTACGACAGTCGTAGCGCTACGATATCTTTGTGAAACGGGGCCCTGGAACTTATCATTATGGTGATTTCGAGCTAGATTTCGGACGAATTGTCAATTCAGCTGTAAAAGGACATGGATCATTTTTCGTGTTTTCTAAACGTTTGCTGGTTTGTTGGTTCCTTGCAATCAGCAATTTGAATTGTGTATGACGGCGGGTTGTAAATGATCGAGTCTGGACAAGACTATACAGCGAATAACATCATGAGCAATGGCATACGATATGCATCAACCACATTAGTTGGCTGACCATCCGCTCCCGTTAGTCGCCTCCGACAAGCATGAGTTGCTAAAGACTCATTTTAAACCGTATCTTCACGGGTATGTTGTTACTTGACCTGGTGCTGGGTAGAAGGGTTTTAACAGGCACTGGTCTGTACGAGCATACTATGCAAGAGTGGGTTAATATGCGGCACAGTTTCTCGGTGACCTTCACCTATAAAACAGATATTGTTCCAGCCAGTACCATTCGTCACTACTCGCCCCTTTCCGTAAACTCAAAGAAGCTATTCGGCTTGTCCCGGAATAACACGAGTTGGCCACGAATGAGCCAGTACAAGGAGCTGTATGCGCGTACACACGCACGCACCACTCGTATGAGTTTGATAAATAATATCAGACATTATGGATGTTACATTTGTGTGAGCTTACAATAACATGATGGTGCTCTTAACGTAGTTGATGCTATAGTTACTTGCCCAACACAGTTGTCAAGAGACGATCATGCGCTTCGTGCAGTTGAAGGGAAACAACCCCTCCTACCTTAGCTTTACGTTCGTGATCTATTGGTTCGGTGGAGGTGAGGTGAGGTGAAATTGGGTTTAACGTCGTGCTTGAGAATATTTCGCTCATATGACGACGTGCATGCGTGTGTATGTGTATGTGCGGCTGCTTGTACTAGCCCAGACTTAAGCTGGTTTTATAGTGCTAGCCCACTGAGATACCATGCCACAGTGAAGCATGAATACCCCACTCAGACACATTATACTGACTCCGAGCCGACCAGTCCTTGTTGTACCCATTCATGCCGAGCGCCAAGCAGGGACCAACAAGTACCATATTTTAACGTCTTTTGGTATGACGCGGTCGTGGATCGAACCAGCGACCTTCCGCTCTCCAGGCGGACGCGGTCAGGTTTGGTGGAGACCATGTGCAAGAACGTGTTAGCCATACAACGCTAGCGGTTTATCATGAATACAGGGTACGATTCTTGATATTTAATAACTTGTTTTTATTGAATTTCTTCAGTTTTTATTTTTACCTCAACGTGAATATCCGGGTTAGAATCAAAGCTTGTCGTAAGGGCATTCTTGACCAACGCTTCTTACTTCGTGACAAGCAAACTAGTGACTAGTGCCCCTCTGGAAGGATTTCACGTTGGCGTAGGAACATGAGAACTACTTCAAAGAGGAACGAATTGACCTCAGCCTTCGATGATTTCATCCCAAGCTCAATGGGACACAGTTCACTATTTGTTACGAGGGAGGAGTGCAGAGAAAGGGACAGCCAGGTGTTCGAGAACGGATGGAGACGGCACAGCACAGGTAAATGAATAAATAACTTTGTCTGTGAACGTGCTTCTCGAACACCTTGCTGTCCCTTTCTCTGCACTCCTCCCTCGTAACAAACAGTGAACTGTGTCAATATTTTAATGACAGATTGTTAAACAACTTTATTATTTTTAGGACAAAAATTCTGCAAAAACCTCACAGAGTGGGTATGATGTTTTGATTATGATCAGCGTTTCATTGAGTATGTTATGTTTATTAGTTTTCGAGGTAGATTGGAATTCATCGGTCCGCTTTTGAGCCAAACGGACTGTATCTGTCTGTCTGCCAGTCTGTCTGTCTGTCTGTCTGCAACAGGACAACAGAACATGACCGATATTAATTATTGTGAGCCATCATGTCACTGGAGATAGCAATGAAGGTGAATTATTGTGGTCTGAGGCCTGATATCCCCTTAGCCCCACTCCCTTGCCACTGACATGAATGTATGAACTGAGCTTTGTATTTGCCAACAGCAAATACGGAATTACTTAAGGGCGTCAGTCCGATTTTTCAATAACAAGCTGGTTACGCAGTGTCGGATTTCTCGGTGTATTTTATGTTTGCTCTCGGCAGTGTCAGTCACACCCCTCGGGTACATACTTTGTCGATGGGTATAAAGTCCAATGAAACGTGATAGCAAATCAAGTGTTCATAGCATTCATATGTTTATATACCAACGTTTCTTTGTCGTTTGACGTCGCACTAAGCTATATTCCAGCTAGCCGCCTCCGTAGTGTAGTGGTTAGAGCGTCCGCCCGGAGAGCGGAAGGTAGCAGTTCGATCCCCGGCCGCGTCATACCAAAAGATGTTAAAATATGGTACTTGTTGGTCCCTGCCTGACGCTCGGCATTAATGGGTACAACAATTGCTGGTCGCCCCGGAATCAGTATAATGTGTCTGAGTGGGGTATTCATGCTTCACTGCGGTATGGTATCTCAGTGGGCTAGCACTATAAAACCAGCTTAAGTCTGGGCTAGTACAAGCAGCCGCACATACACATACACACGCATGCACGTCGTCATATGAGCGAAATATTCTCAAGCACGACGTAAAAATCCCATTTCATCTCACCTCACCTATATTCCAGCTTTTTTCTCGACGGTCTGTAAATGATGCAGTTTGGCCCAGAGAATCCACTATTTAACATCATTAACACGAATCGACGCCCTTCGGATACATGCAATCAATCAAGAGAGCGGATCACCCTATGCGGTAGTGTGAGTCTTCTCTTGCGAGAAGCACGCGTTACTGAAGACAGAATCTTATCCGGAAATACCAGGATGAGAGTGAGGTGGGGTGTCGGAGAGAAGAATGGGTTACTCTCGCCTCTTTGACACTGTGATTTAAATTCCCGAGTATCAGTATAACCTACAGGCTCCCATGATTAAAGATTCAAAAATTTGAGATGACCCCGACTCGAAATGCTTCACAGTGCAGTCATGATTTATTGTACTGTGAAGCTTTTCGAGTCGGGAGGTCATCTCATTTTTAAATATTTGTTGTAATCTTTAATCCTCGCAAAGACACCTTGACGCACGCATGTGCATGTTGATATTATCCAGGGTCTTCCCTCATTTGGCAAGCTCGCATGGACTATAAGATCCTTACACTTACTTATCAGTCCATTTATGGTATTTTACCTGTGTATCTTCAAGAACTCCTCTCTCCTTACATGCCAACAAGAACTCTGCGTTCATCCTCGTCTAATCTGCTCTGTGTAGCGTCACCTTTAAGCGTCACCTCAAAACCTTTTGCTAAAATAGTTCTTTTACTAAAAAAGTTCTTTGGACTTCAATAATGCCTTATTGACTGTTAGCGCTATGAGCATACCTGGTGTATGGACACATTATTGACCACAGTCCATCTTTTACACTTCATTAAGGCAAGAGATTAAATTTTAGATACATTTACATACTCATTAGCCAAACAAGGCCAATCAGAAATAACGTCGATAGGAAAAAATTATGAATGAGTGAGTGAGTGAGTTTTATGCCGCACAAAGCAATATTCTAGCTATATGGCGGCGGTCGGTAAATAATCGAGACTGGACCAGACAATCCAGTGATCAACAGCATGAGCATCGATCTACGCAATTGGGAACCAATGGCATGTGTCAACCAAGTCAGCGAGCCTGACCACCCGATCCCGTTAGTTGCCTTTTATGACAAGCATGGGTTACTGAAGATCAGTTCTAACCGGGATCTTCACGGGTAATACCAGTGATATCTATGTGAAAATTGTGTTGTCGACAATATCGTAACATTAACTTTTGTGAAAGAAAATTTTAAAACATTTTTCACCCAATATACAAATTTAGGACTTAATTCATGGTCTACTTCGAAATGATGTTCAGGACGCTGTTTGTTAATAATCAATGCAAAAACATATCACCACTCACCAGTGATGTGAAATATAATATTTTATTCATTTCTTTCAGATATTTTTGTCATGTTTGCTCAAAGTTACGTTTCCAATATTCATCAATAATCGATCAACATTAAGTTAACGATTATCGATCTCCACGATCTATATCGATAGCCAGCTCTAATCTAAACGCATGTTTAAACATTCAGGTACAGTTCTACCAGCAAGTGGTCCTCCCTCGTAAGAAATAGCGAAAAGTGACACCAAAATACTGATCTTTTATTAAACAACTTTTTTATTCGGGTGTCCAAAATTATGAGACAAATCATCACAGTTGGTCTGTCGATTCCATGTGACTGTGCAAAGTTTGATTTTCTTGCACTTATTAGATTGTTTGTTAGTCAGCAATTCATCGGTCTCAAATGAAGTGAAACGGACTATAGATGAGTCATCTAAACTCAATCTACTGAATGTTTACACGCTTGGTCAACAATGACATACTTCCGAGCCAGCTGTCTCTAACTGCTCGCATGCTTTTTTTAGGTCACACACCTAGTCACCTTCATGGGTGAGGTCACAGACGTGTGTTCAGTTTCTAAACCCTTTGATAATACTTAAACGTCCAGAAAGTCTATCTATCGATTCTGTTCACCCAAGGTGCCATATCTCGATGGCAGTCATGCTTTGTGTGCGCACAGTATTCATATCAGTGAATGACTTTAGTTTTACGCCGTACAAAGCAATATTCCACCTATGTGGCGGCTGTCTGTAAATATACAAGCCTTCACCAGACAATCCAGTGATTAACAGCATGAGCATCGATCTATGCAGTTGGGATACGATGACATGTGTCAACCAAGCCAGCGAGCCTGACCACCCGGTCCCGTTAGACGCCTCTTACGCCTCGTTCTTGGGTTACTGAAGATCAGTTCTAAATGGATCGTAGTGGTGTTCATATGAACTTATTTGGAAGATTTGGAAGATTTTGAACCAAACAATTCAGTGATTAATATCATGAGCATCGAGCTAGGTCTTATGTTCAAGCAGGCGGCAAGATTATTCAGTATACAATAAGTTTAATACGTTTAATGGCTTCAATCTCAGCTTATCGATATTCTTTCTAAGGGAAACCATACACCAGGAACCAAGCCATCTTGGAGTTGATTTAGTCATTCATATTTCAGTCCCTATTCAGGACAGACTTTACCGTCTCCTGGACAGAGCACCTGTCCGGAGAGCGAGAGACTGGTGGTTCCATCTAGACGACCTTTACACATGGTACCTGATGTTTCTTGCCAGCCTTCTGTACAAGAGGTTGTGGTGGTGGTGGTGGAATTGGGTTTAACGTCGTGCTTGAGAATATTTTGCTCATATGACGACGTGCATGCGTCTGTATGTGTAGGTGCGGCTGCTTGTACTAGCCCAGACTGAAGCTGGTTTTATAGTGCTAGCCCACTGAGATACCATGCCGCAGTGAAGCATGAATACCCCACTCAGACACATTATACTGACTCCGAGCCGACCAGTCCTTGATGTACCCATTAATGCTGAACGCCAGACAGGGACCAACAAGTAACGTCTTTTGGTATGACGCGGTCGGGGATCGAACCCGCGACCTTCCGCTCTCCGGGCCGACGCTCTAACCACTACACCACGGAGGCGGTCCCTTGAATTTGGAATGAACTAATTGTAAACTTGTGCGTTTGCCATTTTTTGCAATGAGGGAACCACGTCTACATTCAGAAATAATCATTTGAATAAGCTTCACTCAATGCAGCTAATAAAAATTGACTTCACTCAAATTGGTTACTAGAAATAGAGTCCACTCAAAACAAATTGGTGCCTTGTAATTAATGAGTTTGAACTCAGTCTGCCAAACGCTCATGTCCCCCAAATGAGACTATGGGTGACAACTACTCACTGAAAACAGACTATAGCCGGCAAACTATCATGCCGTTACTCTTAAACCGTTATCATCACATCAGCCGTCCAGCAAAGTGGGGTATGACCAACATATGGCAGCGGGCTAACGCTAACTACGAATGCCTACATGGAATAAAGCCTACAGGCTTATATAAACAACTTTACGCACCAATGGTTTTCAATATTACTGCTTTCAACCTTTCATTAAAGTGGTATGTCCTATTTGAGTGTGCATTTTTGCCTACAGTAAATACAGAACAAAGACTTTCTATGTTGATGAACCATTTATTCGTCTGGCATTTAAGAAGTTGATAGATAACAGAAAAGTATAATACTTTATGGAGAACAACTTCTTTATTTCTTATGATGCGACGTTTCGGTATAGCTTCTTATACCGTTGTCAAGCAAGAAGTTGTTATCCATAGGGTACTATACTTTCCATTTATTCGTCATTCATTAGTGTTATTTTTGGTTTTCATTCAGTTTTCGTACACCAATTTGTACACCTATTTCACACTATTGAGAAAATCATTTTTATCTTTAATCACTTTGCATAATCTCACTCATTCTACTCTTCAGTCTCCCTCTCGTGTGAGAAGGAGTTTCTAAAATTAAATGCATGTACGTTTTTAAAACATAACTGGACAAAAATTACTCTTTACCCTAATCTCATTGTTTGCATTAGTGAACACTAACTGGAACAGTCCACTTGTGTGCAGGTAAGCGTCTCGCTGTCACGACAAACTTTGTAGCTAGTATTCCGTGTAGCTATTTCTCTCTGTAGGCATTAGTAGACCTAACCCCGGCATTAGGCCTGCCTCCAAGCACCCGCATTATAAGTGAACGGTCGTCGCTGTTATTGAAATAATTGTGAAAGGACGTTGAACACATTACCACCTCACTCTTTCTATTCAAGCGGGATATTCAGCACAATGGATCGCGCTCCCTTTCATAATGTTGAATAGATTACGTCGCATTTTAGTTGCATGTAAGAAAGCGTTTCACGTTGTTGTCCTATTTTCTCTGCCTGCGTAAGTCCTTTACATTGTTGACACTGCCATATATATTAACCTACTTATACTGCACTGTCATCCAGTCTGCAAGGGTTGGTGTACTCACTACCTAAGTTAAACTGGTTGTTCCTATGTCAAGGATTACGCTTTTGAGGGAGAACCATACAGGCAGTAGGACATAACAGATACCAGTCTAAAGCTTGCGGGTAAAGCGTGACCACGATGAACATGTTGGCCGTAAGGTAGGCGAAAATTTGCGAGACCGCTAGTCTGGACTCAAATTTTATGACCTTGTAAACACGATACGTCAGATTTATACCGTACACCTGTGTCGAACTTACTTACAACTGTGTTGATGTGTTGATCTTATAGTTGTCTCGAAGTAAAAAGTAAGTCTCTGCATGTTCCTTATTAACCCGGTTGTGTCGAATCTCTGATAAACACGAAGTAAATCCCTTCAGTTTCGTTGTTGTTGTTGGTTTGTTGTTTTACGCCGCACTCAGCAATATTCAAGCTATATGGCGGCGGTCTGGACCAGACAATCCAGTGATCAACAACATGAGCATCGATCTATGCAATTGGGAACCGATGACATGTATCAACCAAGCCAGCGAGCCTGACCACCCGATCCCGTTAGTCCGCCTCTTACGACAGGCAAGAGTTGCTGAAGACCAATTCCTACCCGGATCTTCACGGATGACCTTCAGGTTCGACCCAGCTTTCTTTGACTGTCTGTGTTGTGATACAAGACTCATATTGGTCAGTCTTTTATCGATATCGACTGTGTTATTTATATGTGTCTATACTGGGTTGTACGTGATGTTACGGTGTGAAACTCTTGAAGGATTTAATTTTCCTGAAAGCACTGTCAGAGAAATATTTAACAACAATCAGTGAATTTAGTTTTGCGCCGCACAATTCTAGTAATATTACGGCGGGGGACACCAGAAATGGGCTTCACACATTGTACCGATGTGAAGAATCGAAACCGGGTCCTCGGCGTGACGAACGGACGCTAACCTCTAGGTTACTCCAGCGCCCTATTTTATTTAGCAATAACAACAACAACAACAACAGATGATCGTTGATGGAAGGGTCCAAAGCCTCGATAATAATTAGTTTCATCTCATCGTTGCTGGTTTTTGTTTGCTTATATAAAAGATGGATTTTAGTATTAGGGCTGGGTAAAATGATCGATAATCGGAAATACCGTCGATATAAAGAAGCATTAATGATTATCGATATGAAAAGTTTGTTATCTACCATATCGTACTTTAACTTTTGTGGCAGCACCAAGACTTAATTTTCTCATACAAAATTAGGACTTTATCCATGGACTTTTAGGGTATGTTTGCTCAAAGTTACGTCTTCGATATTTATAGATAATCGATCGAAATTTGTTAACGATTATCGAGCACTATCATCTATATCAACAGATGGCCCTAATCCTTTCTATTTATGTCAGGCTATCCCTTTTCCTCACGTGGATTGGAGTGATCTACGGGTACAGCGGATACAGGGATATTATACCCAATGGCTACAACGTGCCCAACCCTTGTGTGGCTGGGGAGCTTTGGCATGGTGTGGGGCACCTGAATCCCCAGGGTGGAGGTAACAGAAATCAGTTCGGTGTTGATTTTGAAAATCAAGGCAGAACGGTGAGAAAATAAGAAGTTTTTTTGCAAGGTAGTAGAGCTGTGACGATATATCGCAGTATCGATAATCGGGATACATTCCTGATAATAAATGTATCGATACTTTCTTTCGTATCGTGATGTGTATCGTTGACCTAACAATTGTTAATTGTTACTAGAATGTGGCGGTTAAGTCAACATTTACACTGTTACTTGATTTCAAAATATACTTTTTTAACGAAAATAACTAAAGATAACATATCGTGAAATGCACCGAATCGAATCGTACCCTACCAAGATATCGCGATACGTATCGTATCGTAAAATTTCTCTTTCGTCACACCTCTACAAGGAGGACGTGTTGACTAGATTATGGATAATGGATATACTTACCTATATGTGCATGTTCACTTTCCAATATTCAGTGTATTATGTTTTCAAGATATGTTCTCAATTGTCGAACTTAAATAATAAGGGATCGTTCATAATTTATGGGCTGGGGTGGGTGATGATGATTTTAAAGGGCGGGGGTCAAATCTGTCTGTTTGTTCAAGGGAGGTTCACTGTCAGCAAAAGTTCTTTGTTTACTACAAAACAGCTATTTTCCAAAAAAATAATGCTAAAAAAATCCTTTAGAGGAGGATGGGTATATCGTTGATTTTGTACATGCAGAAGAAATAATGAGCAAAGTCTTCATAGTTGTGGGGGCACAAGAGCAAGATTATGTTGGAGATATAAATCTTTCATATTTTCGGAGACGAGAGTGTATGATTTGACAAAATCTGCTACCAATATTTACATTAGAATCATTCAAAAGTACATTTTTGAATCTCGATTATATCACGGTGATTCTCTATGTTCAGCTGGTAATAACTTCTTTAATTTATCATTATGTGGAAGCCGTTACCTCGGATAATTTACAGATTTACAGTTTATAGTCACATTTGAATCACGTTTCGCTTGTAATTATAACCAACGATATATCTGATAAGTGACGAACTGAACAAGGTTACTTAGAGGCATATATAGTAAGTGTGGGGAAGTATTTTGTACATACTTCCTGCATAGCATTTTAACTCATCACAGATACCTACGACATAATTCTTTTGTTTATACTACAACCTTTATATATTCCTCTTTGTCTTAATCCCTTTGTTGGATGGTACCACGAACAGCGTGTTAACGCTTCTATCTATCTTAAGCAATGAGCTTTTAAGTGGCTCTCCTTGCTATTGCAGCCCTGATCCACATTGTACTGTACAAGAATATAATCAAAACCCCTTCCACATTGAATATGAACTGCCATTTAGAAATGGTTTGCAACATATTTTATATCTGGGATTACACTTCTTAGACAATTCACCATTCTAACTTTTTGGCACAGTCGTTAATGGGTTCATTCCATCCGGTCATGCTGAACCCACACCTCAATGTCAATGACCTACTACGGAAGCAATGTAGTGTAGATTCATAGCTTTGGGACGTGGGAGTCGTGCCAATTTACACTGTCTTATCAGTGGTTGCAATTTGCGAGTAAATATTGACTCTGTCTTATTGGGATTAAAAGATACTTGCCATTTTTCTGCCCATTCGGCAATTCGCTGTATATCATCGTTCATTACAATAGCAGTTATCACTGTGATATAGTGATGATACCAGGTGTTAACGAAAAGGTGAGCGTATCCTGCCCCACCGGTGGTAACCGTCATTAACATATGCTAAGTCTAGCCATTAGTTGACTTGAAATAATTCGGGAACGTATGGTATAAATCAAAATAGAGAATTGCATCGGACATCATTTTTGTCACTAATGCATCAAGTTTGGAAATTTCCTCCACATATCTACGTCTTGAAAGCTTTACTGAGGCCTTGAATGGTGTAACCTTGATCAAACAGCTTCTGAGTGGTATGACGCAAGAGTGGTATGACGCTCTTTGAAATCCTGATAAAAGAGCACGCTCGTTTGTACCTCAAAAGTTGTAAAATGTAAACACCAAAGGCTGGAACTGTTGGAATATTGCTGGACATGAAAGGGAAGTTGACTACTGGAAAGTTGAAATCATCTCTTGTGTCATAAGCCTTGTTGAGAGTTTCACTTTCTCACATTTATATATGCCTCTCAATCTTTATACTGTTCATCACTTGCTTGATAACGATGTTGGAACCTACACCGAAACGTCGCTCTCATTGTTAAAAGAAGTATTTCGTTGCTTATCGATATATTGTTTATGCCTCCTTTACTGCACCAACTTCGAAATGCCTCTCAAAGAGGTTATCCTACACCGTAACGTCGCTTTCAGTGTAATTTAGAAAGTTGTTCGTCCATACATTGTTATCCTTCGGATCTTGAATGAACCGTGTAAGATCACGGTTTGTCATTTCATATGTTTACGTCTGTGAAATTGTGAAAAATCAAAGGAATAGTGAGTGAGTAACTGAGTATGGTACGGGGAACATCAGAAATGGGCTTTACACATTGTGCCTATGTTGGGAATCGAACCCGGGTCTTCGGCCAGACGAGAGGACGCTTTGCCCATAAGGCTACCCCACCACCCCTGTAAGGACTAACACGTACCTGGAAAATATCAGTAAGTCAGGTACATGTAACACTATATTGAATAGGATTTGAGTTATATCAGGCAATGTGAGTTAGTGAGTGAGTTTATTTTTACGCCGCACTCAGCAATAATCCAGCTATATGGCGGCGGTCTCTAAATATTCGAGTCTGGACCAGACAATCCAGTGGTCAACAGCATGAGCTTCGCCCTATGCAATTGCGATGCAATGACATATGTCAAACCAAGTCGGCGAGCCTGACCACCCGATCCCGTCAGTTGCCTGATTACGGCATGGATTACTGTAGATCAATTTTTACCCGGATCTTCACGAGTTAAGGCAATGTGGGAGCAACGAAATGTATAGAACATTTGCCAAAGGATCATAATCAGAGCGGATCCGGCGACTTATAAGGGACGCAACCCTTAGACGATATGGCTATCCATATCACCAGTATATTCGCATATTAATCCAACCTTTTCCTGTCCATACAGTGGGCTAATGTGTGTAACATGGACTCCGATGGTGATGGGATGACCAATGGTCAAGAACTGGGTGACCCCCAGTGCATCTGGGCACCTGGGGCCACGCCCACACGGACCACAGGACTCTCACACCCAGGTGAGTGATCTCGTGCTTCGAAGGCAGTGTCTTCTTTTGAAACATATGTATTAATAAATGTATGTGGGATTTTCTCGATGACTGAGTGGGTTAGAGCGAGGACTTTGTATGCTGGCGATTAGGTGCCTAACTCTGAGACTTGGGGTTCGAATTCCGGAAGGGACTCGACCTAACAAAAGTACTAGAATATTGGCGGGATGTCCTGACCACCCACGCACGAAAGTTTTACGACAGAGTTACCTGCCCCTAGGTGACAAGACGTGAGTGTCAGCGCTCTCCGATTAGAATGTCTAAAGGTTGAATTAAAATTGCTTTTCGACATTATGGCGACATGAGCATGTAACAAAGTGAAATACAGAGCATCAGCAAACCTCATATTCCACAAAATGGTTACCATTGATGTCTACAGAGCAAGAATTGGACTGTTCAAGCAACCTAGAGGCACCCGGCAAGTAACACTCGAAAAACATGGCGAGTATTCACCAACAGTTGTCGGATCTGATTTACACTTCAGACTTTTCTTATGTGTAACGTTATTTTCATTGCATCTAGGATTGAGTTTTGCTCTTATTTCCACTTGCGAAAATTTGGATTTATATTCATATTTACCACAAGAACATATTTATGAAGTTTGTGTTGTCAGTGACGTATCGCCAGGAGAAAGTGAATGGTCAGCTTGGCCAGTTCACTCTCAAGGGACGCTGGACCATTGTCTACTCGGTGGTAACCCTGTGCCGGCTGGGGTTGTTCATCACAGGATTCTTTGTTCTAACGACATCGAGATGAATCCCGGGCCTGTCACGCTTGAAGAAGTCAAGGAAACTCTATTGAAGGAAGTGCGTAACGCAAAACATGAACTTGGAAATCAGATCACCACACTTTCTACCGAAGTCCGAGACCTGAGTAAACGCTTCGATAACCTGGAAATGAAGTTATGTAATCTTGAAAGCGACCTGGACAACGTACGTCATAACCAAGAAGTCATGAACGAGGACGTCAGCCTGGTAGCGGAGAGGATGGACAGCATGGAGCAGAAGGTCACCCAGTTCGACAGTGAGCTCGACAAGCTGGAGGCCTTCAGCAGGCGGGATAACGTCATCATCTACAACGTGGCGGAGGAGAGGCACGAGTCCTATACCGACTGTAAATCCAAAGTGATCGATGTCTTGAATGAAAATGTAAAGACTAAAACATGGAATAATAATGATGTCGCCCGTGCCCATCGACTCGGCGCTCCCCGTAGTGATGGTTCAAAACCAAGACCGCTCATTGCCAAGTTACGTTTTAGTGAGGATAAGGTTGATATTTTGAAATCTCGAGCAGCACTGAAGAGTAACGGCTACGGCGTATCCAGTGATCTCACTGTCAGACAACGTGAACAGCTGAAGGACGCGAAGGAAAGGGGACTGATAGGATATTTCAAATATGGAAAGCTAATTACAAGGCCACGCGATGAAGAAACTCCACGCGAAACGGAGACACCCGAGAGAACAGAGACCACCAACGAAGTAAGTCTCAGCGCGATGGACAGAAGAGGAGGTAGCAATCAGGCCAGGCCCCAGATCCCTTCACTGAGGGAACTACGAACATGGACACCGGTAAAACTAATCATGTGACTTTCTTATCTTGGAACATTCATGGACTATTGAAGAAACTTGATGACAGTGATTTTATTGATTATCTTTATTCATTTCACGTTGTATGTTTGCTGGAAACGTTCATAACAGATTTCATGAATCTAAACTGGTTAACAGGATACCAATTGTTTTCGCCCCAGCAGCTAAGCTGTCCACATCTGGCAGACACTCAGGTGGCGTGTGTGTATGTGTGAGACAGGACATTGCAAACAAATGTGTTGAACTGAAGACTGAAATCAACAATTTTGTGTGTTTGAAATTCCATAGATTTGTATTTAATCTACCAAATGACTTATTTCTTGTTTGTATATATGTTCCCCCTGTGAATTCTACATTTTACGACCGAAGTACTGATACAAGATGTCTCATTGAAGACTGGAGTCGTTTTATTAGACAACTGGTCTGATATGTCTACTTCGCATGTACTGCTATGTGGCGATTTTAATGCTCGTACTAGTAATGAAAATAATCCTATTTGCGAAGATCGGGATGAATTTGGTAATGATGATATCTATACAGATGTAGATAATGCTCCTGTTGACCAGCGTGTGTCACATGACAGTATCGTTAACAGATTTGGGCGTGTACTACTGAATCTGTGTTATGTGTGTCGCTTGTTCATAATGAACGGTAGAGTAGAAGGAGACAGAGGTGGAGAGTTTACATTTGTTGGAGCAAATGGCTCAAGTGTCGTTGATTATTTTCTTGCATCTGCTGATTTGTTTGAGTTCGTAGAAAAGTTAAATGTTGGCGATAGACCTGATTCTGACCATTTTCCTCTGGAGTTGTCGTTCAGGTTTCCTTGTACATACCGGTCTAACCGGACAGTTGATTGTGCTAAGACTCCTAGTTTTAGTAAATTTGTATGGGATGCTTCTAAGCAGAATGAATTTATAAGTTCTCTCAAAGCAAGTTTGGATGCCAATAATGAGTCAATATTTAGTAAATTGGAGACTTCTCTTGAAGAGGGCATAGACAATTTCATAAAGTGTATATTAGATTCAGCATCTTGTATGAGGAGACAGTTTAGACAAGGTGATCTAAATCGTAAACTTAAATTTAACAAAGGAGTGTAATGTAGCTAGATCGGAATCAAGGAAGGCTCTTAGGCGGTTTAGGCGTTGTCGCACTGAGCAGAATCGTAGGAGCTATTGTAAAATTAGAAATAAGTATAAGAGTTCCTGTAGAGCTTTTAAGCGTGGAGTGCAAAACTCAAGGCTATGTCGACTAAATAGTACCCTCCACAGTCCTAGGCTGTTTTGGCAAAATATTCGCACCCTACAAAGAGGCTCCCCACCCGTATCAAGTATATCACAAACAGAATGGTTTTGCCACTTCAGGGACTTGTTGTCTAAGGACGATATTATCTATGATGTACATGATGACACAATAGATACAGATAATGGATGTGACGAGTTTAGTGATGTTGATAAGTTTCTACTTGAGTCTCCTATTACAGAATTAGAAATAGTTGATGCTGTATCTCGCCTTAAAGTTGGAAAGTCTGCTGGTGTGGATGGTGTTATTTCAGAGATGATCAAAACTGCCTTGCCTGAGATAATGCCGTTTCTAGTTAAAAGCTTTAATCGGATATTTGATTCTAGATGTTTTCCGTCTGAATGGGCTAAATCAATAATTGTTCCATTATTTAAGAATGGAAACATAAATAACCCTAACAATTATCGGGGCATATCTCTGACAAGTGTTGTTGGTAAAACATTTGTATCTATTATCAACAATAGGCTAACACAGTGGTCAAATATGAGGGACTTGATCCCAGATTCACAAGCTGGATTTAGAAAGGAATACTCAACCTTTGATCATATTTTTACTGTATACTCAGTAATTGAGCGATGTTTAGCTTTTAGTAAAAGAAAATTGTATGTAGCCTTTGTTGATTTTAGAAAGGCTTTTGATTCTGTTGACAGAGATAAAATGTGGAAATGTCTTAGAAATAGGGGTCTTAAAGGGAAAATGTTTGATATTATCAGGTCAATGTATTCAAATGTAAAGTCTTGTGTTCGATGTGATGATGCTTTCAGTGACTATTTTGATTGTCCTACTGGTGTACGACAAGGCTGTGTTCTAAGCCCCATACTTTTCTCATTCTTTATCAACGAACTATATTTTGACGTTATACAATCTGGCAGACATGGCATCCAATTATTTCCTGATCTTGTTGAACTTTTTATTTTACTTTTTGCCGACGATGTGATCCTTATGTCAAGTACTGTTATTGGCCTTCAGAGACAAATTGATACACTTTCATCTTATTCAGATAACTGGCGACTTGATGTTAATCTTGAAAAGACCAAAATTGTTGTTTTTCGTAAGGGTGGCCCAACGGCAGCTACAGAAAAGTGGTACTTTAAATGTGAGCGTATGACTGTTGTTAACGAATATAAATATCTAGGGATACTGTTTACACATACACTAAATCTGAACAAATCCATTATTAATTTGGCAATTAGAGGGAAAAGGGCCCTACTTCAATTGCTCTCTGTTATACCAAAGTTGGGGGTTGTTGGTCCCAATATATTTTTCAAATTGTTTGATTCCCAAGTACAGCCTATTCTTCTTTATGGGTCTGAAATTTGGGGCAATAAGGAATTTTATGCCATTGAAAAGGTTCACCTTCTTGCATGTAAAAGGTTTTTAAATGTTGGGATGTCTACCCCTAATAATATGGTGTACGGTGAATGTGGGAGATTTCCTTTGTACATAATTTCTTACTCTCGCTGTTTAAAGTACTGGTGTAAAGTAATAAATATGCCAGAACATCGTCTGCCCAAAAAAACCTACAATATGATTGTCCATCTTGATAATATTGGTAAAAATACTTGGGCAACCCGTATTCGTATTCTTTTGTTTAGATACGGCTTTGGATTTGTTTGGCTATCCCAAACCCTGGGCGACGTTAATGCATTTATCAAACTCTTTCGTACCAGGGCTATTGATATCTTTAAACAAGACTGGCATTCATCTTTATATGAAAGTTCAAGATATGATTGCTATCGTGAGTTTAAATCTTTACTTGAACCTGAGTCGTATCTATACAACTTACGTAGTAAAAGCTTCGTAGTGTTTTCATGCGCCTGAGACTTGGCCTAAATGATTTATATATCAATCAAGGAAGATATTCATCTATTATAAAATCACAAAGGTTCTGTCCATTTTGTAATACTGTAGAGAATGAATTACACTTTCTATTTCTTTGTCCTGCATATAATGATTTAAGGCAACTGTATTTTCCACAATGGCTACAATCAAATATTAATGCTACAAAACTGTATTCAATACTTTCATGTAAAGCATCCCTATTACAATATAAGGTAGCTCTATTTATTTATCACGCGCTTATATTGAGAAGAGATTCAATGTAACGTGTGTGTCGCATGTTGTATATGTTGTACATATCATACATATTTATTCTGTATATGGGCCTCTGGCCTTCATGCAATAAACTGATAGATGTAGGAAGTTACACAGCATCTTCATTTGAATATACATTATGATCGGAAGTTCTGTGCAGTTTAATATTGTGGGTGTACAATTTAAAGATAATGTAGCTTTGGTTATTGTGGATGTTTTGAAAGTCGATGATCACTGATTGTTCTATTAAAACATTATATGTCTGTGTACATATTTGAAGTTATTCAATTCTAGAATGCTGCTGGTACTTTAACAGCGCTTGATCGCTGCTAGGATTAAACATGACTAATACTACTAATAATAGTCCATTTATCATGCGCATTTCTCCATGCACAATATTTCCATGCTCGAAGCGCTCAAACAATCTGATTATTATTACCCGAGATAACCCAAGCTGCCTGTCAGGCGCTAGAAGGTTAGAGGTTACATGACTTATCCCACCGGTTACCCATTTTCTGCTGGGTGAACAGAAGCAATTTTGAACAAACTAACTTGCCTAAGGTGAGACCACACGTCTCGTGTGCTTCGTTATGGGGCAGGACTGAAGTCGAAAGTCCTAGAAACCCTTAGGAGTCAAGCTGCCAAACACGGTCACCCATCCAAGAACTCTCCGCGCTCAACGTTGCTTAATTTCGCCTGATTGTGACCTGAGCTCTATGCACAGGACCACACGCCATCACGGACCAACATAGTGTGGTATGAATGACGGTGATCATATGAAACTATAATATGGAAGGACCCATCTCTGCTAGTTCTATGTGTACATAGGTTACTGCTGTTTGTGTGTCAAAGATTCAGCTAGTTATAGACACATTAATGCACATATGAGGTCATGCCAGCCTGTACTTGTTTTAGTATTTCGGATCACTGAGAGCTCTATATATTTTGATGTTGCAACGAATATCATGTCTAAGCCAAGGTCTATATTTTAGGTTTCTGCGACATGTCGCCAAGCCAGAATTGTGCTGGGCTCACCACAGCTCCGTGTTTAAGTCCCACGTTTAACTGCTCGGCTACTGCAGAAACAGGTAAGTTATACTATATCATAGAATACTCCGAGAGAGAGCGAGTGAGTGAGTGAAAGAGAGGCGGGAAAGGAGAGAGAAAGAGTGAGAGAGATAGAGACAAGGAAGAGAGAAAGAGTCAAGAGAGAGATTTGGGAGAGAGACGTATAGAGAGGGACAGAGACAGAAAGACAGTCAAGGAGACTGAGTTTAGGCCGCTTTTAGCAATATTGGGGCGAGGGACACCAGAAATGACGTTATAGAGAGTGGCCAGAGACTTCATTGCGTGACGAGACAGTCACACGGGGTGTAAGAAAGACTCAAGGATAGCGAAGCAGAGAGAGAGTGAGTGAGTGAGTGGGTTTAGTTCTACGCCGCACTCAGCAATATTCCAGCTATATGGCGGCGGTCTGTAAATAATCGAGTCTGGACCAGACACGCCAGTGATCAACAGCATGAGCATCGATCTGCGCAATTGGGAACCGATGACATGTGTCAACCAAGTCAGCGAGCGTGACCACCCGATCCCGTTAGTCGCCTCTTACGACAAGCATGGGTTATTGAAGATCAATATTCTAACCCGGACCTTCACGGGTCGAGAGAGAGAGAGTAAGATAGAAAATTGATGAGAGTGAGTCACAGAGAGTGCGATGGAGAGACCAAATTGGAGGCAGGAAAGATTGTCTGACTGTGTCTGACCGAGAGTGAAGGAGAGACAAACAGAGCGAAGCAGGGAGTGGGAGAGTGGAAGAGAGAGCTGTGAGAGAGAGGGAGGATGAGAGAGAGGGGATGGACACAGCGAGAGACAGGGGAGAGGGAGGTAGAGGATGAGAAAGATCGAGGGACAGAGGGAGAGAGACTTGACCGTAACACTATCCCTGTCTTTATGGAATTCCCCTTGCTGCATAACCTATGTACCCTACCAGGAGTCCACCGAAAGGTTATGAAGATTCCACGAACAGCAGTACCAGATAAAGAAACCACCTATATGTGCATGACCTTCGAGTTGGACCAATCACAGGATTACCACATGATTGCCACCAAACCGGAAATAGACAACGCTGACGTCATCCATCACATCACCCTTTTCGGTTGTGGCAATAATGGTAAACACCAATGATTTATATTTCATCACATTAGTTCATGTACCATATGATCGATTACACTATTTCCATATCGATCATCAATAATAATGATTACCCTCGACGATATTTCCGATTACCGATCTTTTTAGCCAGCCCTACTCGTTTGACTATATATGCATCTAAATCTCCTGTTATGTGCACACGGAGTTACTGATTGTTTGTATGCATTGCAAATTCATTCTTTCTCTGTGAAAATTCATCTGAAAATCAAATAACTATCTAAGGAAAATTTCTTTGCAGAGGCATGTGCAAATGTTTTTGAATGAGTGAGTGCGTTTTACGCCTTTTAAAGAAATATTCCAGCAATATCACGGCGGGGAACACCCCAAAAGTGCTTCACACATTGTATCCATGTTGGGAATCGAACCCGGATCTTAGGTGTGACGAAGGCTACCACTAGGTCACCCCACCATCCCAAAATGATTTTTGAGCAGACAGATATCCACATGGCTAATGGCTAAAGTGACACTTCCTGTCTCTGGCGAATCACCTTCCCTATGGTGAGGGTAGTAGGAGTCAAACAGGCTATGCAATTCGCTGTAGAGTAGCGTCCTTTGAACACGTCAGAAACTTAGGATAGCAGGTGTGAATCCCAGTTCGCCACTGTTGTGTTTTTAAGTTTAGTCAGTGCCATACCCGAACTCATGTTGTTCACCAAAGTGGTGGGCGGTGGGATAGCCTAGTATTTAAAGCGTTCGCTCGTCGTGCCAAAGACCCGGGTTCGATTCCCAACATGGGTACAATGTGTGAAGCTCATTTTTTGTGTCCCACGCCCTGATATTGCTGGAATATTGCTAAAAGCGGCGTAAAACTAAACTCACTCACTCACTCACTCTAAGACCTGCATACCTTTGGGTTTTCCATCCACAGGCCCTCGTGTCTTTGCGAAGATTAAAGGATATTTTTTCTTAGATGACCCCTGACTCGAAATGCTTCTGGTTACAATAAATCATGATTTATTGTATTGTGAATCATTTCGAGTCGGGGGTCATCTCAAAAATGTATTTTTTTAAAATCTTTAATCCTTTGAGACACGAGGGCCAGTGTTTCCATCCATATGAAGATGAGACCCTATGGAAAATATTGGCCAAATGTATAATGTCAATCATTGTGCTCCTTGCAGCACCTGCGATTACAAGTCCTCAACGATGCGAGGCGTCCATGCCTGCATGTCAAGAAGGAATCGGATTCTGGACTGTTGGTATGACTGGTCAGTGTCTTCATAAAGACGCCGGCTTTAGAATTGGGAAAACCGGTTACAAGATGGTACTCCTTCAGGTACACAAACTATCATATGTTTATTCATATCGTATGTATGCACATGCATTCTGATGACAAGTAAAGATAAATTTACCAAATCCTCAAATAATTAGTTTTTTTCATGTTTAACACTCAACAGCTACCCAGTGGTGTGATTAGTGAAATGAGTGAGTGAGTACGGTTTTTTCGTCGCTTTTAGCAATATTCAAGCAATATCACGGCAGGGTACACCGGAAATGGGCTTCACACGTTGTGCCCATGTGGGAATCGAACCCGGGTCTTCGGCGTGACGGGCATGATTGGTGTAACCGTTTTGTACGTACTCGCTGACCCTTCAAGAACCAGGACAGATTTAACCTGGAACCCATGCTCGTCTCTCCCAATCTCCACAGCCGCACCCATCCACTCCACCCGTGAAGATTTGGATTAGACTTGAGGTTGTGGGTGCAGGAGAAGGGGGTATTGCGTTTGGACACACATTCGTAACCATTCGCCCCTTTCCGCAATCTACAAGCAGGCTCGTCCCCGTCTCAATGCTTTTTATGTGCGAAAATGCGACAGACCGATCAGAACGCGCGTAATGATTGCGGTGGTTTGATAAAAATAATCTACTTACATCGTGTATGGCATTATGCTATTGTTTAGAAACTCATGAAACATATGCATCGTCATATTGAAAGAACAAACAACGTAGCTGACAGAACTGTGTTGCCTATGCAGTTTTGGTAAAGACGATGCCATGGACGATGAGAGATTCAAATACACGCACGTGCGTTTGTTTACATAAACGACCATTGAGGTCCGGGTTAGAATAGGTCTTCAGTAACCCATGCTTGTCGTAAGAGGCGACTAACGGGATCGGGTGGTCACGCTCGCTGACTTGGTTGACAAATGTCATCGGTTCCCAATTGCGCAGATCGATGCTCATGCCGTTGATCACTGGATCGTCTGGTCCAGACTCGATTATTTACAGACCGCCGCCATATAGCTGGAATATTTCTGAGTGCGGCGTAAAACTAAACTCACTCACTCACTTGTTGGCTCTATTGTATTTCTGATGATCTTGCGGGCTTGTTTTGGAGATTGTACGTGCGCATCCCGACATTTATAGGAAATCTAATCATAAATCGCAACGAGGTTCAAAACAATAATATCACATCGACAT
Source organism: Haliotis rubra (assembly GCF_003918875.1). NCBI lineage: Eukaryota > Metazoa > Mollusca > Gastropoda > Lepetellida > Haliotidae > Haliotis > Haliotis rubra. Next base: position 448,186 of record NW_025767011.1, read on the forward strand.
ATAACTAATCAATTCTAATCTTTGACATTGAGCTGATTGTCTGGGGATATTTTAATCTGACCTTTTGGGAGTCATCAATATTATGTTCAGCTTATTCATTTTAAAATTCCAGCTTTTAAAATTCAGTTTCAGAAATATTTTAAAGTTATTTTTTGAGTATCCGCTTTGGGATTTAATGTACATGAAGAAAAAGATTATTTAATTCGCAAATTCAATAAAACAAATCCCATTTGTAATTCTTAAAACCTATAAGAAATATACCTCTGGTAATATAAGAACAGCTGGTTATAATTACGTTAGAATATGTATTGAAAGAAATATGTTTTTCTCCTTTTTTAGTTGCATCAAAGAGGTTAAATTCTTTGAAATAAATAAATAAAAACAAAAACAGCAATACAATGTACGAGTGCTTCTGTACTTTGATGCACCATTGGAATCAAACAGAAATAGAGTTATCGTTCTTGCTTAACGTAGTATCTGATGTTCAAATATGAAATCCTTCCAGAGGGGCACGAGTCTCTATTCGGCTTGTCCCAAAATAACACGAGTTGGTCACGAATGGCATATTTACATCACCATCAAGTCAGTACTTCGTCATCTGTCACCATCAGGTCATCACCAAATCACTATAAAGTCACAAGCAGTCACCATCCCGTGGACCCGTTAACATCCGGGTCAGAAATGTTCTTCAGTAACCAATGCTTGTCGTAAGAGGCTACTAACGGGATCGGGTGGTCAGGCTTGCTGACTTGGTTGATGACTGTCATCGGTTCCCAATTGCGCAGATCGATGCTCATAGTATCAATCACTGGATTGTCTGATCCAGACTCGATTATTTACAGACCGTTGCCATATAGCTGGGATATTGCTGAGAGCGGCATAAAACAACAAACAAACGAAACAATCACGTCTGAGTGAGTGAGTGAGTGAGTGAGTTTAGTTTTACGCCGCACTCCGCAATATCCCAGCTATATGGCGGCGGTCTGTAAATAATCGAGTCTGGACCAGACAATCCAGTGATCAACAACACGAGCATCGATCTACGCAATTGGGAACCGATGACATGAGTCAACCAAGTCAGCGAAACTGACCACCCGATCCCGTTAGTCGCCTCTTACGACAAGCATAGTCGCCTTTTATGGCAAGCGCATGGGTTGCTAAAGACCTATTCTATCCTGGATCTTCACGGGTCCAATCGCGTCTGAAGCAGAAAGGGGAACCATCAAGCCAGAACGCTCAGGATGGACGAAACTCGATTATTTCCAAGCAGTCTATATACAAACGGCTGTGGCCCAACACATCCTCGATAATCTCCAACAGCCAAGGGAGGTAATAAAATCATCGGACCAAGCCGTGGATACATCCAGGGTATAGTGGAGAGTGATCGTAACGTATACCCTGAAGATTATCGAGGATGGGCCCAACAGAACATATACTGGACAAAATAAGTTAGGGACATTGGTATTTTTATGATTGATATTTGATCAGTGTGACAATGAATAAACAGATCATTATTCATAATTTCAAAATTTGCATATCTATTTTTGTCCAGTATATAAACGCTCGTAAGCTGTACGTTCCTTATATTCTTGGACTGTATAGGTGGCTAACTTCAGTTACTGAAGAACAGATAAAAACTGGTTTTGGACAATATATATGCGTGATGGTTGTGTGGTATTGATCAATGCTCATGCTGTCGTCCCATAGGTTCATTAGTCAACGGATATTGGAATGAGTGAGCGAGTGTTGTTGTTTTACACAGCTTTTAGCGCTGTGCCAGCACGGCCGGAAAAGGCTTCCTACACGCCGCTACTGTATAGGAAATCTCATTTTTCGTGTATGTTTTTTGTTTTAGTTCCACTGGAACAACCCCTTAAAAAGGTCTGGCCAGATGGACGGCTCTGGCCTCAGCATCTACTACACCTCAAACCTTCGCCCGTACGACGCAGGGCTATTTTGGACGGGTGAAACCAACCTTGTGATCCCGCCGGGACGTAGCAGGACCGTGGTCGAATCCACATGCCCTGCCCGCTGCACCAACAAGATTCTGAGCGACACGATTTACATTATCAGCGGGTTCAACCATATGCATTACAAAGGTGGGTTGCTTCTTATCCAGCTTAAGTGAATGAGTTTAGTTTTACGCCGCGTTTAGCAATATTCCAGCAATATCACGGTGGGGGACACCAGCAATGTGCTCAACACATTGTACACATGTTGGGAATTGAACCCGAGTGGTGCGAAAACAGGTCTTGCAGATCCGTACCAGCAACATCATGGCGGGGAACACCGGAAATATGCTTCACACCGCCCATGTGGGGAATCGAACCCCAGCGAACACGTTAAGCCCCACCGCCCCTATCCCGCTTGGTCACGGGTAGTTAGGTGGTTTAACTCATTCCCAGGTCCAGGAAGAGGGTTCGAATCCAAGATATTCAACGTATCTCATAACTTATATTTTTGCTCATGAGTAGGACAAGAGGTTATGGTGTTAGGAATTGCATTTACACATTTTTTTTCCCTTTCTGTATTTCATCACTATTTTCCAGTGTTTTATTAGAATTATTTTCGCCACTACTTTGCTTTTAAGACCCGTGAAGATCCGGGAGGCGACTAACGGGATCGGGTGGTCAATTTGGTCTTCATGTCACAAACCCAATTGCTTGTCGTGCTCATGATACTGAGGCGAAACTCCTATATTTACACAGGACCGGGATGGTATACCTATGAGCAAACGCATACAGTAGGAAATACATGCTATCCTATTTTCGTATGTTTCCAGATATTTCCTAACTTCGGGCATAAATTTCATACAAATCTACACCTTTGAAACATATGCTCATCGTACATTTCGTATGCACAAGCACCTCGTTCATGTATGCTATGACCGGATTGTCAGGTATTTCCAAACATGAATTGCAAAACAGATACCCCAGTAAATAAATGATCATACAGTATTTTCCGATGCATTCCTTTGAATTTCAATGGGTGCTGAAATTTCCGATTTCGTTGTAAGTTTACTTGGGTTGGACACATGTAAATTTACTTAGGTGGGGAAACACATGTAAATTTTCATAATTGCAAATGTTTACACACCTCAGATATTTATGCATCATGCCAAATTTCAGGGGTATGTATATGGCGGTTCATACATCTTCATGTTATTTGTGCTTAAGCAAGATGAACATATGTTTCCATCATGTGAATTACTTGGTTCATGCAATTTCATTTTCACACATTTTGAAATCAACGTTCACGTGAACTCATTATTCTTATCACCAAAAGAGCCTCACAAAGAAATCAGTATTAGGAAAGTTAACACGCCTTATTAAGCTGCACCCGCTCTTGCTACCAGTATCAGTTACGCCTTGTCTGCGGTGTTGGCAAATCTTGTGAGGTGCTTGTTTCGAGAGATTGCGATGAGCTGCCCCTTTATCCTCACAAGTGTCCCTAGCTGTCCCAATAGAATAGCACTTTATCTCTCTTGGAGCACAGCTAAATATGCTACACGAACCAACTCGTAATTTCTTAAGTCTGTTCAGCTCGCGCATCACTTAAAGTTGTCCACATTTGTTTCACTAACACAAAAGTATACGATAACGAACAATGCCATATCAAATTATATATTCTGTGAGACATGAAATGACAAAATAGTTTTTATCGTGTAGCGATTATGATCGGATAGCACAGGCGGGTGCGTTCTCTGAGTATACCATAGGCATGTTGGACCTCAGTGCCTTTTGTGAAATTCGTCTCGATTGTCCTGTTTAAATTGACGATTCATAAACTCAGATTGCGAAAGCAAATGTCACACAAGTAAATGTGATGTTGCATTGCTTTAATTTACCCCGTCGGAGAAGCCCTTCTCACAAGATATATATTCCGTTGTTTAGAGCAGGCCTATGACTAATACGCCACAGTGTTGCTAAACATCTTGTAGACCTTTAGCCAGACATAGACGCAGACCTCGCATGTTCAAGTTCAGATCTAACAGGTGCCGAAAATATTGATTCCGACATGAATGCAAAGCGGCTTATTGTTTTCCTAAGTAAGTGGAGTGCTTTCAACAACATTGGAGATAATTGTATCGTTGGCCTTCTGATATTCCCCCGAACGGAAGCCCTACCCATTTAGGCTACAATGTGTATGTTACAGAATTGTAGGGAATAGTCTTAAGACATTTCTACTTTGACCAGGATTCTTCGAACTTGCAGCAGTCGTTGGAGAAAATCAATAGAGAAAGGGGTAGTGCACGATGTATCTGGCGGACGTATATGGAGAAAGTTCGAAGAATGTTACTGTATAAATACAATAATAGAAATACCGGTTATGTTTAAATAGTACCATCAGTCTGATAGCCAGAGAGATTATTGTGAAAGATCGAAAAAATATGTATCATCATAAACGGGCCAAGATAAAAGTACATGCCATTTATCCCCACATTATATCCCTTTTATAAACACGTGACATTGTTGTTACAGGTAGGGCAACCACTTTCTTCTATAGGCATCTGCCGGTTTCACGCTACATACATGCATTCAGATTATTGAGAAAAGTAGCGACGCAAGTTCTCCTCCATCACACATATAATTGTATAGATACCCAGTGTGATAGTGCTTCAGCAACTTATAAAAATGTACGACATACACTTTCATCTGCAGTAGTACTGCCATACCTAGCATCGTATATATTACTCTCTTACATAAGGTGAAATATCACAGGCTTGTCATGGTAACGATGATTTAGCATACTCTTTATTGTCTTATTCTTCAATTAGAATTTAAATCAGTTTTGACGTGAGCATGTTTAGAGAAAAGAAGCTGTAAAACGAAAAGTATTGTGATCGAACCTATAGGCCTTTGTAAAAGCGAGTTTAAAGCCACCTACATAAAAACCTGTTTACATGATCAATATCTGCTAGTCCGTGGCACGATTCCGACCATATCATGAACATGTGTTTGTGAATCATAATCAAATAGTGATGTTACAAGGCGTCCATGCTACGTCAACAACACATGCAAACGCACGAGAATTACAATACGGGCCCCTAAACCACCTATTCTCCGTGACCTGGAGACACATGTGCTTGAGCGTATGTAGGGACGGGTAGAAGACAAAAGACAAAATGGACACTCGTGCTGTTCTACTTTTGAATTATTAGTAAACATTCGTTCTTGTCTCGGGATAAATGTATATTTTCCAGTTTCAACAAAATGTACGTTCGAAGGGTATCGAAATCTAGGTTAAGCTATTTGAATCATATTTACAATTAAAAGACCCAAACAATGGTCCGTTGTCCAATTTTTTGTTATTCATATCTTGTCCCAGTCTGCATCATAGTCACAGAACGATATTATTTCCCTTTCCGCCCATCCCTTACTGTAATACTTACGCCCTAAATGAAGCATGTCTAGATATTCCCAGGTTAAACATCTGTTATGATCTGCAGGAAACCCCACTGCAGGGTTAGGGTTACAGAGTAAACATACCAAACACCCATGGCTATGTATGGCTTTAAGTAACTGCTTGAAAAAAGGCTCCTTTAGAATTAAATTTTGGTAAATATTAGTATTTCACTGACTCAATCATATTGGAACCCACTAGCAACCTATACTTCATTGTGACTATAATTAAGGCATCATTGTAAAACACAAGGGTTATTCCTTTTGAGTTAACTTAAAGGCTTTCGGTGTCAAATATACTAGGCACAAGAAATAAGGGAACCCCCAAATGGAATTTATAGTTGAAACAATGCTACATAAAAGGTGCAAGCTGATTGCATTCGAACCCAGATCGGAAATCGCTTACGGCTGACACGACAAGCAGCACCATATTACCCTTTCATGATACACGTGCATCATGCACCACACGTGCATTCTAGCCTATAAAACTGACAGAAAGCGTGTCCCAATATCTCTTGTGAAAATGCCATCTCGACAGTACCTGACAAACGCACAGAAATGGCAGGCCATTGGCATGATAGAGGGTGGACAATCTCAGAATAGTGCTGCCCGGTTCTTCAGGAAGTCCAAAAGCGACATTCCCCGTGTCATGAACCTTTACCGTCGAACAGTGGCCGTTAAAATGAGGACCAGTCGAGGAGGACGCTCTAAAACAACCCCCAGACAAGACAACACCCTGAGAGCTATAGCTATGAGGAATCGATCGGTCACAGCCCCGGATTTGAAGGTGGAATTTTTCAGAAGCCAGAGGAACACGGATTTCGAACTCTACTGGACACAACAGGCCCCGTAGCAGAGGTCTTATTTCAAGACGCCCATTCAAAGGTGTGATGAGGACAGCTAACCACAGACATCTTTGTTATCAGTGGGCTCAGCAACGTTAGAGGAAGGGGAACCGGCAATGGCGACATGTGATGTTTAGTGATGAATCCCGCTTTTGTTTGCGATTCACGGATGGACGATCGCCTGTGTGGCGACGCCGAGGAGGAAGACCCGGTTTACCCTCGGTTTCCCAACATTTCCTAAAGAAACAAGTTCAGTCAGGCGGAGAACAATAGGAAGATTAGTTAGAGCATTCCAATTTTAGGGGTGTTAGGCACGCGAGTCGGGCCCTGAGATGAACTCACCCAACACAGTATCTCTCGCTGTTGCTGTAATACTAGTTCCCTTTTCAGTGTCACACATGGTCACCAATCATTTCCGGTTCACCAATCACTGTCAATCATAACTTGATACTTCAGAACAATATTCATCAATTTTCAGAGATCACATTAATGATCAACGGAATTAAGGATGGTATCCATATAAGGGTAATGGAATTCTATAGATAGATTCACGCCGAAGACCCGGGTTCGATTCCCCACATGGGCACAATGTGTTAAGCCCATTTCTGGTGTCCCCCGCCGTGATATTGCTGGAATATTGCTAAAAGCGGCGTAAAACTAAACTCAGTCAGTCAGTCTATAGATAGATCGTCTTTATTTCCTCCAAAATTGAAGATACATATGCATGATTTAGCAGATATTACATTTTACAAGGTACAAGTGTATGAAAGTTATACAATACAAAAACATTTAAAGATATGTATATATTGGGGTGGGGGGTGGGGGGGTGAATCTAGTAACATGTGATGAAAAAACCGTTTCCATTCATGAACAGCTTGGTTTAAACATATTTATTTCCAAAAGAGGAACCGGATTGGTAAACAAGCAGTATGGTGCTTATATCAATACCGCTCCGGAATACAGATATATTCTAGATGTAATAATCATACGGAGAAAAACATGATATTAACAAACGATAAACAATAGCTTTCTGGAAATGTAACAATCATAAACTGTAACATAGCCGCTTTTAACGTTAGAACCATTAGTGTCGGAAAATACTTAATAGTAAGTGCAATTTCGCTTTTATGTTACAACACAAATCTGTCTGACAGTACAATGAAAGAATGGATAGATTCTAATAATTCAAGATTACATTTAGTAGATCCATGAGAGTGGCCGTATAGTATTGATTTGATGTCATATCCTTTAGTATAGAAGTGCATTTTATGTCTTATGTCAGTGTAATTAACGCACGAAAAGAAATAGTGAATTGGATCTTCGTAACAGTAGCCACAAGAACAAGAGGGATTTGAAGATATAAATCGTTGATATTTATGTGCGTTTAAATCGCTGCAACCGAGCCTGAGGCGTGAATGGATAATCTGACAGAATCTTGTTCCAAAGCTTAAATTGAAGTAATTTTGACTATTATTATTATTTGACCCATTAATCTGTTTCTTAAAACTACCCAAAGTAGCCGTTTCTCTATGATCAGTAGACAAACAATTCCACAATCTTACTGTATCTGGGAGAAATGACTTAGCATAACTTGCACTTTTACTATCGATAGTTTGGAGCTTCAAACGGTCTCGGAAAATGTAGCTTGTTGTGTCAAATACCTTAGGAGGGACGAGATCGCTGAGATATTTTGGAGTTAAATTATTAACCATCTTATAGAAAAACGTTAGTTTTTGGATGTATCTTCGAGTACATAGTGGTTGGAAGTTTGTCTCATCATAAATTTTGTTGTGACTCGTGCCGCGAACAGCACCGCACTGCACCAAGATTAAGTTTTTCCAGTGTTAGTGCTTGCTTTTGGTACAATTGTCCCAGATGTGATAACAATAGTCGAAAATAGGTAAGATATATTGTTTGTACATTGTTTGTAAAGTTCTACGTGAGAGACGATATATAAAACCTCTAAGACAGTTTACCATGGGTGCAGCCTTTTTAGCGATACAGTTAACATGGTCAGTCCAGGAACAATCGTGCTGTAAAGTATGTCCCAAATGTGTATGACTATTAACGTCATTAATATTACCATCCTTCATTGTTAAGTTTCGTTTTGGGCTGGGCTGAACTTTACGAGAGAATTGTATAGAATCTGTTTTATTAGTTTTAAAAGTAACTTGCCATTTGTCAGCCCAATCAGAAATTTTATGCAGATCATTATTAAGAGACAGAGGAGTTTCATCAGGATCATTTATTATAGCATAAAGTGATGAACAGCTTTACTCGTGATTTTCATACATTGAATCCATAGATCAGTATCAAGATCTCTAATGTTGTCATTTGGCACTCCTCCAAGTAGAAAACTAATCAGTGCATCATCATCATCATCATCATCATCATCATCATCATTCCAAACACTTACAAAGGTTGTAACATCCAATAGATCAATGAGGGAGCTAAGTAGTCGCTCTCTGTTACATTCCGTTTGTGGACAAAGAGAAATACATGTTTTACAATGTCTTAAGCATATGTGCCACATAAGCATTCTTTAGATTGTATAGCGAAAGTGCCGACACGGATAAGGTAGGATATGTCATAGAAATAATCTGAATCATTCAGAGCTATTAACCAAAGTTGTTACCAGCAGCTGGACTGCGTAGGAGAGCGTATCTGTGGAGATTGACTCTGTAGTTAAGCTCAGAGGTAACGACATTTGCTTCAAATTTTGAGACTTTATCTCTTACAAGATTTGACCATTGATTTTTGGTAAAAAATACAGTTGCAAATAAGTCACAAATGCTATCGTGGCAAATGCACAAGTACATGTGGGATTTGCTCAGAATAAGCATGGTCGTGAAATTCTAACCGTGTAGAGGGTTGGCAAAATAAGTGCTGCTATGTGTGCATTTCTCATAGGTTATGAAAAATTATATGAAAAAAAATCAACTCTAGTTCAGTCTGTACCTGTTTTGTGTGATGGCGATAAACCATGATACAGCTTACCACCCCTGTGCTATACATTGACCAAGTCCCCCAACACCGGGAAACCTGCCACCCCTTTTGCAATAATAGGACCTACCCGCCACTTAATCCCTGTGTTGTTCTACGGTCCAAAATGTTGGGAGATCGAGAACATCCCGGAAGACCCATGGTACAGGAACACGATTCTTATGGAGGAGGCTCTTTCAGGGTCTGGGGAGGAACTTCTTTCAATAGGAGGATAGATTTGATTCTTGTACGGGGTAATGTGACAGGCTAGCGGTATACGGACGAGATCTTACGGTCACACGTGGTTCCAGTGGCTCTCAGGGCAGGTCGAAATTTTGTGTTTCAGGACGATAATGCATGTCTTCACAGAACTCGTGTTGCCGTGAACTTCTTGCAACAAGGTGTTACAACTTTACCCTGGCCGGCTAAAACACCAGATCTATCCCTTATCAAATATCTGTGTGATGTGTTAGGGCGTCGAGTGCGTCTCAGGGAGCCTGCACCAGCAAATCTTGATGTGTTTGGATAGAGCACTGCAGCAAGAGCAGCACTTGATTCCAAGGGCGACAATTCAGCGGTTGGTGTTCAAGCATGCCTGCAATGTGTCGTGCATGTATTGCTGCTCATGGTTGACACACTCTATATTAAGTATATCTGACATACTTACCGTACGGTTGTCCTGATTAAATTATACATACTTCACAAAGTCAAGGGGTTCTTTTATTTTTTGTGCCTAGTATATATTTGGAACTCTGGCCAAAGGTGATGTTAAGCTGTCTGGAAATATGGCCTTTTTGTAATGCTTTGGTTGCACTTAATGATAAGTGATTGTTAGATGTTTTTGAAGGATATTATCAGCTGACTCAGAGGCTTTGCACGTGCCCCCCCCCCCCCCTCTCTCTCTCTCTTTCCACACCCATCCTTCAGTTTTTATGTTAGTGACATTATCTTCACACTGATAATTTAAAACAGGTCTATAAATGATAATTGTTTGCAACCTTTACCCAATATAGTTTTTCATTTGTTTAGCAATTTCCAGTTTCTATTTCCTGGAAATTCTGTACGAAGATACATTTAACAGTTTCACCCAATAATAATAACGCATACAGATAATACGTTCCGTTACTTTGATAGATTAATACGTACACGTTATATTCCATGATATTGGGATGCCAAAATGATTAACAATGATTGCAAAATCGCTTAAAGGCACTAGGCGACGTATTTATTTATGACACAAAGCATTAAGAAAAACAGCTTCTAGAATGTCAGTTTTCTCAATCAAATTGTGATTGTCAAAGACACATGAAGTGAAAGCATCCATCAATATACCAAATATAGGACACCTTATGTGTGTGTGTGTGTAGATTCTGATTCAATTATGCGTCTATGAAGCTATATAGAAAAGCCAACAGCTGGCACTGTGATCTTGCATTTGTGTCGAGAATAATGAGTTGTTGCGTGTGACAGCCGGCTTTTTGTCAAGAACCAATATGTGGTAAGGACATGCTAATAAAATCCTTAAACTACCGCCTGCCAAGATTGAACTAAGGAAAGGCAGTATTGTCACAAAGTAGGACAACTTATCAGCGACAGAATATTAACACATCTTAATAAGCAGCTCATTATTCTGACGCCACATGTTGTGACTGAGTGAGTTAATATTCACCGTCACATCGACAATATTTCAGCCATATCGGGACGAGAACAATTAATACTTATATTATTGATCAATAAAATTAGAAATTGTAAGCCTGTTGACGAAGAACAGTAAAACTACTAGTGTATCACAATGAGTGCTTCCAGTGCCTACAGTGAAACATTCGCAGTCAATGAAAATAATTATTGTTATTTCAACAGAAGCTATGCATGTACTGTTATAGTCTTTATTTTTTTACCCATGAGACATAAAACATTTCCATTAAATTTCGAGATGCAGAAATCATCAGGGCAAAGGACGGTTTCACGTGTGGCACATCTGAGGTAAAGTGGCACCTATACGTTTGGAATTATCAGAGAAACACTAGCCCAATCAGTGGGTTGCTTGCCATTATATTTCCTTAATCTCTGCAGGCGCTCGGTCTCATTAGGTACAACATAGACAAACAACGTCTATAGTTCGTGAGTACGACGTGTCAATACAGATTCTTGTAACGTAACAGGAAGTGGAGGTGAAGTATATATACTGAGTGTAACAAAGAAAACAACATCATTACCAAACATGGCTTGGCAGGAAGCTGATAAAGCCAGCGAGTTGACAAAGGGAAAGGCTTAGAAGGTTTCCTCCAGTTACCCAACATTTCTTAAAACAACAAGTCAGAAGCCTGATGTGCAAATGAAAGGGGTATTTTAGAAAGGAGATGTTTATTCAGTTGATTCCGCTTGGTGGAGGAGTGCACCATAAGCGGGTGGGATGAAATGGCATTGATAGTGGGCTTTTGGCTTTTGATGTGAATGGCTTCGGCGAGTTTGCGTTTGACTCCGTTTGATTGTTGGCAAGACTGGTGATGTCAGCCCAGTTTATGTATGCAGTCTTCGATGAGTGAGTGAGTAGTTGAACTTTTGTCCATGCTCTGTTGCATCTGTTCACCAGTGTGAGCATTTAACGCACAATCGCTTTTTTCAACTGCTTGCGACAACTTCGGCCTTAAAATAAGTACCAAGAAGACCGAGGTCACGTACCAGCCTCCTCCGGGTGTTCCATATACTGAAGCAAATATCGAGGTCAAGGTCACAAAAACTACCTGCAGTCGACAGCTTCACATATCTTGGCAGTTCCCTATCACGTGTGTGCATATTGACGTAGAAGTCAACAAACGCATAGCAAAGGTCAGCGCAGCATTGGGAGGCTGCGTCCTACTGTATGGGATAGAAGAGGTATCTCGGCCACAACTAAACTCAAAGTGTACAAAGCGGTGGTCCTCGCCACTCTGCTCTACGGTAGTGAAACCTGGACTGTCTACTCTAGACATGCAAGGAAGTTGAACCATTTTCATACCAAACGCCTCAGAAAGATTCTCAATATCCGATGGCAAGAGAAAATCCCTGATACAGAAGTACTACCTGATACAGAAGTACTAGAGAGAGCCATTATCCCCTCTATCCACACTCTGGCTGGCCATGTGTATCAGATGTCTGACACCAGAATTACAAAGCAACTCCTCTGTGGGGAATTATCATCTGGCAAGAGAACAGTTGGAGGTCAGAGAAAACGGTTTCACGACAGCTTGAAGGCATCGCTAAAGTGCCTCAACACAGACTGGTAGAACTGGGAAATAATTTCCCTCGACCGAACGCTCTGGCGTAGAATAGTCAAGACTGGATGTACCATCTCAGAAGAGTCACGTACCCAATCTGCATACGAAAAGCGTGCTGGGTGGGTCTGAGTGAAAAAGTCAAAAGCAAAAATGAAAACGCATGAGTCAACATAAATCCTGTCATGTAGTAAACTTTCAATAATTATCGAAAATGCTTACTTATCTAAGTTGATGAACTAATTGCAATCACTAGAATTTTCTATAACCTAACCAAAAGCTGGAATCAAAATAGGTGTACAGTAATTGTATATTACGTCGGGTAACTGAAATTTGAGAAAACGTCCGTATGGGATAATATTTGTATTGAAAATAAAAATGAGGCCATACCAAGTATGCACATGTTTTCTCATTTACAACCGAAATTTACTCAGGGAATCAGTAATACATTGTAATAATCTTTTATGAAAGTATAGATAATGAAATTTGTGCAGCTATGATCAATCGGGTAACTCATACAAGTGTGCACTAAAATTAAGGACCTACCGGTTCATGTCCGTCTGAACACATCTGTCTGTGTTTTATTGCACTAAGCAGTGTCTCTTTGTATGTAATACGTAAGAAGTGTACCTAAGGTCAGTTATTTAAGATGTAATGTAATTTCCTTTACAAACAATATGAACGATATAACCTACTGATCAGAAAAGCTTATCAGTACCGGGTCACCAGTCACGGGTATCACTTCACCATATGTTTCTTATGACCTCAGTGCATTATGGCGTGGTCGGACGCGCTAACGAACCCGATGCGACAGTTATATTACACAGCCATTGAAATACATGTGTAGTGTCAATCTTGTAACACTTATATTTACCCATTACCAACCATTTATGCGTGTACTAAATATATGACAAACCTAACCCTGGTCATACGAGATTTCAAAGGTATTGAAATGCATGTCCTACAATCACAGCATTTACATATGTTACACATGCTAGAAAACACATGAAATCAATGGCCAGATTTACACACCTGTGAAATACATGTAAATGCAGAGTTGAGTATTCGTATATTTGAACACCCCTTTAAACGTGTGTAAATATGACAGCCAGATGATACGTAGATTTCAAACGTTGTTCATATGGCCGCCGGATGAAACGTAGATTTTTTAACTAACGTTAGTAAATTTGGGTAATACAGTCATTTTGTGTGGTGTTACAGACCGCCGGCATATAGCTGGAATACTTACAGTCAAATTCCTTCATTGCTTCCTCTTTCTTTTCAACACAAATTTCATGTATTTTTAGCAATAATAACGGTAATGCTATTTTTGAGGGCATTATCATTTGCAGAAGCCCTCGGGCTTTTTCAACTGCCCTCCTTCGTCGGGCAGTTATTGGAAGACCTCGGGCTTCTGCAAATGATAATGCCCTCAAAAATAGCATTATTCTTATATTATTAACCGAGTGTGTTTCCTTATCATTAATATCATATATTAGTAATAAATAGGCTCGCATAATACAATTTGTATTCCTAATACATGATAATGATACGGAAACACACGTGGTTAATAATCTCTTTATCATATATTGTCATTCTTAAAATTACTCTATAAAAGAAGCAAATCGTACGTGAATTTATATGAAGATAATGTAATCTCGCGACGACGTCATCAATGAAATGTTAAAACGTTTCAGGATTCGCATGGCGTGTTTGGAGTTTTGTGAAGTAGTTCTTGGATTGACGTAATTTGCATAGTTATCAGATTGGGATACCAAGTTTATCAGATTGCTTTATTGCACCGATAACACCCCCAATTAGATGATAACTAAATATATTTTGACTGTCTTTTCTCCAGGCATCGCGCAGACTGTGGAACTCTTCAGCGGAGATGAAAGGCGGTTCCTCACCAATCAAATGAACTACAGCTATGACAATCCAATAAGCATGTCGTAAGATCTCCAAATACATCATAATTGTTGTGCTTAAACGAATCGGAGTGAGTGAGTGAGTTAATATTTAACGTCACATCGGCAATATCTCAGCCATATCGTGACGAGAACATATTTGACATTGAAATAGAATATACGTATATGATAAAAACCTGTCTACTAAGGACAGTAAAATAACTAAAATATCACAATTTCAACTAAAACTAGTGTGGAAAGTTAAAACTAATAGCACTATTTGGACAATACAATATAAAAACTGGCTATAGATCGCCAACAACTGAAGGTAGATCACCAAATTAGGGACCATGGGGACTTACAGTACTTTTGCTACCTGCATAGACCCTAGCTGGATTTATATCATCCCTTCAGCCGCTGGCCATTGAAGTCAAATTCAACCAAAATTAAAATGACAAGAATACTACATTTAAAACAGATGGTAAATTTAAATTTCCTTTGAATGTTTCGGGACTTACGTACCCTCTCAGGAGGTCAATAACTTTACACTACTTCAACCCCCTTTGAGGGTACAGCCACTAACAATCTCAGTTACTAATCTAAACTACCAATAATGAAATATGTATCTATTTACAAATAAGTTAACAAGTCTAATTCTTTTAAAAATGCAATAATTAAATGAGAACTTATATAAGTAAAAAGATCCTTAATGGTTCGTGATTTGAGATTTGAGATTTCCCTTGTGATGGAATATTCAACACAGTCAAGCAAGACATGCTTAACTGTGATTCTTTCACCACAAGGGATACAAAACGGAGGATCCTCACCTTTTAATAGGTACTCATGAGTATATCTTGTGTGGCCAATACGACATCGTCGTATAATGACCTCTTCAAATCTGGACTGACAACCCAGGTAGTTTTATTGCATGCAATTTATTTATACCTACTTGGGTGTCCCAATTCTTTTGCATCAGATCACGGATATAAGATCTAATAGCAGCTTTGTAATCAGAGTATGGGATCAGAAGTGGTGTCACAGATTTATTGAGTGCTGCCTTAGCAGCAAGATCAGCCATTATATTCCCTGAAAAAGTCAGCGTGGCTGGGTAACCAACAAAAGACGATGTCGCATTGGCCAGTAGCAAGCTCATTATACAATCCAATAATTTCTAATAAAAGTGGATGTTTACAAGAAATATTTTTAATAGCCTGAAGACACGAAAGAGAATCGCAAAATAGTATATATTTGTTATATTTACGGTGTTTATTAATATATTTCAGAGCTGTTAATATGGCGTTAGCTTCTGCTGTGAAAATAGAGCTGTTATTTGGTAGTCGAGAAGATATTGTTCTGGATATAAACGAATCGGACATATTAATGATTATCGATATAAAAAGTGTGTTATCGACGATTGTGTTTAAATGTTCTAACACAACATACAAATTTAATGACTATCGATATAGATCATAGAGATCGGTCGATGAATATCGATCGATTATCGATAAATATCGGAGAAGTAAATTTGAACAAAAATAACTAAACAATCTGAAAGAAATCAGCACGAGTCACATTAGTGGCGAATGGTGACATATGTAGGTTTGGATTACCAACAAAACGCCCTCCTGAACATACTTTAGGAGCAGCCCTAACTTTGTTTGTTTTCTGAGTAGATTAAACATATTTCATCACAATAGTTTATGTACGATATTATCAGTTATCGGTTTCAAATTGATAAGAATTATTCCTCATTCCCATCGACGATATTTCCGATTATCGATCTTTTTAGCTAGCCTTAGTCACGCGGACCCTGTGTTTTATATCAGGACGTAGTCCTAAAACAATATTCACTCACTATTGCTTAACAAAATAACGTGAGTTAATGAGTTTACTTTTACGCCGCACTCAGAAATATTCCAGCTACATGGCGGCGGTTTGTAAATAATCGAGTCTGGACCAGATAATCCAGTGATCAACAGCATGAGCATCGATCTGCGCAATTGGGAACCGATGACATGAGTCAACCAAGTCAGCGAGCCTGACCACCCGATCCCGTTAGTCGCCTCTTACGACAAGCATGGGTTACTGAAGACCAATTCTAACCCGGATCTTCACGGGTTAACAACATATAGACAAAATGTACGTTAGAAAACTCATTTAACGAAATGGACCGGTCAAGTGAGTTAGAACTGGTTATCGGCAGTTCATGGCTGTTCGCTGACTATGATACATGTTATCGTATACAAATGGTGTACATGATGAAATTGATGTCAATCAGTGGATTGTCCGGTCCACGCTGTTTTGTTCACACTCCGGAATCATTAGCGGGCATATAACTGTGTCTGGTCTTAAACAACAGCCAAATATGGCCGTCGGCTTGTGTATTTATTGTAACCTAAAGGCCATTTATATGGTTCTTCTATTTTGGGGTGGTGGAATAGCCTAGTGGTTGAAGCGTTCGCTCGTCGCGCCGAAGACCTGGGTTGGACTCCCCACATGGGTGCATGTGTGAAGCCTCTTTCTGGTATCCCCCGCCGTGATGTTGCTGTAATATTGCTGAAAGCGGCGTAAAACTGAACTCACTCACTCACTCACAAACATATAGAAAATATAACAGACTCGATTCTGTGCATTCTAACACCATTCAGTAGGATTAAAATGATTGCGGTGCTAAATGACAAGAAAACAAAACTTTAAGCCTTAAAGAGGCTGAATATCCTTGAAAGCTGCACTGATCCAAAATAACTCTCTCTGTCAATCAGATACGATCCACCAGTCGCTATTCGTCGTGGCGATGCTGTAAAGACAACGTGCGTGTACCAGTCTTTGTCTGCGACGAAGACGACGTTCTACGGGTTCGCCATCAGTAACGAGATGTGTTACGGCACTTTCACCTACTACCCTAAACGCGCCAGCAGCAACAACGTCTGCGTCACATGGAACACCATCAACACCTGTGACTTGGAAGGGGGAGCACTTATGGGATGCAGGATTGCTGATTTCTTCAACAATTCACATCCTGCCACTAAAATGGTTATGGACAAGGTAAGTTTCATTACAAATAGGTATAAAAAGATGCACAGTTAATGTGTATGACACGTCCAAAACTAGAACGCCAGAGAGTACAAAGCCTTTAGGCCAATATGGCCAATGAGACCGTTATGACACGTTCAAAAATAGAACGCTAGATATCACAAAGCCTATTAGGCCAATATGGCTAATTAGGCCAATATGGCCAATTAGGCCGTTATGACACGTTCAAAACTAGAACGCTAGAGATCATAAAGCCTGTTAGGCCAATATGGCTAATTAGACCAATATGGCCAATTAGGCTGTTATGACACGTTCAAAAATAGAACGTAGGCCGTTATGACACGTTCAAAACTAGAACGGGGGCGGTGGGGTAGTCTAGTGGTTAAAGCGTTGGCTCGTCGCACCGAACACCCGGGTTCGAATCCCCACATGGGTACAATGAGTGAAGCCCATTTCTGGTGTCCCCCGCCGTGATATTGCTGGAATATTGCTAAAAGCGGCGTAAAACCAAACTCAGTCAGTCAGTCAGTCAAAACTAGAACGCTAGAGACCATAAAGCCTGTTAGGCCAATATGGCCAATTAGGCCCTCATGACACGTTCAAAACTAGAACGCTAGAGATCATAAAGCCTGTTGGGCCAATATGGCCAATTAGGCCGTTATGACACGTTCAAAAATAGAACGTAGGCCGTTATGATACGTTCAAAAATAGAACGCTAGAGATCATAAAGCCTGTTAGGCCAATATGGCCAATGAGACCGTTATGACACGTTCAAAAAGAGAACGCTAGAGATCACTACGCCTATTAGGCCAATATGGTCCATTGGGCCGTTGTGACAAGTTCAAAAATAGAACGCCAGAGATCATAAACAGGATCGGGGGGTCAGGCTCGCTGGCTTGGTTAAAACGTCATCGGTTCTCAATTGCGCAGATCGGTGCTAATGTTGTTGATCGCTGGATTGTCTGGTCCAGACTCGATTATTTACAGACCGCCGATATTGCTGGAATATTGTGCGGCGTAAAACTAAACTCACTCACTCATTCTGAATTAGATTGGGATGCAGTGGTTTAAATAGTGATAAACATAATCGTTTTGTTTCTGATAATGATTCTTGTTCCTGCTCACAAGAATATGAGGATGCATTCCACTATTTTTTCACGTGTGCTAAATATATTATCACTTCATACGAATCATATTTCTATGTGAAAGGTTTCGTCCTTCAGGATGTGCTAAACGGTGATGACTCTGTATCACATCAGATGGATATGAATATTCTATATTTTATTTGATTCACAAAAGTTATGTAGTTTCTCTTATTTTCCTATTTGTATCAACTGGCCACGAAACAAAACTAAGATAAATTGTTGAATTCCAAG
Source organism: Haliotis rubra (assembly GCF_003918875.1). Lineage (NCBI taxonomy): Eukaryota > Metazoa > Mollusca > Gastropoda > Lepetellida > Haliotidae > Haliotis > Haliotis rubra. The sequence continues at coordinate 466,985 of NW_025767011.1, forward strand.
ATTGTTATTCTCCAGAGATATCTTGTCAAAACTATTACGTTCAACATTACGCATAAATGTGAACCTTTACGTGTATGCAGCGGCATTAATTTAAGCCACTTAGGCTTGTTTGCCAATCCTTTTCTTTCTTATTGAATGGAATAAAATATGTTTAAGACATATTTCTGAATTACTCCCAAATTAGACTAAGTTCTGTTGATAGACCAAATATTGAACTTCCACGCTGTGTGGCCTTTCTACGGTATGTGTGTTGTGTCTGTGTTGTGGTGTTTGGTTTGGTTTGGTTTGGTTTTTTGTGCGTACGTGCGTGCGTGTGTGTGATTGTTTCTTGTTTCATTTGTATGAGTGGGGGCTATTTACGATGAAAGCTATCTATGCAGTATAAAATTATGATTTTGTGAGAACCACAGAAGGAGCGAATTAATGGATCTCTTGTTTTTTTTGTACCATTATATCCCGGTTTTTTTCTGGTGACTTGCCTTTTTTCTTTTCTTTTTTTCAAAAGGTACCAGATGTAGGCCAAAATTAAGGATATTAAGTTTATCTCATATTTTTCTCATTATATGCACTCTCTATTAACATTGATCTTTGACATTACCAAAATTGTTTTGCGATGAACATATATGTAATAATATTGTCCACAATTTTAAATCATGATCTGAGCATTCCAGAAGTATTATTTTGATGAAAACCGGCTAATCCAAAGATTATTAAATAAAATCATCAAGTTATCCGTTAAAATATTACCATAACTGAAATGTCCCTTGGAGCGCTCTTTTTACGAAAATCTAAGCACAATTTGTGATTGAAGCAAGTTTGGCAAACATCGACAACACCGCGTGCGACAGTTTCGATGTACGGATCAATTGTTCACATCTCTGTTTGGAAGCTGTTCGCCTCGGCGTTTCATTTATGGATTTCAGGAAATTCGTGATAAGTGATAATAAGTCTTATTGCATCAAAAGAAAATGTGAGTTCATATGCCCCAATATATATATGATATAGGTCAAAATATTGTCGAAAGTGTGTGACATTGTGTCTTTAAGTGCTCACTGAATGGTTGTAAATGTTAAGACTAATTCATAATCATATCTAAAACTATTCAATAATTAACAATTATGCCAATTGTGACTTTTCGGACCACATCCTTCACGTATTATATGCATGTATTTTGAGTAAAAGTAAATTTTCTCACCCATGGGCCAAATTGTTTTGGCAATATTGCTCTCAATTAGCCCAATTAAGTCAAAATCAGTTGGATTTTGTGTCATGATACTCATAAACGTACTTTCATTCATTTACAATCTCCAAAACATGGAATAACATGTATTTTGAGGAAAATTAAATATTCTCGCCCATGGGCGAGATTTTTTAATATCGCTCTAAATTAGCCGATTTAAGTCAAACAAGTGGAATTTGTGTCGTGATGCTCATAAGCATAGTTTCATTCATTTACACCTCCAAAACATGGAAAAGGATGTATTTTGAGTAAATGTAAATATTCTCGCCCATGGGCCAAATGTTTTTTTCTCCTATGGGCGAGATTTTTTAACATCGCTCTAAATTAGTCTAATTAAGTCAGAATGAGTTAAATTTTGTGTCATGATACGCATAAGCATACATTCTTTATTTACAACCTCCAAAACATGATTTCTGAGCGAAACTAAACATTCTCGCCTATGGGCGAGCGAGTTTAAATTTTGAGTTTTCGAAAAATAAATTTTCATTTTTTCAACCTTGGCATATATTCATAACAATTGCATGTTTCATATCCCCACTCAGAAATTTGCCACAATGCGGAGAGTTTCTGGACTTTTGTGAGCCCAGAATTAAATTGTGACGTGTTCATGAATGAATAAAAGAAACGAAGATCAACAACAAAATTTATATACACCAACTTTCGAATTGATTTAAAAATGAATCAAAGATCACAATATTTCAAGTATGTGAGCAACCATATATTTTCGGAGGAGTCTAAAAATATATAGTAAACCAGTTTCAGAATAAAATATACATACACGTCGCATTCTAGAAAACGAAATAACGTTCCCTTTATGATACATATTCATGTATCTAAAGAGTTTGGTCGTTTATTTTATTTCATTATAAAACAGTTGTTTATGTTGGAAAGCATTCAGGATGTCATAAGCATTAACAAAATGTTGTACTGAAATACCACCTCATTCCCTCAACCTAAAGACCTCATTATTCAACCGCAACTGTTATGACCAGGGCATCCTAAAATGATCGATAATCTGAAATATCGTCAATGGAAATCATTATTAATGATTATCCATATGGAAACTATGTAACCGATAATATTGTACATGAACTATTGCAACAAAAATATTTCAATGTACTCAGATACACAAAATAGGGTCTTTATTCACAGGCTGCTTCTAAATTATCTTCAGGACGCTATTTTGTTAATAATCCATGCAATAACATGTCACCACTCACCAGTGATGTGAAATATATTTGTTTCTTTCAGAATTTTTTGTCATTTTTGCTCAAAGTTACTTCTCCAATATTTATCGATAATCGATGGATATTTAGATAACGGTTATCGATCTCTATGAACTTTATTGATAGCCAGCCCTAGTTTTGACTTGTAGTACTTGAGACATTTACCTTTTATCCATTTTGCAGGTGTTGAACAACTGCAGTCCCTACGGAGGATGTCGTCAAGAATGTCCTGCAGCAATTGCTGAGGCTGAGAAGCATCCTTGTCTTGCCAAGGGTGTAATGCAGGATTACCTATTGACTTTGAGGTCCAGAAACTCAGATCTTAGAACAACCAAATTTCTAGCTGCGTTTGGATCCTGCTCATGCAGGACGGATGACAACAACAACAATGGAGGCTTCCCAATTCACACTGGCGGAACAACATCTCTTGATGCACTTGTATCAACTGTTGTCCTTGCATTCTCTGCAGTTTTACTTTTGTAACTCTGTGTGTTTATAATAACTCCACATCAATAATTCCAATTTCACTGTTCACCCAGGAGAAAATGGG